>NC_071107.1:24507500-24862500 GCF_024256425.1 Clarias gariepinus
AGTATGTGGAGCTGTCTGTCTATTTTTAAGAGTATGTGCATCTAGTAATCCTTTCAATATTAATAAAAATGACCCATTAAAAAAAACCACCAAACTGCCCCATAGATATGAGCTCTGGGTCCCCAAGTAAGCATGGTGACACTGCAGAGAGCCAAGTGTGGGAGTCTAACATCCTGAGAGCATGCTCTCCAAACACAAACAAGCCCTTTAAGCTCCTGAATCTCTTAGGGCAAGTCCTCAATCTGTGCCTGTCTAGAGATTAGAGTGACCTTCGAAACAATAAGAGAGGCCTCCTGTCTACTGGGATAGGATAGTTAATGTAAAAGATGGGAGCCAGAACTTTGCGTGTGTTTACTCTGCTGCCTGTGGACTGGATTAGCTAGGATGAGAGTGGGAAGAACAGGTGAGGCGCTTCTTCAATCATGGGCCCTTTTTTCCATGACTTGTGAGAATCTGAAACACACACACACACACACACACACACATGCATGTTCACTTAAACCAAAAGGTTTACTCAATTAAGAGCGCACATAAGTATACACACACATACACAGATGTTCGCTAAATCGAAACAGAAAAGCACACACAAGTGAGTAAGTGAATACACACACATGCACAGAGAGAGAGAGAAAGAGAGAGAGTTTCACACAAAGAGGTGCATTGATATAAATTTAGACACATTTCACAGAGCAGGTGTTATGCGACCTTTCAAAAGTGGAACAGCTCGGTTTTCAGAGTCGACTCTGGTGCTGAAGCCAACAAAAAAGGGGGGAAAAAAAGAAAAGATAAATAAAAAAGCAGTGGGAAAATACGGCTCATAAACGTGAAAGAAACAGGGCTCACATCCGTTGGCTTTCACTGCTCAGTCTGTTCTCAGCCCTAGATGATAATGCAGGCTCTGCCACTTTAACCTCAGCCTCTGCTCTGCCAAGGAAATCACTGTCAAAACAAGATCCACCATAAGTCACACGCACATGCGCACACACACACACACACACACACGCACACTGCACCACAGGTGTTTACTTCACAACCTGGGAAAGACAAGCTGCAAGATTCCACCTTGTGCCGAAACTAACCCCACTATTCCACAATAGTTGAAATTTTCTTCTAAATCAAAAACGTACCTATCTGTTTATCTATAGAGTATGCAGCCTGGTTTAACACTGCTGTTCATCTCTCACATCTCTGAGGAAAGACCTCAAATGAGCCCTGGCAATCCCAACACATGCTCTGACATGAACTTCACCTAAACTGCTCACCCAAGTCTCTTGCACATGCCCCGTGTTTTGCTAACGTTACAAATGCTGTGTTTAACTTGCTTTAATCACAATTGGCCTCTGCGTCAAACATTTCCCTTTACTGCTCTGGGAAAATACATGAAACAAACTGGCAGGATTATCAGCCCGAGCAGATAATGGCGTAATATCTGAATAAAAAGCTTGCTCGCTCTGTCTTTCAGTCAGTAAGCAGCAGCTTATTTAGCTTTGTTGACCGAATCAGAGCACTTTTTAAAAGCTTTCTTTGACAGATTCATACAATGTAAATCCAGGGTTTAGCTCTTGCCATTTCCTTCCAAAACACCCCTCAAATTAGGTAAATGTAGACACAAAGGGTGTGAACAGATCTGTAAACGATTCTCTACAGGTATATTTTAATGAGGCCTTGGAGCTGTAAAGGAAAGGGGAGAGAAAAAAAAGAAATCAGGTTTTAAAATACATTGTAGAGACGTTAAATAGGCTTACTCTATGAGTCATAAAGTCTTAAAAAGCAAAGCCTTTAGTGGTGAAGCCACTCTCATATATGATTCTGAGGTTCCAAACAAAACAGAAAGGACTTTATTTTCTAATTAACCAATGCACTTATTATATAAAAAATAATGAACTCGTGCATGTGCTATAATGGGGGATCAGCTAGTACTATAGAGTCTCTGTAAGTTATTGATTTATACCGGAGGATCCATAATACAGATACATTGTGTAACAGGGGTCATCAATTAAATCCAACACTGGGTTAAAATATAGTTAGGATAAATGTCTAATGGCCTGGTTCTCATTTTTCCTTTTATGGTGGATTAGCTTCTCTAAGACCTAGTGCACATGGGTAATTTAAAAAATATATATTTTTTTCTCCTTCATACGTTAAAAAAATCTTTGCCCGCATGAAAAATCAGAAAACACGCTGTCAAGAGCATGCCAAACGCACAGGCAAAGATACACTCAGAGGCTACTTCATTAGGTACACCTGTTAGTACATGGTCGGACGCCTTTTTTGCCTTCAGAACAGCCTTAATTCATTGTGACATAGATTTAATAAGGTGCTGGAAACATTCCTTTTTGGACCATATTGGCATGATAACATCATGCAGTTGCTGCAGATTTGTTGGCTGCACATCAATGAGGTTCTCCAGTTCCTCTCTAAGGTGCTCTATTGGATTGGGATCTGGTGACTGTGGAGGCTATTTGAGTACAGTGAACTCACTGTCGTGTTTAAGCAACCAGCTTCAGGTGATTATGGCTTTATGGTGTATTACCCTGATGAAAGTATTCCTCAGAAGAGGAGTATACTGTGGTCATAAATATGGTCATCGATATTAATCATGTTCAAATGGGCCCAAAGTGTGCCAAGATAATATTCTGCACATAATTATACCACCACCACCAGCCTGAACCATTGATAGCGCCATGCTTTATGATGTTTATGCCAAGTTCTGACCCTACCTTCCAAATCTCGCAGCAGAATTCAGACCATGCATTTCCAATTCTCTAATGTCCAATTTTAGTGAGTGCATGTGAATTGTTACCTAAGTCTCCTGTTCTTAGAAGTTCAACATGTTATGTGTTCAGAGATGCACCTTGGTTGTAATGAGATGTTATTTGAGTTACTATTGCCTGTCCATCAGCTCTAACCAGTCTGGCATTCTCTTTTGACCTCTAACTTTAACAAGGCAGTTTTTCCAGAGAACTTCCACTGACTAGATATATTCACTGTTCCAGACATTCTCTTTAAGCAATAGAGCTGGTTCCATGTGAAAATCTCAGTAGATCAGCAGTATTGGAAATACTCAGACCAGCCCGTCTGGCACCAACAACCTTACCACATTTAAAGTCACTTAAATCACCTTTCTTCCCCATTCTAATGCCGGTTTTAACTTCAGAATATAGTCTTGACCATGTCTACATGCCTCAATGCATTGAGAGGTTGCCATGTAATTGGCTAATTAGATGTCTTATTACATGTTATAATATTTGGATAGCTTCTAAAAATAGAAGAAAGGTTTTGTCTGAACTTACTCTTTCAAAGATATCTTCATTCAAGAATTGCTTTACAACCTGAAAGCAGTCTCAGAAATGTCTGTCTGTCTCTGTCTGGTTGTATGTATATGTCACAGCAAGTGCACTTAAAAAAAAAAAACTAATTTAGCACTTTTTTACTTGAAGTGGTCGTGGCTATATATGTCACTCAATAGTCACTCAACATGTCACTCAATAGACATTGTATAGAATATGCGGAAGACACAGAAATGGTTGTAATACACCTACAAGGCACCAAAATCCTCAAGAAATCCCAACGCAACATTACCAGCATGGTAAGTGGACTATGAAAACTAAACCTTCAAAGATGAATGTATGTTTATTCTTCCTGCAGAATGATTGTCTCATATGTAGCTAATAAAAAGCAGTGATGTGAAGCGCAACTATGAGATAGTTGAACAGTTGACATAACAGCGCTCAAAAAAGTGGATTTTAACATGATAAAGTCATTTTAAGACAAATCTTAATCTTAATCTACTTTTCCTGCCCATGCATCAACAATAAACATACATAATTGTATGGAAAAAAAAACTTGTTTATACAAATACTTATGTACCTTGGACAAGGCCTAGGTTTAACTATATCAGGCTTTCATGATTCACTATTCAATAAAAAATTATGAAAAAAGAAAAAAGGATATGACTGTTTTTGTGGTATCTGACCAATATATCACAACTTTGGTCAGAATATGGGATAAGCCTGGGATAAGAATATGGGATCTGTAAATTATTTAAATATAATGTACTTTTTATATGCATTTATCTTTTACAATCTTTTTTGATAATAATTTGTAAATTAATAATAGCATTCACTTAGTAATGCAAAGTAATGGGAGGCCTGAAGCCTATCCCAGGGTACTTGGTGCACAAGGCGGGATACACCACAGACAGGGTGCCAATCCATCACACAAGCACACAATCAAACACAACAGGGGATTTGGAAATGCCAGTTAACATGTCTCTGCATGTCTTTGGGCTGTGGGAGGAGACCAGAGTACCTGGAGGAAACCCACCAAGAGAGCATGCAGACTTCAAGCACAAAAACCTAAATGTCGGATTCAAGCCCTTCAGGCCAGAGTGCTAACCACTATACCACATTTATAATAACAAACTGTTCCATCACTACACTCTTACCTTTAAGATTGCATTGCCACTTAACGCCCAGTGATCCCTGGACAGGCTCTGGATCCACCACAAATAGGACCAGGAAAAAGCGGTAACTGAAAATAAATAGAAAATACTGAAAAAAGATTAATCCTGCATTTAAGTGTTCTATCTAGGGTACAACAATGTCATACACTCAATTTCCTCTACTACATGAAGTGCATTTAAAATTCAGCCACAGAACAAACGAGGTGGGGAAATAGAGCTGAATGTAACATGGAAAAAGCATGTCTCTCCATCTTTACATATTTACTTAGTAAAATTCAAAAGTAACAACTCTTACAGTTTATTTGAAAAGCCACCACTGCTTGATGTATTTTACACTAAACTTGGCACTGAAATGAAGTCTTGCTTATAACTGAAATGATGAACTAAAGATGTACCTCTGCTTTACATTAGTACTTTATACACACATATACACAGACAGCCATGTGCACACTCGTACACGCTAATTAAACGTAACTACTACATATTTAAAGATTGCAATAGGTCTTGATGGTATTTATTTATTTAAAATGCTCCTAGATAAATGGGTCAGGGCCAGAGAAAGCTGACTCCAGACTGCAGGCCACTATTTGAAGATCCTGGTCTTACAGTATATTGATATGCTCAGTAAATAAGCACAAAGTCCTTGTTTACAGAAACATGTATCAAGAGAAGTATCAGAAATACTCTGGGACATTTGAACAAATTATTATTTTTTTAAATCACTGCCAAAGGCCTTATTGTGTTTGAAGTGGGGTCACTTAGAGAGAGAGGGAGAGAGAGAGAGAGAGAGAGAGAGAGAGAGAGAGAGAGAGAGAGAGAGCCTGCTGAGTTTGTTTGTCCAGCCACCCAGTGTCATACCTAAGATTAAATCATGAAGGATGTGGTTGGACATCTAATTTTACAAAAACAAATTCTCTGAAAGGCTGTGTTTACACTAGGCCAAAGCTGGGGAGTTGGCGGGGGGTAGCAAGCAAAGTAGGGGCAGAAAGAAGCTTATTAGTTCACCACTATATTTAAACCAGCATCACACCTGGGAATTACATACTGTGGAATATGGGGTTGTTTATTGACATTTGTGTGTGTATGTGTGTGTGCGTGTGTGTGTTTGTGTGTGTGTAATGTTTTTATCTTAAATGCTAGGAATATGTGACAGTTTCGAATTTGTAACATTTGTCTGGCCCTTGAGAATTTTCTGTTTTCAATAAAATATTGACAAAACATGGAAGAGGCAAATGATTTCTTTGGAGTTGAATTTCAAAAACCTGCAAGAAGTTACCGAGGATAAGATTTTGGTTAAGGTTCGATGTGCGCATAACATTAATAAACATGATATAAATCACATTACATAAAACAGCATATGAAATAATGAAAATATTTTATGTTAGGATGACAGGTATGAGAAACAATTTGAACACTTTTATACTCTTGTCTCCAGTCCTCCAACTGTAGCACATCCCTGTCACTTTGTCCTGCCTTTCCCACTAAATTGTCATTTCTTTCTCCTCTCAATAGTATCTCTATGGTCAGGCAGCTGGTGCGTGCATAGTGGCAGTTATTGAGTTAAATGCTTGGCAAACAGCAGAGGTAAATATTGACCCAAAGCATTAGCTAGGATAGAGGTGTACAGAAGAGCAGGTCAGGCTCACTCACTATGAGAGAAGTGTGTGTCTCATAGACTTGGGCTTGACATGTAAATGCCTGACACCTCGTCCTCAGAAAATCTCTCCTTTTTTCCTATTTGGGTCATTGTTTATCCAGAATCTTTAAAAACAGTGCAAAAAAAGGACTGCACATTCCTGAGATCACATATAAACCATTTTAATTTCTTTGAATCAAAGAAAATGCATCTCACACAAGGTGTTTTGTGTGTTTCTTTCTGCTCGTAGCCGGCCTAGATGCAGAAAACTGTCCAGAGTTCTTCCCAGAACTTCCCATGTAAATGCCTAACACCTTATCACCATAAAATCTTCCTGCTTTTCTTTTTTTCTCCATCATTGTTAAAAAAAAAAAAAAAATCCCAAATTATTGGAAAACCATGATTGAATCATATGTTCAAAGACAATGGATACACACTGCATACTGCTGAGAAGATCACGTACAGTATCAACCATTTTTATTTCTTTGGATTAAGGCGTTTTTTAGTGTGTTTCTTGCTGCTTGTATACAACCTACATTTAATGAGTAGTTACCTGATCTTGCTGTCAGTCAGAGCTCCCACCCCCTCCTGTCTTTAACCCACCATCTGTCAATCATCTCCCCATGAGGTGGATGTGCTCACTCGAAATGTAGACCACAGCTCAGGAGATAATGACAGGGGAGGATCAGGTATCAGGCAAACACACACAAGCACACAGACCTTTACAGTGTCCTTATACCCCAAAGCATGCTAACAATCATTGCACGTAAACTCAAAGGAATGGATTTTCAGACACAAATGAACCCCTTTCAGATTGAAATGACAGGGTTAGTGATCAACTCCCATTCAAATGCTTTATAGGCTAAGGTTGAATTAGATTAGGAATGTTATGTACACTTCCTCCATGTGATAATTCAGTACCATACAAAAGCACAAGGAGTAGAATTTAATTGAGGAAATATTTCTTCCACTAGCATGCAGGCAAAGAACCACAGTTTCATGCACATTTGCGCAAAGTACTTAGCTTTGGGCATATTTTCCTTTCAGTGTGATGATTGTTTCTGTAATTCATTTCACTAGCTTCACATGCCCAGCTTTCTCAAATGTAAACACTTACATTTGAAAAATTCTTTTGAAGATCAACCACCATTGCCTGGAGTGAATTAACACTTTATTTCCTTTGTTTCCATTTTTTATCACCCATGCCAACCTGAGGCATAAAAGTACATTTTTGACTTGGAAGGAAAGCCTTGGAGCATATAGAAATGTATACACTTGACGCCAACAGATATTTTCTTTCCACCAAACAAATTGAATACCATGTGAAGCTGAGGTTCTGATTTTTTTCCCCTTTAATTTCTTTCTTTTTTTTTCTTTGCACATCATGCTGGGGTTGGTATGGTGTTGTCACTGATTACTGTGCAGACCCAGCATCCAACAGAAGTCCCGAAGACCAAAAATGAAAGCCCAGTGTAGAGAAGTGAATGAGAGGATACCTCATATGACCTGCAATACATCAACATCTTAAAGAACTCACTATGGAATTTAAGGCTTTAATTATGAACAGCAGCCCCTGGATTGTGAGTGGTGCAAAAGAAAAGTGTTATCCCTATTGACAGGAGATCATAGGCTTAAATCCCAATAATCCCGTAACTTTCTGTAGCTGGGAGCCCAAGAGAGACAAAAAATTGGCCATGCTCTCTGGATGGAAGGGATAGCATAACTTTTGTCAATAAGAGTGACTCTTTTTGCAGAAGAGATTAGTTAGTGCTTTTATACTGTATAAGTTTCTTGTGTGAACAGATGGCAAGATTTACTTGTCTTGGGGAAATACTTTTTGTATTAGTTAAGTTGCAACACAAGTTGACAATTTTTAAATGTTTAATATTGACAGTTGAAACATTGCCATTAATGGATATATGCCCTGTCCCAGTCTACATAGCATATCCTTATAACAACAATAGTCGTTACATAAATTAATGTTAGTAACCTTCTTTCCAAGATGCAGGAGGCTGTCCTAGAACCTCTGGCAACTCAAGCTTGAAATATAACCTGTAATGTGTCTGCTAATAAAAATGCATTAACTATTAGTTATGAAGTATTACTTTTAATTCTGTAAGAAATATGAGACATAAGACTGTTGGATACTGAGAACATACGAAGTCAAAAAACTCTCAATAGACAAACTGTTACATACATATGCACAAATACACACACAGTCCACAATCATGTGTCTCAAAACTCTGATACAGATCCCCATTACCCTAATATGAAAATTACAACCATCTGAAACATCTCTTAAGTTTTAACCACCGGCTGCTCAGTCCTTTTTTCTACCTCCAGATTAGGCACTTTAAGGCTTGCCAAGGAAAACACAACCGGCAGAGCTGCCTCGGCCTGTGCACTTGCAAATGCTGCTGTTGTGCTCATTTGTCTTTTCCTCTTAATCTACTTGTTTTGTTTTTCCTTTGTAAATGGAAATTTTTAGGTTGATCGGCTTTGCCTGTTCTGCTCCAACAGTTTGAATGAAAAGTGGGGAGGGGACATGGTTGGGTTATGAAGCTTAGCATACGGAACCGATTACCCATCTCTACGCTTAGATGTCCTTGAACAGTCCCCTGCCCTTTTGTCCCAGTGCCATAGCACAAATGCTATACAAAAACAAATGCCACAGATACATTACATTTCCAAGTACAAGTACTGATCTTTCTTCTGATTTCTTTTACTTTCTCATGGATTCCTTGCATGCCAGGCCACTGTCCCCCTTCTCAATGTCAGGGCGGAGCTGTATACATGTTTTTGTCCAGGGTACTCAGATTACTTTTTGCCATGCTAAATTGCAGAAACAGAACCTGGCTGCTTTGGTACATCTATGACAAGACTTTGAATGGCAAAGTAACTTGGGCTGACAGTAATTGATTTGTGGCGCAATTCAACATATGGCTGGTGCTGTGATTGTAAATGTTGGAATTGTTTTTTAATGGGTCGGCTTTTCAAACAGGCCTCCATTAAAGTTCATGTTTTGTTTTTGCTCAGAAGAAGGCAGTCATGGAAACGACTGTATTGCAGAACACACGAGAACTGAATCATGCTATATTTGTTCCGCCATAAACATTAAAGCATTTTATCACCCTCAATCTACTTTCCATTTGTCAGCACATGTTCTCAATGAATGTTGTCAGAGGATTTAAAAAAATATATATTATTATTTTATCTACATGCATTTTTGGTTGGTTTGCCATGTCCAGAAAATTACTTTGCTGTCCAGCTTAGGTCATGTAAAAGTCATTTTTTATTACACAGACAACAGAGGCTGACCCTCACACCCAGCCTTGTTTTCTCTGCAGCATCAGTTAGGCCTCTTCTCTTGTCAAAGCACACTGGCTCTCCCTCTGGGACAACTAACTGCTTATTTGCAACAGACATGGCAATGTTGCTTGGTATTTCACCTTGGTAGAAAGTATTTATATGCACAAGTTATAAACACAGTTATATACAGTACACCAATCAGCCATACTATTATGCCCACTGATGGTGAACTAAACAACATTCATCAACTTTGCAACAACCAACTGGTTACAGGATCAACTTCACAAAAATGCTGGGCAAAATGAAAAAAAAAAAAAAAAACAGACCACGAAACTCCATAGATCTTGATCTGACAGAGCAGATGGGATTCGCCGGACAAACTTATTTGATGCTCTGGTGCCAGACACCACAGCATACACCCCAGTGTCTCCAATAGACCCTGCTACTAGATTGTCTATTAGAGAAACTAATACTAGTCCTACTGTATTTTGCACATTTGTGCTGTTGTACTACAGAAATGCATCTCAGAGTGCACAACATCACAAAAGATGACCTCCAACAGCAGAAGGCCATGTCAGGTTCTACATCTCCCAGCCAAGAATAGAAAGATAAGGCTGCAGTGGGCACAGGTCAATCAAAACTGGACAGGTAAAAAATAGAAAAAAATGGATGTAGCCTTGTCTAATAAATCACAATTTTTGAGTGACACAGATGATAGATGATAGATAGTTGAACCAGAATTTGGTGCCTGAAGCATAAATCATAAATGGATTATACCTTTTTTGTGTCAACAGTCATTGGTGGTGAAATTGTCTGGAGAATAATTTTTTGCCACAATTTTGTCCTGTTAATACCAATCATTCAGGGCTGGAATGCCTATCATTGCTAACCATAGCGGAATTTAACAATTTATCTACTAGTAACCAATCACAGCATGAAAATGCACCATGTCACATTCAAAATCACATCGAAAGTCACATCAAAGGTCATCTCAAACTGGCTTCATGAAGTTGACAATGAGCTCAATGTTCTCAGTCTCTTTCCATTCACCAGAATCCAAAAGAACACCTTTGGGATGTGGTAAAATATGAGATGCACAGCAAGAAAGCTTTAAACTGTAGGAAAGCAATAACTTCCTCTGTGTGTGTGTGTGTGTGTGTGTGTGTGTATACCAGCATTTTCCCATTGATGCAGCCTTGACAACTCCAACAGTCTCCAGTTTAACTGGAAATTTCCACTGTATTTCTCTACACCACAGATCTTTGGACTGTGGGAGGAAACCAGGGTACCCATAGAGAGAACATGCCATCTACACACACACACACACACACACGTCATGGCAAAATTCAAACCTCCAGCCTGGTGGTGGGAGGTGACAATGCTAACCAATAAGCCTTAAATTTCCCATGTAATGAACCAGTCAAGCAGGGAAGCTGTTTGGATTAAATAATAGTGTTGACTTATAACCTGAATATTATATACACAATCCAATTAAAAAAGTGTGTATTTTATTTATTTTTTTGTTTTTATTTATACAGTGTACACCATATCTCCCCATATAGTTTTCTGGCTGCTGTTCTACGATTTATTATTATTACGATATTAGTATTACAATAAATGGACTTCTTACTGATTGACTTATTGTCAATATACAATGTAGCATATTTATATGGGAAACATTTTATGCTGTGTTATTTAGATCCTTCATGCAGTTAACATTTAACTTTAAGACTGTAATACTGTTTCCAATGTCTTTGGAAAAAAAACTGCCGAATAATAGGCCGTACTTTGCGCGTACTAATGAGGGTTGTTTGAGGTAGGTGGATGATGCAGTACAAAAACCAGCCCTTGTTTTATAAATAAATGTTCTACCTCTCATAGCACTCCATGCAGGTGTGTACACACCCAAATTCTGCCTTTACTTGATTAAGTAGCTAATCAAGGTAAACATGTTGGCACTGGTGTAACATGTTCCAACATCCCACACATATTGGCCTTCAACCAAAAAAAAAGGATTGATGTTACATGCCAAGAAAAAAAAAAAGAACTACAAAAGCCATCATGCAGAGGACTTTTGCGTGTTCCACGAAAAGAGGGATATTTATATTCAACTGGTCCTCATTTCTCTTTCTCACACTCTACTTGTTCATATTTTGGCCACTAAGACAAAGCTCTCTTGTAGTCAGAAGGGAAAAACATAGTCTAATCCTTCTTGATTGTGGGACGGGCTTTTTCTACAACCCTTGGGTCACCAGAGGGTCAATCCCCTAGATTTTTTCTTTCTCCTTTTTTTTCCTCATGAACATAACTTGGTAATGGAACTCAAGAAACGAGTTCTCGTTTAGTGGGCACACCAAAAGATTAATTGATGGAGGGTCTTTGATCAAGAGCGGCAACTGTAGCTGAAACATTTATGCCAATCAACAATGATCAAAAAGAGTACATTGACAAGAGGGAGGGGGGGGGGGTTAAAAAGGTCCAGCAGTAAATCTGTATTCCACATACTTAGAATTGAGTATAGTTATGGCCCCCTGAGCTGTAATCAGGAAAATAGGACACAGGATTAAGTGGACATTAACAATGATTAATGGGGAACATGAAGAGGGAAAAAAATTGGTTTGCAGTTGCTTGACTGGGTTGGGGCTGAGCTTTGAGAAAACCCATTTAGACTCAGCATGTATTCTGAATGTGTCCCTGTGGGTGCAGGATGGCTATTGTGCAATTGAGTGTATTTTTACGGAATAGTTTTTATACCATTGGGATGTACACAAGCAGAAAACATTTGGACACACCTTCTCAATAAATAATTTTTTATACCTCATTTGTACTATTTTTACTACAGTAAAATAATAATGGACTAATTAACCTTAGGAAATAACGTGGAATTATTGGAGTTAGATATTTGTGTAATAAATTAATGCACATAGTTTACCTTCTTTTATTCTTATTCTTTATTTCAAATAATTCTTCCTGATGACGGTCTGGACTCTTGTCATCTTTTCACCAAGCTTCATTAGAGAGCTTCCCAAGTGGGTCAAACTTCTAGATGTCTTTCCAAAGATCTAAATAAAAATTATTTGTTATAGATGACAAGTTACCTTAAAACCTATATGCATAAAATGAATTTTTATACATACAACCTTTTACATTTGTCTTAAAAACAAATTTCAACCATAAGCTCTCTAAGTTAAAGAGACATATAGAGTCAATATAGTGTGCTGAAACTTTTTTCCTAGTAGTGTATGTTAAGTGTCAGGTTTGTTTGGTTACGTGAGTGTGTATTGCTCCTGTTCGGCTGTGAGGCAGACAGGATGTTCCCAGGCTGTAGCAACAGGCAGCTGGAGGCTGGAGAGTTGCCAAGTCAAACCTGTTGCCACTAGACTGAAGGCAGCCAAGCTGCACTGGAAAACACTCATTTCTTTACTTCCTAAGAGATAGACAGAGAGAGGGAGAGAGGGAGAGAGAGAGAGAGAGAGAGAGAGAGAGAGAGAGAGAGAGATATCTATGTTGATGACAGAGGACAAAAACAGACAGAACCTCTCACATCAGACAACAGCTCCATGGAGGAGGGTAAGCCTGGGAGAGTGAGCGAGAAATAGGAGAAAGCATTTCCTTCAAGCCGACAAGGCTGCCAAGCTTCTTTCATTCCTCTTGGCCCTCATCCCTCCTTCCTCCCCTCTCCTCCTCCACATCCCAGAGTGGGAGTGAGGGACACAGACCCCATATGGAAGCCATTAACCCAGGCATCTGAGACTCATCATGCTGGGGAATGTTTACCGAGATGTGTGCTGTGATGTCAGAAAGCGGCTGTGGAGCATAGGCGGCAAAGTGCTGTGTCAGGATACGGGGCTTGGGGGGATGGGGGGGTGATCTGGATGGGGCGGAGGAGCAGGGTAGAATGGGGTAGTAGGAATGAGGGAGGGGGACAACAAAATGCTGAGCCTCCAGTTTTTTCACCACACCATAAATTAGCGCAATCCCTGATGGAAAACATTCACGCAAAGCCAGGCCGCAGGAGCTACAAACGCTCTCGAAATACTATGTGCGGTTATGCATGTTGTTCCAATTAAAACCCGAAAGTAACACCACCATTGAAGTTCCACCCAAAGACATGAGCCCCTAAAGCAGATGATACGGGGGTTGGAAACAGCCCGATGCTGGTTTTGATATAAATTCTTGGATTATGCCTTAATGGACTTGTCAGTTACAAAAAATAGACGCAGTCTATTGAATAACAACAGAGGAAGATTTCCTGTATTAAATTTTCCACTTTGATGTGGTTACTGAGTTCAAAATGAGCTTTCATGACACACAAATAGCACATAAAATGTGCATAACCTTAACACAGACACACACACACACACACACACACACACACACACACACACAGTGCGAGTTGAACACCCTCTTGCCCATTAAATCTTATCATTGTCATCATTGTGAATTTTTTTCCTCTCAATGCTTCAGCACAAACCTGGTGACTTTAGTATCACTGCTTTGCTTTATGAGGCTTGATAGCATCAGTCCCAGCATGGCCCTCATAACCTGTGTCAAACACACCTAAATATAAACTGTTCCCAAAGCACTGACTAACAAAGGGCACACTGCTGTCAGGAAAAAGGAGGGAGCTGACTTTCTGAGAGGCTCTGCAACAACAGGAAACACATGTTTGAGACAGGGTGACAGAGATATGAACCCAGAGACAGCAACAGGGCAGGTTAAAGTGGAGCTATGTAGTGGACATCACTTCCTCTTCCTTTAGCAGTGTGGCTGGAACTGACCACAGGAAACCCATGAGGCAGGAGGGATGCAGCAGAGGAAAAGGTGCAGGGGGTATTGAGCAGGTGAAAGGAAGCAGACAGGGTTATCTCTCACAGTATAACATCCTATCAGAACTCAGGATGGGAACTGTAGAGATGTTGCCATGGTCATAGTAGAAAGGAAAATCCCAAAACATAACCTATGACATTTCCATTATCAGACTGGTTATGAGTGTTTTATATTTGTACAGGTCACTGTATTTTGTGTTTCCTCTTTTTCCTTTTTTTTTTTGCAGTAGTCAGGGATGAATGAGTATGGTGTTCATAACAGTGTCCAATTATTATTAGTCGTAAGCGCTTGAAATTTATCCTGAAAACTACTTCTTATACAAACGCAATTTAAACATACAGTATATAATTCAGTGGTAGCACAGTGTTTAAGGCATTGTGCTATGGTTTGGAAAGTACCAGGTTCAAATCCCATTTCTACCAAGTTGTTCATGTTGGGTCCTTGAACAAGGGGCCTTAACCCTCAACGTCTCAGATGTATAATGAGGTAAAAATGTAAGCTTCTCTGGATAAGGGCATCTGCCAAATGCCTAAATGTATAATTCATAACATTGTGTCATCCAGATGATTGGGACCCACATGTTTCTTCGATGTAAAGAAACACAATTTAATAATACTATTATTATATTATATTCACACTTTACTCTATAAGGTTGATTGTATCAGTTTGTCCAAACCTTACTTGCTGTTACTCATAAGTCTACTGGAATGCATGAACCCACTAACCAAACCTTAGCCATCTGCACATCATAGATCAGGTTGCTTTCCATATTGGACCCAAACTTAATTTCTTACTGAAGTATTTATTCTGAACTTGAATACAATTATGCTGTTATTTTATATGTGCATATTCTTATAATCATATGATAATAACTGTAATGAATAGATGTGTACTTCCAGGTCAAACTCCAAGCAAAGGTGAACAGCAGCACATTTCTGCCCTAATAGAAAATTTGAACCTAGGCATGTATAAACAATCCATCAGGCCTGTGTTACTTGTTTCTGTTAGTGGAAGTATAATTATTAAGTGTTTGCAATCTTTAATGGCCCTAAACATCAAAACTCCTTGTATGTTTGCCAGAAATGGTGCTACTCATTTGCCTTGCTCAATCATAAATATGCCCTTAGAGACAGAGAAGGTTTAGTCTGTTTCCCTACTGAGTTTAGAAAAAGATAATCTCCTGCCTATTCTGAACACTAAACACCCTGCCAAAATCAATGTTTTTGCAGTACAGTGGATGAAAGTGGTCCAAAGGCTTAGGGGGAAGTCACCATGCTTCCTGACCTATAAAAGTGGGAAAAAACATTTCATCTAGGAAGGGGTTAGTGAACATAAATTATGTCTACGTACTGTAGATATACCTCAAACATCAATACCAGCGCCGATAATATTATACAACAGACAAGAATACCTGCTTTCCTGTCTGCTTGTCTGACATGGAAAGAGCTAACTTTAAGCATAATGTTTGCCAGGTAGGACCTGTTGGAACTTGAAGGTAATCAGTGTTGGCCAAAAACAATACTGTGGAAGGCAGTGGGTGAGGCTTGTTAGTCACATGCCTGCAGGTGTGATGGAAGATTAAGCATGCTACCCCTAACTTTCAGAATCACTTCAGGGACTTTTTAGCCACGTTGATTGATTTAGGGTCTGCATTCTATATAGCAAAATCATTATTCAAAATGTAACTAGACTGCCGCTATTGACTTTGGAACTGTGGTGAAGGTTTTAAAAGGGCTGTAATGTTACACTGAACAGTAACACCAGAAGTTTCGTTTTGCCTTGTAAATTGCGAAAAATAGGCTTGCTCACTCCATGTAAAGTCAAACCAGATAGACAAAACAGAAAGAACCTAGAAATGTTAGACAAATTTATATTGTTTTTTTGTCTTCTTTAAAACTAGTTTTCTTTTACTCTCCCCAGCTGCTGTCTGCTTGGATGGGTTTCCAGTGCTGCGTTATTCTGAGAGCAGTGAAAATAAACACATGCTTTGAGAATCAACATGCATCCAAGTGCAATTCATCTGTGTAGCAATCTCACTGTTATATAAGACCACTTGGCTGTGGAATTCACAAGACCATTTATTTGACTTTTTTGCTTTACATGTTTTTGAGTTGCCCAAGCGTCATTAACCAGGATAGTAAGGTTTAACTGGCAACCTGTACACCCAGACAGGAACAATACTGTTTCTATGTGGGTTCTGGTTATGGCTCATCTCATGGGTATGTGACTTTAACGGTTGATTGTTCCATCTCATCAAACACAAAGAGATTTCTCATTCTCTTCAAAAACTCCTTTAAAATTAGTTTGGCTAAGTTCACTGGATGGCAGTGTAATATCCATTTCTTGAATCCACATACAGTCAAACCTTTTTTCCTAGTTTAAACAGCAAAATCAGAATAGTATTCCATGTCTGATGTGTATCTAATGTTTAACTAAACAGCAAACACATCAAAACCAGATCCAGTTTGGATATCCTTCAGACACCAACATAATCATTTCACTAAAGGATTACATGAACATATCTCCGCGATTAAATCGGATCAGATAAAGAACAAAAACAAATTTGAACGCAGCATTTTACTCTGCTGAAACCTGATCTGTTTCCTGGTTTGATGGGAATCAAATGTTGAATAACTGACAGAGATCTGGTTTTGGAACTTGTTGCTCTGCTGTCTTGAATAACTCAATAATTACAATGTGCAAAAAGTTCAGTCTTTGCTGAAGGTTTTTTTTTTTAGTAAGTGAGTAAACTAGACAGCAGTTAGGGCAAGTTATAAACATTAGCATGCCATGTAACATTTCATTTGTCAATTATGAATTGACCTTTATCCAATGCAACATAACAGATCTTGAACTTCCAGAATGCATCACCATGTACATGCATTTAATGTCATTTCAGAGCTCAGAAAGGTATTAAGATGATTAAAATAAATAAAAAAGACTTTGCTATTACAAAGACATGAAGACTAAAACAAAAGCTGATACAAGAGGAAAAGAGAGCGAGACCCCACTGCTCCCTAGGAGTCTTGGCCGATAATTTATGTCCAGCATACCATCACACACAACAGCTGGACCACTTAGCCTGGGCCACATCCGGATTCCTGCACGATTAGCACGCCTGTCTTGCTAGTGCATCCTTCAGAGTGTTTATAATGACATCAGGAGTTAAGCAATGGTACATGACAGCATGACAAAGTCATAATTACATTAGCAATGGGTGTAATTAAGGACGCTTTATCATCTAATTCCTATGAGATCTTGTTTGTCTCAACTCAATTCCTGTATTCCTTTCCCCTTGGCTTAGTCTCTATCCTCCACTTCCCCGCATACTGTCTAGATTGTAGGTGGGAAACAATTTAGTGGTTTCATCCCTAATCCTAAAGGTCAATAGACTAAAATGGGAAGTGATAGGAAGGAGGAGGTATGTGTATGCGCGTTTCCACTGTTGGATGGCTTCGATTGAGCTGAGATCGCTGGGTTTGTGGATTGAAAAAAGGCCAACCCTAAAATGTCCCTCTCTCGTCTCTCATACTGAAACTCACATCTGCAGCTTCTCACTCTTTCCACTGCTGGGTTTGATGAACAATGACATGTGCTGGGCTGACCAAGCACCCAATCATAGGGGGAGATGTGGTAGAGAGCTTTGGCGTGTAAGTATGTTTGTATGTCTGAATAGGGGATGTTCCTGGCTCAAAAGCAATTAGAGATCAGATGTTTTACTCCACCAAGGACATGTTTAAACTCCTTGCAGTTGACTTGTGGTAGATGTAAGGAAATCAGAACTCCTTGAAGTTTGTGAGAAAATGTAAGCAGAAAAGACCCTCATCTTTTCTGTTAGTTCCTGTTTTCCTTCTTGGTCGAGTTATTGAAAAGGTATTAAAACAAGGCCAGGCAGACGATATTTGAGGGTTTATGTTAACATCAAAGCCACAAACAGGATTTCAGCCATAACCAGTGTTAGTCCCAGAGTTGATGTTTCTAAAACACTAAATAAGGATTTGATTATGTTGTCTGCCTCAATCTGAATTCAGGAAGCACGACTACACAGTATAAAATCTGTAAACTGTTTGTCTGCGTTGCAAGCAGGCATAGAATAAAATTGCCACTGTTACATTTCAATTGGTATGATGTAACTCATTCTGCACAGAAAAGCTAAATCCAAATTTATGAGTATGGTCCACAATTTGTCTATTAATTACACATTAATTACACATCCTCCTTTAGATTTTTTACTAAAGCTCATGCGATAATTTTTATGCAATCATTCGCTTTCTTAGCTAACCTTCATTGATGAAGCAAGTCTATCTCTCTCCCTGGCCATATCTATAGAAAAAATTCAGGGGGTAAAAGTCGAGGGCTGTAATGGCTGGAGGACCTCCGTGGTGTTGTTGTGTGATAGTGGAGTCATTATTGGAGGATTAGCTAAGGGGATCAGGAGCTTACCCAGCAGGCAGCTGTGCACTCAGAATCCTGCCCATAAAAAGACTGTGAGAACCAACTTCTCACCAGTCGGCCTTCAGTACTTTTAACAAGCTGCTGTTTAGTCTAGCCTAGTGAGCAACAGCAATTACAGCTCATCTGAATTAGTAGCTGTCATTTATCAGCAACTGCATAAGCCGAAAGCTAAAGTGACACAGTGCAATTATTTAAGTTGTAATGCAATGACATAGACATATCTGCCTATTAATTCTTTAGTAAGTGAGAAGGAAATATTATATGAAAGGATGATTGATGCCATAAAAATACTTTTAGGACTAATAACTGCTATTTTGAAATTCCAGGAAATCATTGACAAGTCTTGTTGTTGTGGGCTTTTGGATGAAAAATAATTTGAAATAATATTTATTCTGTTCTCAGGCAGTCTGAAAGTGGCTTTGTTCAATGACCTTTATTCTGGTTACTTAAGTGACTGCTGGGAAGCACAAACTGCGTAAAACAGTGCAATAAATGCAAATGGCTGCAATTAAGTAAAAGAGCATGGATCCCAAATTACTCTTTCTGCAAAAGAGGGGGGTTATGGGAATGCACCACAAACAGAGACGAAAAAATAGAGAAGGAAATTTACTCAAACTTTTGTCTCTTACAGATTGAAATACTGACAAACAACACACAAACTTATAACACATAACCCTATACACAAAACCAGCTGGACGGGTGTAAAGTGCTTGGCTGCACTTAAGCTCTTTAAGAGTCCCAGCAGTATAAGAAAGTTTGGTTTATTAGCAAGCTGAACATTCACTGGCACAAAGGCCAGGCCTTGTGGTTAAAGGCTGATTTATACTTCAGCAAAGATGCATGTAAACGTACTTGAGACTTAAAGGATTTAAGCATAGCCCACCACGGAGCTCATATGCATACCTCATTTTGCGTTTATGAAGCGACCGTATTGACTGATTGTGCAAGTGGGCAAGGACTGGAGTTAGGATCACCACAGATAACTAACCTTATTTAGCCCAAATTGAACTCACTCAGTGAAGAACGGGTCATTATAATGTTTATAATTTTCAGTCATGTTTTCCTTTAGTGCGCTGTCCTCTAATGCATACATTTATGTTATGTAGAAGTTAGATGCAAACATCTGCATGTCACCTTCGTGTTTGCAGATACATAGATGTTGCATAGAGGTTTTATTCCGCCCTTAAAGGAATGCCTCACACCTGGTGAGAAAGAAAAAAAATCATGAGCAGGAGCAAGATAGAAGGAGGAGAGAGTATAAAAAGATTGGAGGCATTAATAGGGCCACTGAACTACCAGAACCTGCTCCAAATCACATTTATATAGGTAGTTCTTGTTAACTATTAAAGAGATATTCCTTGCTGTATTTCTTTGTATCCTTCCTTCCAGTATAAACTTTTCCCTTGCCTGTTTGCATGGTTAAAGTGGGACCTCTTATTACTTTTTACGGAGGTGCTGATGAAAATATGGGGTCAAAGGTCTCCTGCAGGGGTGCAGCAAACAGAGAAACCAGGACTATGGTAATGCCATCTAATGCGTTTCCCCTAATACAACACTTAAATGATGTGATTTTTCCAAGGCACAGAGATTTGTGTTTGCTTGGCACAGTTCCAATGTTCAGCCATATGGATTGCAGGGGAGGGGGAACACTGAGAGAAAGAATGATGTGAAGATATAAACTGAAGGCCACAAGCAGAGTCTGGGTCCCATTTGGAGTTGTTCTGGATTTGCAGCTGGATTTCATTTATGCCCAACCACCTCCTACTCGACTCTACAGTACCACTCCCTTTCAGGAGGGGAAAAAAAAATGTGCACACACACACACACACACACACACACACACACACACACACACACACACACACACACACTCACACACACACATTCATAATCATTTTTAACCCTTTCTTTTAAAGGTGCATCATTCAAACAACATGAACATCAAAAAAAGGGAAGAACAGTTTTTTCTGTGACGTGAATGAAATGAAAAATATACAGAAAACAGAATGCCTTTGTACTTTTTTTGGTGCACACTTGCATATGATTAAAAAGAAATCATTTAAATGTTTCTATGAAACACCCCTGCATTGGTCTGTCTGATAAGAGTGAAACCATGTGTCGGCTGCTAAATGAGTGAGTGTGTGTGTGTGTGTATGTGTGTGTGTGTGTGTGAGAGAGAGAGAGAGAGAGAGAGAGAGAGAGGGTGTTTATAGTATGGGTTTGTGTGGATGTTTCCTGTGTGTGCAAGTGTTCATTTATCTCACCATGTTTACCTCACACGTCATATATGTGCCATTCACATAATTCTCTCCCTGGAAGGTTGCATAGAAAACACATGCAGGTAGCGTATGAATGGAAGCAGCTGTCCATGAGAACAACCAGCCTCTGAACTTCGCACTGCAAGAACTCGCACATTACAATTCAACAACAGATACTTGGTTATATTTATAACCACGCAGAGATTAAACCTAGACCTAGAAATAGACCTTTCATTGACTTTCTTATTACTGTGGTTAAATAGTGGTACACCTAATCTTAAACTTACTCTCAGAAACAAACAGGAAACAGTTTGTCATTCTAACAGATAAAAAAATAAAATAAAAATAAATAAATAAATAAATAAATAAATAAATAAATAAATAAATAAATAAATAAATAAATAAATAAAAAGTGGGTTAGTTAGTTGCATTAAAGTTGTTACAGATACAGGCATGTATTAAAGTTAGTACAGATACATTGGAAAACGCCAGCTCTTTGTTTATGAAAACACACACACATCTGTTTGTTTATAGTTATTAAGAAAATGTCCTACAAATTCTCATGCATTAAAGTTGGTACAGATACATCTGAAAACACACACATCTGTTTATGAATTCCATCAAATTCCATTACACAATAGAGTGTTTTCTAAACCCACCAAATATTCTAAAATAAAGATTCCCCAAACTGTTTTTTGGTTTGCTTTGTATTTAATTATTTAAAGACATTAATATATTACCAGAAAAATATTTACCAGTACCAATATTCTATGCACATCTATATATTATGTTACACATTTTCTTTATTTGTTTAAGAACCACAGTCACTTGAAACCATGCTAATTTTGATAATCTGTCTTTCTTCCCTTTTCCTCTTTCATTTGTTTTGCTCTGTTGCATTTGATCTCTTCCAGAATTCCTGTCTGATTGTAATTGCTGTCTGCCTCTGCTGTCTTCATGTGCATGTGTGTGTACCTGTATTCATCAGCATCTGCTATCGCACCAAGCTCATGGATGCTACAGATGTTATGAAGAGATTTTACTCTTCATCCCAAAAAAAATCTTGTAAAATGTGAAAAGAAAAAAATGTAAAAGAGAGGCTAATTTTTGTTTCTGGCTTTTTGAATTATTGTACATGTTTATAGAATTATGTGTTTCATTAAGTTCTATTACTATGTATCTATTACTGTGTACTCTAAAATGATCCTTTAAAGGGTTCCTGTAGTCTTCACCAAGTCATAGAAACATACCCACACCCATGCATGCACACACTCATGCACATGCGCGCTCACACACGCAAAAATGTAGAACAACTTTAAATGCTGTAATCTGTCAAACTTCCATGATAATCCATTATTACTTATAAAAACACAGCTAAAAAAACAGGCGTTTAGACTCCAAGACATCTTAATCATCAGAGGATACATTATCTAATACAAACATAAATCCAATACTGAGCAGAACAGGCAAATGCCAAGAACTAGTCTTCGTGATACACTGAAGTGTTGAACACAAGACATGCCCTTGATATGGTACGGCATGATTTTTATGCAACACTGCAACAAATCTGTCTGGGAAGAAATGTAAGACAAAGCTAGAAGCCAAAACAATGAGTGAGCTGAATGATAAGCTAAAGGCAAAATGAAAACCTGCTGGAACAGAGCTCATGCGTGTCAGCTATATTGCTTCATAATCCCTCTGTTATCTACAACAGGTATGTCTCCTCCCTCTCACCTACGTTATTCTGCTCTAGGTTGTACACGTCTATTCTTGAAGTTGCACATTAACTCTTTGTGCAGCCTGTAGCTATAACTGTCATATCTTACTCCAGTTTGTTGACGCTGTAACTTTTCTTTGAAAATTTAACAAAAAAAATTTACTGTGTGCGTGCCTAGCACGATCAACCAATGACTGTGCATTTACATGATTTCCCATCAGATAAGATGCGGAACCAAGGGTAACAACCACATTAAGGTTTAAAAACAACGGTTAGCAGAAAGAAACAACTTTAAATGAGGAAGTAGCCAGATTTTTGTCAGTCGTGCTAGTTATGGGAACTGGCTTTATGTCATTGTTCCCTAGGTTTATGCTCCAAGCCCTAAGGGGACTTCTGACTTATTGCATAGAAAGGATATGAAAAAGTAACAGTCACATTCCTCCATTTTAAGCATCTTTATCTAAAGATTCTTTTAAAGTCCTGGTATTAGTCGCAGTCTACTCTTTCTATCCTTCGCATGATTTTAGTGAACACCTTAGCATGGAAACACAAACTTCATTTACAGTAAATGTGAGCTGCTCAGAATCTGCGCCTCCTTTTGGAAAATTGTGATTTCTTAGTAGTACCAAGGGATTTTCCCACCCTAAAATCCAAATAAACATTTGTGTTCCTTTCAGTGCTTTTTTTTAACCCCTACTACTTTAGCAGTGAAGTCTATTTTAATTACTTTTAATTACTTCATTTCCATAGTATGTCTAAAATAGATACATAGCAGTAAAACACATTCAGGTCACCGACTTCCTAAGAATACTATGATTGTGCAATGAATTATGTTATCTCTCTTTTTCTAAACACAGCTGGCAACACAATGATGCTGTACAATGTCAACTGTGAACTGTTATAGGAGAAACTGATCAAACAAAAGAGGCTTCTTCAACACAAGACCTGAGTTCTGGGTCATCAGCAGGCCTGTGTGGAACAGGTCTGGCTCCCTCCAGGGGCTGCTGAGGTTTTCAGTCAGGCATGGCCATCCATTTGTCATCTGCCTTATCTGCCTGTTATTATCCGAAATGGATGCCAGATGCCCTGGAGCGCAGCTGTAGTAACTGGATTTGCTGTGTGCACAGAAAAAAACCTAGACTCATAATTACATAATTCTGAACATAGAATAAGGTGTGTGTGTGTGTGTGTGTGTGTGTGCATGTATTGAAGGATAAGGTTTGTGTGATCTTGTTTCTGTTGTAGGTTCCATTGTACAATTTCAGTTAAATTCATAAATCAAAATTCGTCCGCTCAATCAAATTTCATGCAATAGTACATGAGAAGATTTATTACACTATGCTTGAATAAACATCAATGTACCTCTTTATCTGGTTCACAAATTTGGATGATAAATTTAGTTGAGGATGCTTCAATAAGCTGTGGAGCAGCTATTTGAATTCACGTTTAGTGCAAAGAGTCTTTGCTATTGGAGCAACACTTATTAAAGTGAGCTGTAAAGCTGCGATATGTTGACTTTCCAGCTTCCTTACTGATTAAGAAAAGAGAACCAAAAGTCCTTCATTTGTCCTAAGGGGGAAGAAAAACTTGACAAAATAAAGATGAGATGATTCTCAGATGGAGGGTGTTGCTCTGAGCTGTAGACTCTCCTGGGACTGACCACATCTACCCTACTGATGGACCTGCGAGTGCAGCCTCTCTGCTTAGCAACGTTGTTGTTAGTACAGTTTG
Source organism: Clarias gariepinus (assembly GCF_024256425.1). Taxonomy (NCBI): domain Eukaryota; kingdom Metazoa; phylum Chordata; class Actinopteri; order Siluriformes; family Clariidae; genus Clarias; species Clarias gariepinus. The sequence goes on from NC_071107.1 coordinate 24,531,902, forward strand.
TTCTCTGATGTCATGGTGGTGCTCAGCTGAGGCTGTTAACCTCAGCAAAAATGCATGCATCGCGGTGGGAGTACATCCATCTGATCATGAGCATGCAAGAGCGTCCCAGAGATATTTAAAGCTAGCATACTATAAACACACATACGAAGTACAGTTAAAATATACACAAATATAAAGTACGCATCATGCAATTTCTAAACTTCCATACACGACTGCTTTAGTGTTCGGATTCACTCATAGAAGACATGATTAAAGAAAGGTCAATAGTTTAAACCAAAACAGGACATGTACGGAAACCTCCTTCACCACACCCTGTTCCTCTGACCTCCTCTGAGACCTGGAGAGATCACATTAATCACAGCCACTGTGCACTGTTGCTGGAGAGCAAAGCGACACCGCTGCGCGAGTCCTTTTAAGGTAGCTTTCATTCACAGCATGCTCTTCTGGGGCAAGTGACAAAAGGGAATAAATAATCGCGAAATTATGTGGCTAGCTTTTGTTTCTTCATGGCCGCTTCTTGCCCCATCACCGAGACCAGATAAAGGTGCACAAATATCTGTTTGAGTGGTAACCAGGACCACTGAGGACCTAACGCCAGGACCTAGCATAAGCAACAACTGAAAAGGAAATAATTATCCTCTTTCAGTTTTTAAATAAAAGCTGTGGGTTTCATAGGGTTTTTAACGCTAGCGTGTATTCTTACTGCAATGCCACACTAAGCACCCATCCCCCACTCATCTCTGAACACACACACACACACACATGCACACAGTCATGCTATAGCCTGCCTGACTCTCTCATGCAAGCATGGTCTTGTACTTGTTGCGGCTTTTCATGTGAGCCAAAATCATACCTCATATAAATCTAGTCATCCGAGCAGCAATGTATGAGTCAGTGTGCTCTGGTTTATACAGCCCTTCAGCACATCATCTATCCCATGTGTCTCAGGTCCATCACATGGGATAGGTTTTATTTTACTTTATTTCACAGCTGCACTTAAATTATTTATTTTTTTAAAGCATCAAATTAGTTTTACAAGGACACAGCAGTGGAAAAAACAAAAACACATTTGTTCTTGCTTTTATTATTTGTATGTAATGTGTGCTGAAGTTTATTCCCTCTCAATGAGAACCTTGATAAGTGTGGACACCCATGTCCTTGGAACTATTGTCCTTTTTCTGCAGTTAACTTTGTGCATTGAGGTTAACTTTGTATTTCATGTACAGGCTCTTGCCCTATAGGCTAAGCTATAAATAAGAAGCCACAGCAGGAAACCCCTGGTCTGAGAGTACTGCCCTGGAGAGTGTTTTTCAGCCACTATTAATCATAGAGCAGTTGGGGTAAAATCTCACCTCATGAATTTTCACCTCACCTCATTCTGAACTGAGTGTTTTTACAGTGCAGGAGACTGTCACATTGCACATTCTGACTTTGACACTAGATTCTCACTGGAGGATCCGACAGTTTAGTATGTTTAGTATCTTTATTCTTTTTTTTATGTCTAAAAGGAACATTCTGGATCTCTTCACCTTTTTAAAGAACATACAAAAATACAGCAGAAAAGGTTGGTGTGTAAAATTGTAAATTGATAGACCCGTCAGTGGGTGTAGATGTATACACTCTTAAATCAGCACACTTCCATGCATGATACATTTTCCATTAGGGAGCAGAGAAGAAAATAATATAGCATGTTTTATATTACATGTGGTATATCATATCTAAATAATGTGAGTGCAAGGGAAAAAAATGCATAGTTTTTAGTGACAAAAATGACCTTGGAAAACCCCATTAATACTGGTGCAGCACAGTGCACTGTTGTCTTGCACCTCCTGGTTGCGCGTTCGATTCCCGCCTTGGGTCTGTGGGATTCGTCTGGGTGCTCGGATTTCCTCCCACAGTCCAAATACATGCAGATTAGGCTAATAGGCGTTTCCAAATAGTAGTGTGTGAATGTGTGCATGTGTGTGCCTTAAGGTGGATTGGCACCCCTTCCAGGGTGTACCCTGCCCCGTCCTGATTGAGGCTCCAGGCACCGACAACCCTGTATACACGATAAAGCGGTATAGACGATAAGTGAGCAATAGCTCATATATGGAGACTTGTACAGCAATACAAGTCTCTAAATACTCTACATACTCTAAAACTAATAATTAGCATGTTATTTAACAAAGTAAAAGGTATAAACATCAATGCGGTAATGTTTTGTTGGGAGACATTTACTGAGTGAGTGAATAAGTAAGTATTAATACTGTGTGTTATTATACTAGCAAATAAGAGTTTTCTCTTAGAACTGCATATTAATTGAATTAATTAACTGCATAATATAAATGAGATAGTTGGCATAATTACATAGTGGTTAGGACTGTGGTCTAGCACATTCAGGGTCAAGGGTTTAAATCTCACATTCAGGACTGTGTGCGTGGAGTTTGCATGTTCTCCTCGGACTTTGTGGGTTTCCTCCGGGTACTCCAATTTCCTCATACAGTCAACAGATATGCAGATTAAGATAATAGGTCCTTCCAAGTTCCTCGTAGTGTAAGGGTGAATGTGTGCTTGTGTGGCCTAAAATAGCAAGGCATCCTGTCCAGGGTGTACCCCACTTTGTGTGCCCTAAACCCCCTGGGATAGGCTCCAGGCCTCCTGCGACCCTGTACAGGATAAGCTGCGTAGAGAATGAGTGAGTGAGTGAGTGTATGGAGATAGAATTTAGTTTAATTTGATTCATTTTTCCGCTCTAAAAACCTCCGCAAAGGATATTAGTGCAATGTTTTGTTCAGTAAGCTCCTTAGGCTTATAAATCATTGCCTTGTGTAATTGGTGAAAGCTTTTTCACAAAGGGAAAAAAAAGTTCCCCTGACAGAAAAGTGACGTGATAAACTTGCCAATCTCTAGTCGAGCCAGTTTCCTGTCTCTTGCTCTCTTTTGGCTTGGCAGCTCTTTAAAGTTATTGTAGATGCCCCAGCCCTGATAAGCCTTATAGGAGGTGTAGGAAACCCTGAAAGCTAACAAGCCACTTTCTCATTGTTGTCTAGGCGATCTAGATACCTTGAAAGCAATGTCCTGACCCTGTATGGCGTAATAAACACAAATATGAGACCTAGTTTATTAAGATGGTCAGAGAAAAATACTGCCTGCCTTTGCAGAAAAATAAAATCCTGCTCTGGTGCCCTTTCATTTGTCTAAGCTGTATTATACTATATATGAGCTTCAGTAGTTTGTACTGTAGCAAATGGCATAGTAAAAACAAGCAAACAAACAAAAATATAAAATATGTTGAAAATATAAATAATAAGTATATTCAGTACTCATTTAGTCATTAGCTATAATATATACAAACCAATTTTGGAAACAATTTAACTGGGAAACCTAGTTTATTAGTGATGATGTTTATTTGTGATAAATAATTTTGAGATTGGAAGAAAAGGAGGTACTAGCTACATTCACATAACATATGTGGCATATAGCATATATTTGCATGTGCCTTAGACCTGTCCACGGGACTGTAAAGTCAATGTAACTGGGAGGAAATGTCATATTCACAATAGGGCTCGAAAAGGTTAAAAAAAAAATTACAAATCTATAAAGCCCAAAAAACACACTGAGGGCCCTTTTAGTCTCGGGTACAATTTGTGCAGTGTTATAAGAAAATTAGCTACAATGTTAGTTACTAATTACTAAGTAAGTTTCTACCAAAAAAACAAAGGATGTCTCAGACTTTTGTACAGTACTGTATACCCTTGTATGATCCTCACATGAGAACAGTTTGGTATAATTCTTCTGCCAAAATTTCTCGTTTACATAGTGTACATTGATAAAGTTGTTAATTATTAGGTGCTAGCAAAGAAAAACTGTGAAGAGAAAATATAGTGTACATAATAGCAGAGTGCAGGTCTCAGAAAGATACAGATGATTCTTGTTAAAATAAATGAAATTTACAGTAAAACCAACATTTGATCTCTAGAAGGTTTCTGAAATGTCACTTTTTGTGAGACCTGCAAAATCCTATAAAATAAATGTGTATTTTATAGCAACTGACTTTTACAAAAGAGGAACTAAAAGAGTGCATGTACTGCAGAGGTTATCAGCTGTTCTTCTTTGAGCTGGACTGTTGAGAAAGTACCAGCACCAAATAGTCTTTTTCTATCACTCTGTGAGTTCTTGTCTACAATCCACCCTCCCGTCCTGCATCAGCCCTAATCTCCATCTTATCCTTTGCCAGCCCCACCAGAGATCAGATTACACCTCCATCAGATAATGTTAAATACTGATTTTAAGGTTTGCTGATGCCCAGACCTGTTTAGCCTCTGCTACTTTACAGATAAATCCTGTAAAACCAGGTAGCCACTGTAAATCATTTAAACAGCCATAGGTTGCGTTTGTTCTTGTTCTGATCTGATTTGTGATTTGTGAACACATTTGTCATTAGCTGATAGGACAGATCAGTATTTTTCTTTTTAGTTTTTAACAAAAAGAATCATCATCTTACATAATATAGCATTAATAAGGGATTCCTTAAAGGAGTTAAAACCAAATATGTAGTAAGGCTGACCACTGGTATAAAAGTCACTATCCAAAATTTATTGTCTTATCTTATTTGCTTATCATCTAGTATGCACATTTCTATTTTTAGTCATTGTGCTTTTTGTGCTTTTTTTTGCGACCTGTGCTTTTTGGCCTTTTTTCCATTCGTGTATTGGTCGTAGCTTGAACAAACAAATTAGATTTTACCCCATTGTGATTTCTTACCCTGCCTAAGATTTAACCCAGTCTGACTTCTTATCTGGCACACTCTAATATTTCATTCAATCGCCTATAGCTTAGATTACAGCACACAATATGATGGCCAATTCATGTATGAAAATTATTCCTTGTGCTCCCAGAATCACTATTTCATAATTTGAGTCCTGGAATATGTCTGTTCCATCAGAGAAGAAAAACTCCTTTGATGTAGCAACCTGGTCATTTAGAAATCCATGTCATCAGCTGACTTCATTTTATTACCATAAACTGAATCAATATAAGATCAGAAGATTTGCCTTCCTAAGAATTCCCTTCTTATCCTCACATGCCTATAGCTCTGGGATGGGGTTAATCTACATTCATCAAACCACATACCTTTTCCATCGCTCTAAAATCCTAAAATGTTTATGCTTCCTAACAAATTCCAGCCGTTTTTCTGATTATCCTTGAGTGGTTTCCTTTTGGCCATACAGCTGTTTAATCCCAATCCCATAAGTTCTCACTAATAAACATAGTTGTGAATTTTATTGTTGTTTTTTTATAATTTGATTTCATCCCACCTTTTAGCGATCTCCATTCATAATTTTTTATTCTGACCCATTTTTTCCACAGTTCAGCACTATCCATCCAGGTTTTGATGATGTATTCAATTCCTAACCCAGTTCCAGTAATTTCAAATGTCCTTTGTTGTTTTCTTTTCAGCCCCCAAATTTTAACCTTCTGAAATGGTGACCTTTTTTGGTCAGGCTTTGTATAAGAAGATACCATCCCCAGCTTATTGCTTAGCTCTGCTGGTGAAGCACTAATTAATTTATATAGACACTGAAATGGAGTGCTTGGAGAAAGAGTAAAATAAGGGATGTTTTGGGGGAAAGATAATTTTTTTAAGTTGTATTTGTGTTATAGAAATAGTAAAAAAAAAGTATTTGGACCTTTAATCTAATTAGAACACTAAATTATTAATACTTTACTCCTAATTCAAAGGTAGCCATTTGTGTGCTAAACAGCAAGTACCTGACAAAGGCGAAACAAAGACGGTTGTGTAGTAATTCATAAATTTTTTTTTCATGTATTTAATAAATAAATTAACAGCAGCATGATGGCTTGCACTGTCACCATGCACCTCCATGTTCCGGGTTTAATTTCCGCCATGGGTCTGTGTTCATGGAGTTTGCACGTTCTCCCTGTACTTGGTGGGTTCCTTCAGGTACTCTGGTTCCCTCTCACAGTACAAAGACATGCAGATTAGGCTAACTGACATTTTTAAATAGTGTGTGTATGTGTTTGCCCTGTGAAGGATTGACAATCCGTCCAGGTTGTACCCAACCTCGTGCACTAAGTCTCCTGTGAAAGGCTTCAGGCCCCCCACGACCCTGTATACAGGATAAAGTGGGATACACAATGAGTGAGTGAGTGAGTGATTGAGTAATAAACAAATTGTGTGTTACTTGTGTATGCCATAGGCATGTGCGCAGGCCAGGCGGGGTGTTAATATGAGATTTCAACGCTCATTCGATCCATATTTTTTTGAATTTTTTTGAAGTGTCTGGCTATTCATTAGCATGAATGTATTATATCAGCCTGCAGTCAGGGACTTAAATCAGTCATAGGATCTTCAAAAACAGGTCCTATGTCATCACCTTCTCTCAATAAAAGACCACAGCCCCTTTTGTTCAGCCCTAGCCTTAGGTCTGGCAGGATATGGCGAGCCCCCCTTGCTCCCTTATTCATTCTCATAAAAGCAGCAGCTCCACACAACAACAGCAACTTCCTCTGAACTCCTGAAGGATTTTTCCATGCAAACTGTAGGAAACAAACACAAGTGCTGCCAGCTAATGTTATTTCCTTTTCCACAGTAAATTGCATGGTATGAGGGCGATATTCTGTTAAAGAACAAAAGAGCAGTGAACTCCCGCATGTAGCCCATGCTTACCCACCCTGATGGTGCCTTATCGCTTTCTGGTATGGGAACTGCCGTGCGCCTGCTCAGTGACTCGTGGCAGAGGCTGGGCCTGAAATGAAAGAGAAGAGGGATCAAAAGCCTAAGCAGGTGTGGGGGTTGTGGGAGTATGTGAGATGGGTGCGAACGTGAGCTAGGTGTTGAGTCTGGCTGGAGCTGAGGCCAAGGCAGATCGGGGGAGATGATAAGAAGAGAGCAAATTCAGGAGGAATTAAACTTTCCAGTGTTAAACAGGAAAAAAGAAAAGGGGTCTCGGACCTAGAGCACAGCTGGTTGCTCTCAAAACGCAGGACAATTTCCTGGTGGCATGCTGGTGGAGTTGCCCTGCACCCCAAATCTGTTGCTGTAAACAAAGAATATGCAGTACTGTGAGATTATTTTAAATGATATATACATTGTATCAACCCATACCACATTTCTTTGATGCGTCTGTTTTACTGCAATACAAAATAGACATGGACTGTTTTATTTAAACGTGATGAGGCCTTCAGACTAAGATTTAAAAAGGAGAAACTTATAACAACAACCTTAAAGGGCCCATCCTCTAACCAGTCTAGACACTGTACATCTCCCTTAGGCATGCTTGCTCAATTTCTCTCTCTCTCTCTCTCTCTCTTTCTCTCGTTTTCTCCCTCTTGCTATCTGAAAGAGATCAGCCTGCACAAGCACCTAGAACGGTTGAGCTTTGTTTTGACACTGGAATGCATGATTAAGAAAACACAAAATGCTCCAAGGCATTTCTAACAGTAATCATATCCAGGCTGACAGCCTCATCACTCTCCTGCGCATCTTTACACACATACAGACGAGTGACAAATTACAGGAAAACCTGGTGTTTTGTTATGTTGTGGGTGACGCATTGCTGGCATGGTTTGGGTCCACTGTGGCCTTAGATCACATGAATCAATCTGATGACCTGCATGTCAAATATAGCTTGCTGCAATTGTTCATTCAGTCTGTGTAAGCTTGCAAAAAATAATATGCAAATTTCCTATTTGACCTATTGCTTAACACTTCCTCACCATGCAGAATTCACACTATACCTGTCATAAAGAGACAGGCTGCATTCTGCACAGGATACTGAATGGTGCACACATCTACCCGCTTGGGCTGGGAAATCAGCCAAGCCATTGTTGTTGCCTTGTTTTTTTCCCTCATATATTTATAGAAACAATGAGGTTAATGCAGTTGATTTACACTCTTAGAAAAAAGTTTACATCTGAGAACATAAGTTCCTTGGTGTATCTGGGAAAGCACATAAAAGATTCTGGGCATAACCATACAAGAGTAGTATTCCTGTAAAAACAACAACAACAACAACAACACTTGGTGCCACAGCAGGAAGTTGGTGTCTGGAGTATAAAACATGTTACTGGGTACTGGGTGCAGTTCTGCAAGTTTTCCCCATATTTACATAGATTTCCTTTTTCCACTCCACTGTGATTTCCATTTTCCACTTTTTCTAATGTGTGCGTGTGTGTGTGTGTGTGTTTGTTTGTGTATGGGTGTGTAAAATGCCTGCAATGCTTGATGTATAAGACATGAAGTTAAACCGAAGGTAAACTGGAGGCTACGATCTTTTCTTACATGTCAGCTACATTTACCACATAGATCAAGTGCAAAACTGAAGAGGCAAACCTAAGACCCTAAACATGTCTTAGCTAATCAACTTTATTTGATGTTTATTCTGTCCCTTTAAAGCTATGAATGCATCTTAAGGTTCTGAATGTTAACATGTTGGGAAAAGAACTTCCAAAACAAATACACATACAGAACTAAAAAGAGGCCTGATTTATCTAAACATTTACAGTAAAAGCTAAGTTTTTTTAAATTACATTATCTCTCGTACCTCTTTCTCTTTAGCACTTGGGGATTTTCCTTCATCCGTAACATTTATATGAATGGGCTTTTCTGATCTTTAAATGGATAGCATTCTTTTAAGTATTCTAAAATCATTTTGATACTCTATACTTAAAGGTGCTTCTTTACATTTGCGTCATACTGCTTTACTTACTAACTGAAGATATGGCACACAATAAAACTAAGCTATGTCACTATAACATTGCCCATGTAAACCAATATCTCAAATAACATTTTAGTAAATACTTTTATTTCATTATTTCTACATTACTCGGTTAGTGTCTCTAACTGCAATAAAACTCAAGAATTCAGCATGGTGTGCAGGAGTAGATATGTGTTTGTGTTGAACCATATGTCATGAAGGGTTCTTCTTTTGAAGTGCATTTTCGTAAAATCTAGTCTCGCTTGCTAGGATTACCCCGGATAAAACACTATCCAAACTACTCATTGGTAACAAACTAAGAATCAGCCTTGCACCGAAGCTACAGCACAATGGGCAAGAGATGTGTTGGTTTTGGAGAAAATGTCCCCGAGAGGGATGCCCTGAATGACACTAAAATCTCAAGAGCTGAGGTATGGATATGCAATAGTAATGAATATGTGTAAACTTTAGGGTGACAAAGGTGTTGCCCAAGGGCTGGTTTGAAAGTTCTATTGTAATTACCAGAGTTAAGTGTGTTTGTAAAAATCAAAATCTGTTGGAAAGGAATCAGCCGGTAATAAAAACAAAATCAGCCTGCATAAAGCATTTTTTTTTTTCATTTTGGCCATGCAAACTGGAAACAGAGGGAAAAAGACAACATTAGACCGGATTTTAGGAGACGAAACCCATCTTTCCTGCATTACTGAGCAATGTTCACATGAACCACTGACTTACAGCCAACCCCTCCACCCTCTCTCTCTCTCTTGTCTGGGCATTCCAGAAGAACTTTTACATTATTCAGAAGGTCTCATTGTGTTGTCTCTTTAATTGCAAGAATAGAACCAACAGCAGATGAACAAATATTTGCTTAAGGTTTATTTATGTTTAAGTCATATAAACAGCATAAACACCTCACACATATTTGAGGTTTATGGTAATTCAACAGGTCTCATATGATGAATTTATAGTTTATAAGCTACTAAGTCTGTAAATGATAGTTTCAGTAGGGGTGCTAATGCATTTGATCTCTGTGCTATGTAATTGACGAAAGTCTGTCGGCCCCCAAGTCTGAAGTGTGGTAGTGTGTTGAACCGCTAAAACACTCCATTGCCGGAATGACAGCCCTTGTGAAGTCCCATGAAATGTTTGCTCAGTTACAGCAAGAAGTCCTGGAATGGCAGCAATAACAAGCCCCAGTGTCTGGAAGGAATGATGTCAGCCGCCTTGCTTAGGAGGGATTAGAGCCTGGCACAGAGTAAACGCTCTAGAGGGGGCCAACTTTAGCCACTGTCAAAATCACATGTAGTTGGCTCATTACCCCACTAAGTAAAGGCATAAATGAAAAGACTGAATGGGCCATTCATGCTTTTTATTTTCCTTTAGAACACCATTAATAATGCAACATGGTAAATAGATTATGCTTGACTTGTGGAAACTTGCTGAAATATTTTACTAAAACAATATTTGTAAAGATTTGTAAAAATCTGGGTGATTGTAGAGTGAGTGAAAGGATTTAAAACTGAAACGACACGCTTTTGTTTCACTAATGGATACATAATGGAACAGAGGTCAGTAGCAAAAACTCTAGGATGAATTATGCAAATGTACAATAGCAGCACGTGGTGTAGTAGTTAGCACTGTCACCTTGCACCTCCAGGGTCCGGGTTCGATTCCCGGCCAGGCTTAATTCCCGTCTCTGTGTACATGGAGTTTTCATGTTCTCCCTGTGCTTGGTGGGTTTCCTCCTACAGTCCAAACATATGCAGGTTAGGCTAAGGGCCTTTCCACTTGGAGACGCGTTCCGCTGTATACGTATAATTTTTTTTTATCGTATTGGCGTTTCCTCCACACGGATCGCACGGTTTCAGTTTTAGGAGACTAAAACCGCTATTTTTTGAAACCGGGTCCCAAAGTGGATAAATCTGAAAACGACACCCTTGCGTCTTCGTGTGTATGGCCAATCCGTATATTTTGTGAAACGATGATGTCATTACATCACGTGTCGGCTGCGTCACACGTAACAGCAACAACAATAATGGCGGACTACATGATTGTGTTCGTGTTGCTACAAAGCCTACTAGCTTTATTACAGCAAAATCTATTGTTTCTATGCAACTGTTATGAGCAACAAGCGATAATGGACAACACCATCTTGGTTCGTATAGGTTCGTAAGGTTATGCGCATGCGCAAAGTCTTGTTCTCCGTGTATAGTGTATCTCTATGGCAGAACTACAGCGCCCCATACTGGTCTGGTCTGACACCGTTTTCAGTGGTTTTGTGTGTACGCAATTTTTTTTTGCCCTAAGCCTCCTGGGATAGGCTCCAGGTCCCCACGACCCTGAATACAGGATAAAGCGGTATAGAAGATGAGTGATCAAGATAGTACAATATTTATACAACTTTATTTTGGTTTGTTTGCTTTGGCGGCCAAAGATTATTATTATTTTTTTTACATTTTAATAATAAGCAGATCTTCCCCCCCCCCAAAATTTGACAAGTATTCAGTCCATTGAGGGTAAGTCGGGTAATCACAGGTAAATATAAATAAGAGATAAATCTATGCAGTAAGTAGAGTCAATTCACACTAAAATTCAGTAAAATACAAGGTAAAAATTTCCTACATAAATATACAGCCAGAATTATAGGTACCCCTCCATGAGAGCAACAGTACTGTGCAAAAGTCTTGAGACACCTATAATTTTTTCATATTGGATGAAATTTAATTATGAAGAATAAATAAAAGAAATAGGAAAAAATGTTTTACTGTGACAGGCTGCAATGTGCAAGAAGATACACGCCAAGGGCGACGGTGGCAAGGAAAAACTCCCTGCATTCAGCCCTACAAAAAACACTCAGCATTCACCATCACCAGTATATTCATCACCAGCCTGATCATCAGTCATCATTTGCATCTGTTTCTCACTGGTTTATGCTTTCAGTTTTTTTTTTTATTCTCGAAAGATTCATAGGCCACTTTATGGCTTAACAAACAAAAAACATTCCTCTGAAACTGGTCAGGTACAGGGACTGAAAATTAGAGAGAAACTCTGCCAAAAATGAGTGCCAAAAAGTCTTTCAGAAAACATAGCAAAGCTATTCCTCAAGACTACATTAAAAAAAAACAAAAATGTCAAACTTTTTGGAAGCAAAATATGAAGAAATGAGGTTGGCTCAAGACTTGCACCTCCAGGGTCAAGGGTTCGATTCCTGTCATGGATCAGTGTTCATGGGTTTCCCTATGTACTTCAGCTTCCGCCCAATTCCTCAACTGGCACCCAGTCACAAGTACCCTGGACCCTGCAACCTTGTACAGAATGAGTGTTAGAGAGGGTAAATAAGAGTAAGTGAGAGGAATGGCCATTGCAAAACATTGTGTTCTCGCAAATGCTCTGTCTTGAGTTAAAGAAACATCATACAATTACAAAAAAAAGAAGAAGGAAAAAAAAAGAAGAACTATTGTACAATTTCATTTGTAATTCTAGTGAAGTTCACATTAAAGTTCAGGCTCTTCAGCTAATAATAATGAGAAAAACAAAAACAACAACACTGTCCCAGTGAGCAATATGCTTATGTGTCCTCTTTTTTGAACAATTTAACTATTTAAATTTTAAACATTCTTAACATCTACTACCTGACCTCTGAAAGTAAAAAAAACAAAACAAAAAAACAAACACTTTTTGCATTTTTTTGTTCTTTTTCCACCATACAACAACAACAACAACAACAACAAACCGATCTAGGAGAATGAAGGACTGCCTCACACTTCTCAGGTATGGAAGAATGTTGGTAAATTTTTTCTGGTATATACTTGAAGGATGTCCTTGAAATTTTCTTGGAAAAGCGTAGTAGCATTGGCTCCTTTTAAGGCAGCAGATTTCCACTGTGATTTCTAATAAAGCAAGGTTGTTTTAGGTGGATTGATGGCCATATAGCCATTAATAGTAACCCAGCCTGTAGCCCTAACCTAAACCATTCATCCAATTAGTTGGCTTGAATTAGCAAATTTGAGGTCACACTGACCATTTATGTAGCCACAGAAAATAATACTGAGAGATCCAAACCACCTTGTATGATGAGGAAACTGTGTGGTCTACCCCCACAACCCTGTAGGTAAAGCGCTCTGGACAAAACTCTACAGTTAAGTGTGGAAATCTGAAAAATAAAACCAATTGCACTTACATTGAACCAATGTGAAAAAAAGGAATGCTGGGGTAAAAATATAGTATATACCATATGTTTGAATGTAACTTTCGCTCTGAAAAAGAATTTTTTTTTTTATATGGAGACAAAAATCACATTTACCTTCAACATTATTTTTATGTTTTAAAATATTATTTTAAAAATAATTAAATATTGTTTTAAAAACCTCTATTGTTTAGATCATCATTCCAAAGTAGCCTAGCTAAGATGACCATAGGCATCTTGGCACAGAAAGGTCCTCAACAAGGGAGATATTGGACCACCATCTGAACACTTTCCCACTATCTGGCTCTTTGAACACACATAAATCAAATGGGATACTTTCACTGAGAATCCATTATTCATGGTATCTGGATGTGGGCAATGAGTCCAGAGGATGTGTTATTGCGGTGTCCTGTTCAATTGCTAAAGCCAGAATAGAAAAGAAAGGGCTGTGCATAATGTGTCTGTGGCCTGTCAGATAAAAAATAGAAAGAAAGAAATGCAAAGCAGGGTTTATGCTGATAAAAGGCTCTGAAAAGCTGCAGGGGGAAAAACATTCCAGGAAGTCTTACACAGAAACTTTTTAAAAGAACCACCCGTGCTGAGATGCTCAAGATGAATGACTGAATGAATAATTCCTTGGGACGGAAATGAGCTTCTCATCTGCAGTTATTTACACTATAAATCCAATGTTGGAGCAAGCTAACGCACATACTAAGGTGACACAGGAAAATGCCTGGAAACATGCATAATTATTTATAATTCAGAATAAAAGCTGATTGAAAAACAGAGACGTACGCATATAAAGAAATGCTAAAATATACCGTAAACAACAAGACTTCCACCCTAAACCTAAAAGCACAGAATAATGATCCAGGCACCATGGGTGTGTCTGCTGTTGATTTTAGCAGCACTGTCAAAGGATTGGCACAGGAGCGCTGCGTTGGAGTAATAATTAATTAGGCTAAAGAGATTTCTTTGTTGAGTGTAGGAACTCAAAAAGCTTCGGAAATCCAGCCTCCCCTATATAATTCATTTACTCTTCCCACACTTTCCTTTTGACTGTTAGTACAAGCTTGGAACTTTTCTCCCCATGGGTTTCTCTTGATTCCAGTAACTCTGTAAGTACTGTATACTTTATGTGTAGCGAGAAACACACAATGTAGTTACGTATTATAAGCCAAAAGTACATTAGAGGCAAGAGTGCCAGATGTCTAAAACACCAAAGAAAAGGTAAATGTGTAGTTCGCTTTCATAAACTATTTTCAGATTCCAGTACTGCCTACAGCAGACATTTTGACAAATCAACCACAAAAAAATAAAAAATAATAATGATTAATAATTCATTAGAAGGAAACTTTTGACAAAACTCCTTATTTCCATTGTTCATCATGCCAAGTGCAATGACATCATGTCCTTTCAAGACATTTCATAATCAATCTGCCTAGAGCACTTGGAAAAATCAGTCACAATGATAATAATCATATCTTCTACCATAAGGAGTACTGCCTGAGGGCTGCTGAGATAACAAACTGTCACAACTCACAGCGCAGCAAAGACAGCTAGGCAGAAACAGATGAGAATTATAAGGCAAGACTCAGTGCTCTGTCATTAGTTGCATAGAAATGAGAGTTACAAAAGAGTGCAGGTTGTCAGGTTACTGACATTTATAACAAAAACCCGCCCACACTATGCATTTAGAGATTTGGCTAAGTGGATTCACAAAATACAACAGCCTATATTTCTTTTTACTGCTAAGCTTGAGATTATGGAAAAAGAAAATGAAAAAGAAATTTATGAATAAAAAAAAAAAGGAAAGTAGCATCCGCTCCATTAAATTTATTGTTGACAAAAGAAATAATAAATCAATTAGTTTGTTCAAATGTGTTCATTCATTCATATTTAGTAATCTTATTTGGTAGAATAGGTGAGAGCCAGTAATATATGCTGGCTGGGAGGTGTGTCCATAAATAAATTTCTTTTCTTTATTAAAATGTGTAATATAGTAAGCATTTGTTTGTCTACCATACCTATTAAAATATCTTAACATTTATCTTTGCCTCTAAAACTTGAAAATAAAATCATTAAAAAATGCAGCGGAAGAAGAGAAATTTCAAGATGCCTTTACTTGCACTGTCATGTTCATGTAAACAAGCACTAAATACAGCTTGCTAATCAGTGATTCATTTTTTCTCTTGATGACATTGCAGCTATTGCTGGGCAGATGGAGAGAGCGATAAGGTAGCATGTCCTACTACTCACAGAGAATAATTATACTGTATGTAAAAAAAATTATGGGAATAAGGAAATGCATTGTAGTAATGATTGTGTGTTTGGTCTTGTCCGTGTTCCATAGCCAACTAGGCATATGGTCTTTTGACACACCACAAGTGCAGACAGAACACAGTGATGATGGATGCTGTTGACTTGCCACTGACAGAGGACCTGTATGGGCAGAGCATTAATTTCACAAGAAATGCCTTAAGTTTGCTGTATTTAAGCCCATGACCTGAAGGACAGGGGTAATAGTTGACCTAATGACTATATGAATAAACTAGTAACTTGATATCAGAAGAAAATACAATCATATTTTTTTGTATCTTCTGAGAACTGTGAAATATATCAAATGTTGTGTATTTTGCTTAACAGTCCTCCTTGCGACCTTGAGTTAATATATATAGGGAGATTTTATAAATGTCATCCCTGCGTCTTCCAGTCTCAAAAACATGCTGGTGTGTGGTTCGACTATGCTAAATCACCCCAAGTATAAATGACCACCCAAATGTGTATGTGGTACCCAGTGTTCCTGGGATAGTGGAATAGACTCATAGATTTATTCAGCTCATCCCTGACCAAAAAAAAAAAAAAAAACACTTACTAAAGATGATTCTTCTATTTTTGCCTTATTTACCATTAAGTACTAAAAAATGCATACTGTAAGCAATACTGAGGCCTGCAATAATTTATCATTACTTATATGTGTGCTGCTGTGCTTTGTTTGGCTGCTGTAATGACAGTTTCCCTCACACGATCAGTGCAGTGTATACAATATGTGTGTAATTATGAAGGCATCTATCTATTGCTCTGTGCAGAGAAGTGTGGCACAAAGCACAATGACCTTGCTGCACTGAAATAGCTCCAATAGCAGGCTTCAAAAACCCAAAGCATTAAATTATGCTATTAGACCAGATTTATGCAGACTATAATGCATTTTCAGTAATCTATGTTTCAGATGATGTTCAATCCGTTTCACACAACATCAGTGTCAGCTGCTAATTAAGAGTTAAGAGCAGACCTTAACACTTATGCAAACACTTTTCCACTACTGCTTGTTTATTTGAGAAGATTTATGTGGGGGAGACATCTAAGAACCAGAACATACCAGATTCAGTGTGTTAATGTTTGTTCTGCTCAAAGCGTCTCCTTTCTCGGCACAGCCATCGTTTTCCACTGATCTCATGTTAATTGTATCCTGGCCTCCATTGCTCCTGAGAAAAGGCAAAGTCATACTGTTTACATCATCAGTAAGCTCCTGTGTCATTCATTCCAGTGTTAGTCATTTAATTTGCAATGAAAAGGAAGTGTTGCTTATAGCCAATTGTCTGTACTATTCAAGTTGATTAATCACTGTATCAGCTAACAGGTCACCTACTCATCAACAGTTATCTTCATTAAACAATACCAGATATGCTTACCCTCAGAACCTAGCAATTATCTATCTCATTGACCTATTCCAGGACTTTGTAAAATACTGCTATAACAATAAAATATCATATACATGCTTTTTCCTTAAGGGTTGCTACAAGTAGAAATACACTACAATCTAAACATCAATCATTGTATTATGTTTTCCCCACCTTACCATTTTGGTAGGGCTTGCAAAATCACCTTAGAATTATAAATATGACTTTTAACCATGTAATTATTTCTTAAGATGTTTAGGTCAAACACATAAATGAGGAATAACGCATTTTAATGTGGGTCTTATGGATAGAACAAAATTTATTTCACATGACCTGCATAATTTAATAAAAAGAAATGCATATCTGCACAGATCAGAAACCAACTCCTGTGCTTTTAATTTAGCACAAGCTTTAATTATTTAGCAATCTTTTCAGAAAGCCCTGTACAATACTGCCATCACATGGCTCTGAACAATATAGGGAAATGAAATGCCTCATAGTTTATCTTATAGCGCCCTCTGTCGTCAAAAACAGGTACAATCAGTTACGTTAAAAGGGTTTTTGACAACCGCCATGAAATCTTTCTTTTCTGTTAAATAAAAGTTAACACCGCGAGGGGAAAATACTAACAAATTACGAGGTGCATTTGTATAATTCGTTGATTAGATGAATAAACTATGGAAACATAAAAAATTCTAATTTGTATATATATTAGAATTATATATACATTATATATATATATATAAGTTTTATTTCTGTATTTTGGCAAACTATTTGGCAATACAATATTTACAATCTTAACTGCTGCACTAACAATCGGGCAAACAAGCTCAACAAAAACAAACGATTTGGTTTTTAAAAACACTGCTCCAGGTGAGGCTCGAACTCACAACCTCGGCATTGCTCTGCTTTGTACTGCTGTATAAGTACCGCGCGCTAACCGATTGCGCCACTGGAGCTCCGTCAACATAATGTTGCTACAACTCTTATAGCATTTAACATTGCATCATTGCGTTTTACACGTATTAAATGCATTTTTGCGTTGTATGCTTTAACAGAGTGGTATGACTCTGTAAAGTTTGATTGATCCGACTTAGTCCAGGCTGCGCAATGTTGAAATTAACTGCATTTTACCCAGTAAAGCTAGCTAACCGCTAGATCTGAAGCGCGAGCGCCAGATCTAGCGGTTAGCATTTCTCCATACTGTTGTCCAGCATGCCTGTAAAAAAAAAAACAAAAAAAAACCCCATTGTTTTACACGATTTACCGATATTTTCTTAGACCATAGTAAAATTTTTAC
The DNA here is from genome assembly GCF_024256425.1 of Clarias gariepinus. Lineage (NCBI taxonomy): Eukaryota > Metazoa > Chordata > Actinopteri > Siluriformes > Clariidae > Clarias > Clarias gariepinus. The sequence goes on from NC_071107.1 coordinate 24,549,770, forward strand.
TTTGTTAAAGAGGAATATAATCCTAATGACTGAAATGACTGTCTTAAATCTAGCTGCTAGCTTTTTACTCTTACTAGCTGCTAATAACACATATGCAGTATGTTAGACAGTAATACTTTATAAAACCTCGGTATCATTATTTTATCTATTTATTATTGTAGTGGGAAAAATACGCCAAATAAACCCGTATAATGAAGTTTTCTTTTGTAAGTTTTCTTTAATTTTACACGCTGGTTATTATTGGCCCGGAAATAGAAGATATTACTTCCAGCATAATAATAATATGTAGGGACGCATGGTACTGTATATACAGTACTATATAAAGAATACCGTGCTTAATCAGTGAGGTAGCAAGACGTTAAGCAAAATAAAACCTCAATAAATAAATAAATAAAAGCACAAAGCTTAATAAAGCCTATTCTCCAGTAAATGCAGTAGAAATAAACACAGTAAAAGGGACGTTTCAGTCAAAACTGGACTTGAGTTGAAGTTGAGATGTACCGAAGACTTAAAGCACAGTACAGTAATGAGCCTCTTAGTCGTAGTAAAACATTTGAATAATACATTCTGCAAGAGGAACGCCTGATCCTTTAAAATGGACTTATAACTGGTTCGCCAAGGGGACGCTTCAGTTTGTGGGAACTGTTCATGCAATCATACATGAACACCACTAGCACATTACATGAACTCTGCTGGGAATTATGGCCACATTCCCTTTATAGTCCTGAGCTTGCTCCTATAAATTTCCATATGTTTGAGTCGTTAAAGGAGTTCCTGAGAGGCCAGCGTCTCAGCAGGCAGTCTAATATGACTCCTCTGTACAAAGAAGAATTTCTACCTTGATCGTACCCAAGCACTAGTGAAATGGTGGGATAAGTGCATTAATGTAGAAAGGTATTATATACAGAAATAAAGGTTGTTTTTACTTTGATAATGTTATTATGTTAATCATAAATCCCAGTTTGATTTAAATGCTCTTCGTACTATATCTTTCAGAGCATGTCAAAAGTCAACTTGTCAACTTGTATTACACAATGCACAGTATGTACAGTGCACTGATGTTTTTCGCTGTTTTGTCGAAAAACAAAGACTGAGGTTGACAGGTATGAAAGTAAAAGAAAATTATAAAGATCATCCTTCTAAGGACATTTTCATTTTCTAAAAATATTTTTTATGACATTTGATTTACTAAATAATTTCTTACATTCACCAGTGTCCAGTCATTCAGACTATCAAATGGCTGGAGTAATAATAATAATAAAAAAAGATTAATAGTGTCATCTAGGGTAAAACTTCAAAGGCTTTGACTTCATAGTTTATGTGTGCCCTATTAGTTAATATGTGAACTGTAAACAAGGATTTCAGTAAAGCACAGCCACGTACCTCTGCACATGGTCTGTGCTCCACCCTGGCCCAGGTTAATGGCTTACGAGAACACACATGGCGTGATTTAAGTGCTCAGAGTTGCTGCTGCTATATTGCTGCAGTCTAAATCAATAAGAAGAAAATGACAAACCAGTCTCTCCATGTCAATATAGACAAGTGGATTAAGGAGAATGAGGCTTCTTTTTTACCACCTGTCTGCAACAAATTAATGTAAGTAGATAGTATCTCTTAAACACAAATATTATTTTTACTGAACTCAGGAAATATAATGTCATTTTCAGGTTCTTCTATGAGTTAAATATCATGTTCGTTGGTGGGCCAAACATACGAAAGGATTACCACATAGAGGAAGGTGAAGAGGTGAAGTATGACTATACAATGAAAAATTGGGATAACGGCAAATTAAGGCTTTAAATCTCTCTTACTAATTATTTGCTTCAATATTGTTTAAATCTATCTTACTATTTTTGCCTCAATTAAAGACAACCATTGATTTTTTCTCCCTTTGAGGAATGACATTGATCTTCTCTGTCCTTAGGGTAAAGAAGCTTCACTCTTTCATGTCACTTCAGATATTGATTTGGTTTTAGACCAGCAATGAAGTAGATAAAAACAAGTCTAACAAGTATTTACTCAAGTCACAACTACCACTTACTTTATACTTCTATTTAGTTGAAGCTATCTATTCCCTTATACACATCATAATACAGTATATATACAGTACATAACAGTATCATAATACTAGCTGTGTGTCTTAACAGGTAGTGTTGAGGGTATAGATAGCTTTCAATTGCAAATGGTACACAACACTTGTAATCAATGGAAAGCTTAACTTCATTCATCACTTTCCCTGCTTTATAAGAGCCATCTGCAAAATCTAAAGGTTTTGAGTTACTTTCACGTGCATTCTTCTTCTTTTGGTCAACTGAGTCATGAAAGAATTATTTAGTTATTTTGAAGTGCATTAAACATGAAATCAATTTGTAGAATGTTAAGTTATTCAAACCACTAATTAATATCTATATTTTATTAATTTAAATAATTCATGGCAAATTATCAATCAAATGTAGACATGATTTAATACATTATGTACTGTATATTCACAAGCAAGACTCAAAATGTTTAGAGATTTTGGACTTGACCCTTTCAACCAATGGAATGTTTCAAAATAAGGGCAAAGTTCTCTTGTCTTTCTGCAAGTCATAATCAGCACACATAATATACAGGGTTACTTAACAGTAAGAAAAGAAATGCACTATAAATGCGTGCAAAAAAACTCTTTATATAACTTTTTTTAAAATGTAAAATATTATATATAAGAAACATCTATAAAAAGTTTTATACTGTTCATAAAGTATGTTAACTTGCATTCTTTCATTCAGTTCATGAGAGTCAAATCTAATCCTCTCAGTCATACCACTATAAATATTTAATTGTTTTTCTTTAAAAAATACCAACCCATATTATTAAAAAAAACATTGGGAAACTAGCCAGTGAATTAAACCTGTGGTATTACACTTGTGCATTTCTTGTGCTGAGGCTTGTACACCAGTGGTGTGGTCAGTAGAGGTCAGCAGATGCCTATACATACAGTACAGTGACAATTAATTGGTAAATGGTTCACTAAAACAGTAAACACAACACTACACTATAGTTGGTCTACTGATAGGTCTCTCGTGAATAAATATATTCTGGTAGAATTGTAATTTTGATAATAATTTGCCAGTACTTAAATTTAAATTTAAAGGTTCAAATAAACAAGCTCAGATCAACATGAAAAAGCTGCTGTACTGGAGTTCTGCTACTGACCTCGTACTGCCTCTTGTCTTAGCTATTTTACCAGATCCGTGGAGACATGGTCTTGAAAGTGGTGGAGAATGGCAAGCACAAAGATGTGCATATCCGCGAAGGAGAGGTAGGAATCCTGACTTGGTGCTGACTAAATTGCTTTGCCTGCTGTGGCTCTGAAACTAATGGTACCCAGTTCTTTGTTTCTTTTCCCTGGTCAGTGCTATCTCTGCAAGTATTTCCTACCAATCGGATGCATTTAACTGTCTAAACATGCTTTATGTACTGGTTATACTTTTTTGCCAGATGTTTTTGCTTCCAGCACGAATCCCTCACTCTCCTCAAAGGCAGGAAAACACAATTGGACTTGTGGTGGAGAGGAGACGACAACATTCAGAAAAAGACTGTCTCCGGTAACTTAGACAGATACTATAAAAAAAAAAAAAAAACAGCACACAGACTTCTTTATTATTATTTGTTGGTCCTCATGGAGTAATCTGTTTTAAGACATAATTATTAAACATGTTATTTTTTTCATTATGTTTTAAATGGTGATAATGCAATTCACAAAACACACAGAATGAACATATTTTTAAAAAAGAAATTTAAAATATATATATTTGTAATGTCTTGTTACATTAGACATACAGTAATCTCTATCAACTCTGTAGAATTTTTGATTCTTAAAATGGAGGAAACTGACAAAAAATTTTCACAATTGGAGGTTTGGATTATGCCATGCATATGAAAAAATGCCATAATCATAATCACTAAGACTGCTTTTGATTTAAAAAAAAAAAAAAAAAAGTGATTTCACAACATTTCTAGGTTGCACCAGTGACCAGCTTGTACCCCGTTCAATTCTTCTTTAAAATATATACAGAAATTCATTTCCAGACACCACCAAAAATATCACAGAAAGTTTGCACATGTATATATTAATATTCTTTCTCCAGCAGGTTGTTTTTTTATCCTTTATTTTATTCCAGGTACTATGTGAATAACAGCACAGACATCCTGTTTGAGCGCTGGTTTTATTGTGAGAACCTGGGCACTCAACTAGTTCCAGTTATTGAAGAGTAAGCCATTGTTATAAGTCTAAAAATGCTCCCTGGGTACACAGCCTGTACAAACAAACTTTGTTTATTGACAGGTTTATGGCATCAAAGCAGCATAAGACTGGAAAACCTGACCCAGGTAACTTTTTGTGCTCTGCATCAGTTGTTAGACTTTTGGTTGTGTTTTATGGTTTCCTTCATTATTGATGGAAGTCAAAATGTATTAATGTGGCATTTTCTGCTTGCAGATATTTTATCAAAATTTATTTTACACTCTTTTTTATATATACATTTTTTTTACATTCTTAGGTGTGACATGTTGTGGAAACTCAGACAAACTCCTATAATGCAATATTTCAATAGGAATATAGAGTACATTAAGAAAATATTTACATAGACCCTTTCACTTTTCCTCATTTTGTTAAATAAAAAACTTTAAAAAATAGTTAAAGCTTTCACAAAAGTTTACAAATGTGATAAAAAAATGTTTATATAGTGTATAGTGTACTGGAACTATAGCCAAAATTTGTGTATGTAGACGTATTGGGGGTCTTTTTATTAAAAAAAGCAACATTTTATTTTATTTCTGATTAAAAAAACGAAATGAACTAAATGACTCAAAAAAAGATTTGTTTGTGGCAAGATTTGTGGCAAAAAAAAATCAGAAAAAAATTATAATAAATAAGGCATCTTGTATGTTTTTGAACATTTGTAACAACATTTGTGACAAGTAGATAACATATTCACTGACATTAATTTTGTAGCTGATCCTATCAAGCCACCACCTTTCCCACTCAACACAATGAATTTGATGACCCCGTTCTGCCTTAAAGACTGGGTAGAGAAGCAGAAGCCTGCATTAGTCAATGGAAAACCTCTGGACATGTTTGGAAATCAATTTGAGACTGTGGTAAGAAAGATAACAATATAATCAAGCACAATATCCCAGTTATTCCTATTTATCCAAATAGAAATATGGCCAAGTGACATTAATACTACTCAAATGAAGCTTGTGCATATGGATAAAAACAGAGACTCCCAAACAACAAACATCTGTGGGTCAAATAATCAGCTTAACTTTTCCAGTGAGGGGAAATCAGAGGTGACAGAGGTGGTAGTGAAATACAGGGCTGTTTGGGAAATTCTGGGAAACAGGATAAGCACTTGGCCTGCAGTTCAATTCTAAACCTGGTAACTGTTCCCTGTTGTAAAAATATAATGCAATTTATTTAGGATTACATTCACAATTTATTTCATTTTTATGCGGTCTGTGCAAATGTTACCAATAATCAATCTTTCACTAATTTGGTAAGTATTTAAAAATAAGTAAAGGTTTGATGGAAATAGGATCTTAAATATAATTTTTAGAAATAATCTGGTAGATTGAATTAGAGTAGGAAACTAAATAATCACATCATCCATGACTGTTTATTTTTCAGGTTATGCTATATGGTCCTGGAGAATCAGGGACAACCATGAAAGACTCGGATGGATGGATCTGGCAAATTGTATATTTCTAAAATTCATTTGATTAATTTGTTTATGTCCAAATTGTCAAGCATATTTATTTATTTTACTGGCATTTACTGTAGGAGGGATCCTCAAGTGTATCTATGGGTGGCCAAGACTACAATCTCTCTGTGGGAGACTGTGTTTTGGTACTTGGATTGACAGAGTAAGTAGTTATTGAAAAAAGTAGTTATAAATTATTAATTAATTAATTAATTTATTTATTTATTTATTTATTTATTTATTTATTTATAGTGTGTGTGTGGGTGGTGGTAAATTGTAATTGACAATTTCAGTATTTCCTGGCTGTGTGTGTGTGTGTGTGTGTGTGTGCTCTCCTTAGGTATTGCTGGCAGAGGGCTGAGAATTGTGTTGCCTTGTATGTTGTTCAAAATCCAGAGAGGAAGAGGCCTTTCTAAAGAGTGTGTGATCTGCCTTAACATTGAGTCATTCAGAAAAGGTCCAGTAAAAGTCAATGCAATTTATACAGTAGATAACTGTACAACTGTATTTCATGAAAAACATAATGCATTTTATTTCGTCAAAAATTTGTAGTAAACATCTTTAATCATAGTATTTCCATACTATTGAACATATATGAAATAATCATAATGCCTATTAAAGTAATCAAATATATGACCTATTATACTGTAGCTAATTAATTAATATTAGTCAGATATAATATAAAGTCAGATGCAGGTGTTGGAATTTAAGAACACAGCAGCAACAAATAACTCTGAGTACTGGGTATTTTATGACTTATTAAACAGAAACTTGAATCAAGTGCAATGTGTCATAACATCGGTGTCCTGGTCAGGTGGCATGCAGTGCCTGATGGGTGATGTAGTCTGGTGCCATAGTTAAGCTCACCCCTGACATATATGATATAATCACAGGTTATCACACTATACACGTAGTACAGCCAGTATTTGGAAAAATAAAGGAAAAAAGCTAATTCCTATACTATCCTCCACACAGTAAAAAAGATGGCGAGGAAAGTAAAGGAAACCTCTAAAACGACGGCTTAAAAAGTGCATGGTTTTCATAGTTCTTTGGGGGTTGCCGTCTGTTTAATTATAACACACTATTTTCTTCCAAACGATCAGGTGCATAAAAATAACCCCTTCCTAAGAGTGGCCCGTAAATGACTGTCACTAAACTTTACCAAACATCAAAAAAAAGGGAAGAGGCCACAGGGTTATGGGTCCCCATGGTGCACTAATGTGTTGGGGATCAAAGGCTAGCCTGTCTGGTCCAACCCCACAGAGGAACTACAGTCGCACAAATTCCTGAAATAGTTAATTCTGGCAACAACAGAAAGGAGTCAAAAAGCACAGTGCACTGCAGCTTGCTTCATATTGTAAGGAACTGTGTAGCTGCAGACTGGTTAGAGCACTCATCCTGAGCATGTGGGAATTACAAGTTGAATATGGAGAATTGAAAGAAGATCGCCTGGTTTATTTAATCTTGTTCTCTTTTACACCACATGAATGGCTGTTTGTTTGTGTTACTTACCTGGGGAAGGGATAATCTAGGATACTCTAGGCAAAAAAGGCAAGCAGACAGAGGCAGTATGATGCTCTGGAAAATGTTCTTTACCGCTATCTCAAATGTCTCTTTACAACTGTATCCTGTATAGAAATGGTGTCATTTGGATGGTGAGCTTTATTGAATTCCTGTTAGACATATTGTTGGGTGTTGTGGCCAAATAATTCTATTTCAGTCTTATCTGACCACCTGCATTTTTCAAACCTCAGTCGTGACTGTATAAAGTGTACTGTCTTTTTTGAGTGTTGTTTTTTTTTTTGCAACCCTCCCATACAAGCCATATTTGTGGAGAATTTGTGATATTGTTGTCACATGCGCACATTGACCATTTTTTGTCATAAATTCCTGCAACTGCTTGAGAGTTGCTGTAGGCCTCTTGGTAGCCTCTCTGACCAGTTTCCTCCTGGCTCTTTTATCCAGTTTGGATGAACATCCTAACCTAGGCATGGCCACTGCTGTACCAGATACTCAATCTCTCTTACTCATTGTCTATACCGCTTTATCCTGTATTCAGGGTTGCGGGGGACCAGGAGCCTATTCCTGGAGGCTTAGGGCATAAGGCGGGGTACACCCTGGACAGGGTGCAAATCCATTAGGGGACACACACATACACTCACTCACTCACTACGGGTAGTTTGGGAATGCCAATTCGCCTAATCCGCAGGTCTTTGGACTGTGGAAGGAAACCGGGGTACCCAGAGGAAACCCACCAAGCACGGGGAGAACATGCAAACTCCATGCATACAGAGACAGGAATCGAGCCTAGCTGGGAATCGAACCCGCACTCTTTTTGTATCTCCTGACTTATGCCTGTGCACAACTTTATCCAGGAAATCTTTTGCCAGTGCATTGCTACCTTGCCAGTGCCTTGCCACCCATAGTGTTTTGTTTGCTCTAGTTGCACTGCAAAAGACTGAAATTTTCCAGCTTTTCATGCTGAGCTAATAAAAAAAAAACACAGCTCATTACAGTTGAAAGTTAAGGTTTGTTAAAAGGTGGTTAGCTTCACCTGATTGAGTTTACAAGTCATTTTTTCAAGTCATCTTTCTGACATGCTTGTGTTATATCTTTCACTTGGATATTAAAATTTGCGCTGAGTAAATACAGATGGATAAAACAAAAAAATGTGTCTGTCTTTCTTTTGGCTGCAAAGCAATAAAATGTAGTTATTTTAAAGGGTGTTGATTCTTTTCTATACTCATAGTAAGACCAATGTAACTAACCAGAGAATGCAGGGAACTGTAGTCCAAAAAAAGGTAAAATAAGTCCAAACAAACTTATTTAAAGTAGAATTCAGCTGAATTCGGCATGGCACGTAAAGAAAAACATAAAGACAGAACCCCTTCTATGTAGCTGCTTCTGAAGCGTCTTTCATGGAAGCCATTTCACCATCCTCGGTCAGTTCCTCTGACGCTGAGGCTGTGATACAAGGCATGGTGTTAGTGGGGGCTTGGTGTGGATTGATGTGGGGACTAGACTCAAAAACTAGCACAAGGTTTGGCATAGCAGCCTCGTGCTGGAACTTGTCATGCTACAATTGGTACTGTATCTGACAAGATGGAACAAGAGTTTAAGCTAGAGTTTAAGGTGAGCACTGGGTCAGAATGTGACACGGCCCTGGGCCAGAGCTTGCAATGATACTTTGACTGAACTTGACATGGGTCTTGTGATTGAACCTGTCATGGCCGTTCATGAAGCTGGACCAGGAGTTGGCCTTGGTGATGTACAGGCACTTGATATGGGCTATGTCCTAGGACATGAATTGCTGCCCAGTGGGCCTTTAGTGACAGCTAAACAGGAACAGGGGCTGAAGCTTGGAACGGAAAAGCTGCATCGTGGCCTGAAGACAGGGACTTGACACCAACACCAGACAATGGTACCTGCACAACATCATCAAATATAGGGTTCTGAGCAAGCATGACATCATTAAACCTAGGGTGTTCACACAGCATTTTCAATTCTAGGCTGTAGAGAAAGCATGATGTTCTTAAAGCCAACCACTGGAGTCAGCAGCATGTTCTTTGCACCAAAGGGAATAGCTGGGCATCCCCAGCATCACTGGGGCTTTGAGCAGAGCTGAACCAAGCATGAGGCACAAAGCCTCCCTATTGGCCTTACCTTGGATACCATGGTGCTCTCAGCTTCTTGCAGTCAGCTTCTTGTGCAATATTTGAGTCTTCCATGTCGTTCAAATGTTATTTGAATTGCCACATTATGCTGAATTGCCAGGCAATAGCCCAGCATTTGGATTTACTTGCTCACCTCTATGTGACATGGATATCTTGTCAAATACAACTCCCTCCGACAAAATTTTACTGAAGAGCCTGTCCGCTGCTTCCAAAAGTGGCTCTTATGATTTGTTGGGAATTTGGAGGCCGGCTGCAAGTGAAGACCTTCTGTTATTAAACATTCTTTAAACTAAATACACATGAGCACATACAGGAAGTAAGCTACAAATGTGAACTAAATGCTAGTGGTCACACAATCAAACATGTGAAAAACAAAATAGTTATGAGGCAACCAAACAACAGGCCTAGAACTTAAATCACACACTTGTCAGGAAGTAAACCACAAATCAGGTGTGTGACAGCTAAATGTGCAAAAAATCTGATCAAAGCAAAAACAGGAAATGTGATTATAGAACAGGATGCAAACAAAATAAAACTGAATTATTATTTGACATAACTAACCAGGGAATGATGGGAACTGAAGTCTCAAATCCAAACAACCCAGTGCCTGCAAAAGTGGAATTGTGACAAGCATGTCCAGTATATAGAGCAATTGCCTGTGCTTTACCATAATTTAAAGATAATCTATCAATTTGGCTTAAATTTTTTTTTCATTTCCTGTGAAAATAAATAAGGCCAGCTTAAAACCCCATCCTGTCCCATTTTTAAACAAAAAGTACTGTGGCCCATTTATCTGAGCAAAAAGTAGCAGTTCAAGACACTGTTCTTACTTAACAACATTTGAAACTGTACCCAATGTACCTAGGAAGTCTAAATTCTTCTTTATCTTCTTTCTTACTTAATTACAAAATATATAGTTAAAAACAAACAGCAAATCTTAATTCCAATAATAATCACATTAATAACACATAATAAAAAATGATAGCACATATTATAATAGCAATATTTATTTATTTGTTTATTTATTTTTTGCGACTGAGAAAATAAAAACAGAACATATTTCATTGCTGTGATGCTTTTAAAAATAGTTTGCTTTAAACTTATTAATGTTATAATGCATTCCAATCTTAAAATTAATTAATCAATCGTATCTTCAGTGTGTTCCTGATAACATGTTTCTCTGCTAGAAGAGCAGCTATTGCCCAAGGCACAGCATATTCCAAGGTCACGAGTCCTACGAAATTATACCTAAAATGTGAGTAGTCCCAGGGACATGCCCCCAACAGGCTGAGCAAGACCCCCCAACTGAACTCCCACAGGTATATGGACATGGTGTAAACAGTCAACCGGAGCAGTAAGGAGAAGTGTCTCTGCTGTAGCCACGCACTCAACCCCTCCATGATGAAGATAGCCAAACTATAGATGATAAGCGACCACAAGCTGGTATAGCCAGGAAGCCTCTGGTCATGCGTGTAATACCAATTCCATGCAGCAGTAAATGCCACCTCACACACACACCCATGCAGAGCATAGATGTAGAGACGGGTAAGGGGAGGGAGGGGTGACAGCATTGATTTGTCGTTAAAATAACCAGGGGCTGCCACATCAATGCCACGATCTGTTTCAGGAAGTAACAGAGGTGCAATGTTAGCTCTAATCAACTTATTCTCAGAAACATTATCTATTGATTAATTTGTTCTCTATTAACCAGTGGACAAATATTTAACATTGAAAGTCATCCTACACAGTAGCCACCTCCCTCCTCTCTTATTTGAGAGGACTGATGGGACTACTTTATTTAAGAGGAGGGAGGGGCTACTGTGTAAGATGAGAGGAGGAAGGGAGGAAGGAGGAAGAGAGGAAGTCATTTTACACAGTAGCCCCCTCCGTCCTCCTCTCCTCTTCTGCGTTTGCGCACAAACACATACACACCTACACTGTAACCCTAATGCTCAAGTAATTAAACATATTGAGTACTGTTCACTTAAATAATTATAATTAGTACAAATTTAATAGACCTTGATAAGTATTTAGAACATTTTGGTATTTATGAGTTTGTAGAAATGATACTTTTCAAGTTAGCTGAACAAATTTGATATTTTAAGTATCTGTAAGTACTTAAGTACCAGTAACTGTCAAAGTGGTTCAGTGGTAGGTGTTTCGCCATGTGAAAGGCCTGGGTTCGATTCCCAACTCCCAAAATAGGAGGGTTGTATCAGGAAGGGCATCTGGCATAAAACCTGTACCAAGCTTGTGTGCGGACCAGATTGTCTGCTGTAGCGAACCATTGCTGAGAGCAACCGGAAGACCGACAATAATTTATATATTTATTTAAGTTAGGCTACTCAATATTGCAGGTAAAGAACGATTAATATGAATGAGTACAACAAACTCAAAAACTCCGTTTACCTAAAACTGGAAACATCATTACTTAAAAACTTGATGTAACTGATTACCTCAAATTTTTTTAGTTTTACCAACTTATTCGGGTTTACAGTGTACACTAATAAACACACACGCAAACACACACACACACACACACACGGGAAAAACTACTCTATCAGGTTTCTTTTCAAAGGTAAAGTGCAGGTTAATTTGTTCTATTTTTTCTTTATATTTTGTATTAATTATTTTTCTATGAATATTTTGGGGTTGTGGAATGAATCATCTGTGAGTTTTCATTATTTCTCATGGAGAAATTCACTTTGATATATGAATGCTTTATTATACAAGCACGATTCTGGAACCAATTATGCTCACAATCCAAGGTTCCCATGTAAAAATGTTTTTATGTCTTACATCCCAGTTTTTATAATACAATAAAACTCTTTAGCGTGTGATCCATAGTTGTAGTCAGCGGTCATTAGGTTGGAGATGACTGCAATTGCTCTTAAACTCAGCTAGAGTATAAGTGATGGATTAAAACTTCATATGGTTTGCCTATAACATTCATAAAGGCCTCCGAGTGGCGCAGTGGTAAAGTGCTCGCCCTATCATCCAGCGATCGCTGGTTCGATCCCCGGGTGATGCTGTTACCTCTCACAGATGGAGGTCTAGAGAGCTGATTGGGAAGGATAAGAGGTACTTAATCACGGCTCTACAGCCAATCAGGGGCTTCTGTGAGCTCGCGCACGTGGAAGGAGCGGATAGTGCTGTCCTCCGAGTGTGTTACTCTGCCCCTAACGGTGTGTGAGCAAGCAGTTCGAAAAGATGCAGTCGGCTGGCGTCACACAGTTCGGAGGAAACATGTGATAGTCTTCGGCCCTCCCGTCTGAATGGTAATGGTAGCCTTAATGTGAGAGCCCCCTAGTGACGGGGAGGAATTGGCCACGACTAAATTAGGGAGAAAATCAGGAAAAAATCCCCACAAAAAAAAACATTTATAAAAAATATTACTTTTTTCATTTGTGTTATATGTGTGCCAAATACTGTATATCTACACATATGTAATCTTGCTATTAAAAATTTCATATTTTTCACATTGAAATGAATACATTGAATTCAATACACTGAACCTGTCATGAAGCAGATCTGTCAAAGCTTTCCCAAGAGTGTGTAACTCAGGGGTTTCAATCATTTTAGCCACTCCAAATGGACATTAGGAACTTTAGCATACATTTACATATTGTAGCATAAAAAATTTGTCATCACAGTTTGAAATAACTTGTAAAAATTATTTTACAACTCCATTTGGACATTAAGCAATCCTACTGTATATATGGTCTTGTGATCCCTTGTTTCCTAACCCCAAATGCGTCACAGTACCTTTCACTATTTGTTTGTAAATTATTGTAATTAAACTGCTTTCTTTAACATTCGCCACTTGACACATTTTTAGGGATTCAGTTAAATGCATAGGTAACTGATATTACTCCTTATTCATAACCGCATGTTATGCGTCGCTCAGTATGCCTAATGCTTTAAATTCATTAGATTAAAAATTGAAAACATAAGTATTGTAAATTTAATCTAAATATATCTGGTACATAAATGTAGATACCACATAATATTAACAAACAATAAATATCTATTTATCTATTTATCTATCTATCTATCTATCTATCTATCTATCTATCTATCTATCTATCTAAATTCGCATGGAACATCTAATATTTACTGTTACTTACTTTTAGCATGCTCTCTCCTTGGAAACAAAAGTTTGGATTCCATGTCTGTGTGAGAATCACTCATCAGCATGCCATAGCTTTCTACTTTATACCATTTTCCTGTTCGTCCCTGGTCTTTGGTTTGCCTAGGGTAAACATTAAGCCACAGTACACTAGTGACATCCCTGCCTTTGATTAAGGAGTTTGTTTAAAATGGATAGTACAGAGACAAAACTCCCTGCCTAGGTCACATCTCTTCTTCTGTGTCTAGGATTCTGTGTCCAAAATGATATAACATAATGAATCGGGCATACTTAAAGAAAGTTTAATCTTGTTTTTTGTTTGATGTCCATAGAAGATTTTTATTTTTACTAAAAATTATAATAGGTGGAGTGTGAATATTCTCTGCCTAGCCAAAAAGGAAAAAAAATCACAAACTCTGATATTTTGTTGCACTCTTTTGCTTTGATTATGGCACAGATTAGCTGTGGAATTGTTTATATAGGCTAAGGCAATGTAACAACATTTATTTCTGTCCTTGCATTCATTTCTCTCCAAGATTTTCTACTTATAATAGGAGAGTCTGACCAATGATTTTAATGTATTAACTACATTGTAGGACTTTCAGCCATCTCCTTAGTTGTTTTTTTGCATGATGCAGGCCAATAATTTAACTCTTTGGAAACAGACTAACCACAGAATATTCCTTCTGACATAGTTGTTTAAGAAATAAGAAGCTACTTACTGCATCAGTTAGGAACAAATAACTTGTTTCCAGCTGATACTTGTTGATCACTGCAGTAATTATCCTATAGAAGGGCTCCTAACTATTTGCTTAGTTAAATCCATTTTTTAGGCCAAGCATATAATAATATTCTATTTGTGTACAGTGATGTACTTCTCCTTTAACTACAATAAATGTTTTTTATGACTAGTGTAAATAACAGTGTCCTACTGACAATCTTTTAATGATTAACTCCTAAATTTACTACCTTTGATTGAGCTAACACAGCCTTCGTGAGATTATCTAAATGTGATAAATCAGGTAACCATTAAAGGATGTCAGTGACTTTAAAACAATTCAGATGTACATTTTTCCTTTTTTCCTTCAATATGTAAAATCACAAGTGTATTTTTAAATAAAATATTAATACAGACCTAATAAACCATATACACCTAAAGATGAATTATGATCTTAATGCAAAACAAATACACTCAAATGCAGTGTTTCCCAACCAAAGTCCTGAATGACATAGCACACTAAAATATGCAGGACAGGGGGTCTTCCAGGGCCAGGGCTGGCATTCGCCTACAAAGGTCAACAGTGAAACTTTAAGCCTAGACAATGAGTACTGTACAAGACCTGCTATATGAGTTTGCATACCAAAGCATGATTCAGGTGCAGACACTCATGTATATATATATATATATATATATATATATATATATATATATATATATATATATATATATATATATATATATATATATATTGACCACATTGATTTAAAAAAAGGTGCATGGGTGTGGATGTGTGAGGGTGGGTGTAGCAATGTGGTTTGTTCTTTTGTTCATTTAGTCCTTTCTCCATAGGAGGTTACACTCTGCCTGAACCAAACTTATCAGAAAAGAAACCCCTTATTATTATTATTATTATTATTATTATTATTATTATTATTATTATTATTATTACATAATATTTTAGTTTTAATATCATTTTTTTAAGAAAATCTGAGCCTCAAATTGATACGGAGGTAAGGGGAAGTTAAATTTTCACTGAAGTATAAAGTATACAGTATTGAAACTTACAAGAAGGATAAAAATATACAAGAAGTTCAATATAAGAAGAATCGTGGCAGCAGCTGTGTAATTATATGACAAAAAGTGCAAGATAGTCTGTTTTGTTTAATATGCGAACAAGAAAATGTGCAAGTAAGAAACTGCAACACAGGGCTGAGCTAGGCTATATAGCTTTTTTATATAGCACTAATCAAAAGTTTTTCTTCTTGTTTTGTTGAATAAAGTCATCTAAAATATCATGAAAAAAAATTATGTTGATATGTATCTGCTACTTAAAGAAAAATGTAAACCTGTTATTTTCTATAATCCATGGATTTTCACAAAGTTTATCGACCTTAATCATAGTCGAGTGAAGCACCACCTCAGTGTTTTCAGAGCCAATAAAGCATATAGAAAATTATTGTTGATTGTTGGTAAACTACTTCCTATGACGTCAGTCTAATTACTTGACAGACCGCAAGTACAGAATTATATGCAGAGTTGTTTACAACCATCGGGTTTAAGTTGAGCAGTTCGGGACTCTACTTTAGTACCACTAAAAGATTCCTTGGCGTTAAAAAGTGTTGGAAAGAGGGTAGGGCAGCTGCCTGCCAAAACTCACATTCTAAACCAGTCACAGTAGCACTTCCACCTAAAAAAAAACACACACATCTGATAACTCTGTCATCTTAGACTTGCTTCTAAGTCATTCTGTATGACCTCTCATCCATCCATGTTGTGTTTTAATCATTTATCAAGTAATGTGAGCACGAGCTGCAGCTGATTGATATCCAGTGCTGTGGGGATTTGGCTCTCAGATGTTTGTTGCAAAATCTTCCAAATAAAACGTGTAGCAGAATAAGCTGTGATAGTGCATGATATTCTGTTTCTTTGTAAAGAGTATGTGATCCTTCTTTGCTTCCTAAACACAGTGCCTGTTAAAGGGGGATTTTTTTATTTATTATTGTTCAAGGACATTAGGTTTTTAGGTATTACAAAAAAAAATTTCAAGGATACATGAAAAAGTGAGCAATATGAAGTCATAAAGATTGTGTTGTTAGTATAGGAAAGAATGTAAAACTTCTCTCCCCCCTGGGTATAAGCCAGAATACCTTCCTAAGTGACTCACAGCTCCACAAGCAATGGATTAAATTCAATAAATTCACAAAAACAGAATTTTCACAGAGCAGGTGGAGTGGTCCTTCCAAGGGTAGTGCTGTGAGTTCACATTTGGCTTGCTTGTGCCAGTTTGAGCTACAGTACAGTGTTTCACACTTACAATGCAAACAAAGTGTAAACTTAGACACGATTGTAAATGAAATTGTGATGGAAAATGCAGAACCAACATTGTCTGGGGGTATTGTCTGGATGTCCAACATTGACGTATCCAAGTCAATTCAAGTTCAAGTTCAAGTAGGCTTTATTGTCATTACAACCATATACAGTTAGTACACAGTGAAACGAAACAACGTTCCTCCAGGACCAAGGTGCTACATGAAACATAAATTTACAACATAAATTACCATAGACACTAAACTAGCTAACCAAGAGGCCTAGTTAGCTGGCTAGCAGAGACAGGACAGAGAGACCTAACATAAATTACAACATAAATTAACAAAAACTAACTAGCTAAGTAACATTTTTATAGACAACATAAAGTGCACGTGCAAATGTGCAAACAAGAGCAACAACAAAGTGACAGTGCGCAACCACGACATAACAGAACATAAAATATGGTGTTGAGGTAGTGGGTAAACATAAACATTCCTTAAAACAGCAGCAAGAATTGAGGAATTAGTGCAAAATGTAGTCCAGTAATGATCATTGTGCAAAAGATTGTTAAAAACAGTGAAGCATTTACAGGTTGGTGTGTACGATAATTTGGTGGTGTAGGTCAGTGTGTCTGCACTTGTGTTGATTAGTCAGTCCTGTCTCAATATTTTGAGGTAGTTGAGTTTAGCTGTGTGATAATGTTTGTGTTTGTGTGTGTGAGTGTGTTTGTGTTTATCAGTCCAGTCCCTTTTTGTTGAGGAGACGGATGGCTTGTGGAAAAAAGCTGTTGCACAGTCTGGATGTGTGTGCCCGAATGCTTCGGTACCTTTTTCCAGATGGCAGGGGTGTGAAGTGTGTGTGAGAGGGGTGTGTCCGATCAGCCACAATGCATGCTTTGCATCCTCTTCAATAGAGGGGAGAGAGACCCCGATGATCTTCTCCGCTGTCCTCACTATCTGTTGTAGGGTTTTGCGGTCCGATATGGCACAATTCCCAAACCAGACAGTAATGCAGCCGCTCAGGATGCTCTCGATAGTTCCTCTATAGAAGGTGGTCAGGATCGGTGGTGGAAGCTGGGCCTTCCTCAGTCTTCTCAGAAAGAAGAGACGCTGTTGGGCTTTCTTGTGTAGGGAGCTGGTGTTGAGGGACCAGCTGAGGTCCTTCTCTAGGTGGACACCCAGGAATTTGGTGCTTTCGACGATTCCCACAGAGGAGCCGTTGATGCTCAGCGGAGAATGGTCGCCTCGTGTCCTCCTAAAGTCAACAACCATCTCCTTTGTCTTGTCAACAATTAGAGACAGGTTGTTGTCTTTACACCAGTCCGTTAGCCTCTGCACTTCCTCTCTGTACGCTGACTCGTCGTTCTTGCTAATGAGACCCACCACGGTTGTGTCATCAGCGAACTTAATGATGTGGTTCGAACTGTGTGTTGCTACACAGTCGTGAGTCAGCAGTGTGAACAGCAGGGGACTGAGCACACAGCCTTGTGGGGCCCCAGTGCTCAGTGTGGTGGTGCTGGAGGTGCAGTTCCCGATTCGTACTGACTGAGGCCTACCGGTCAGAAAGTCCAGGATCCAGTTGCAGAGGGAGGTGTTCAGGCCCAACAGGTTCAGCTTCCCAATCAGTTGTTGGGGGATGATAGTGTTGAATGCTGAGCTGAAATCTATGTACAGCATTCGAACTATTAGACCAGTTGTCAGGAAAGGAGACGTCCAAAGGGTAAGTTTTGATCATAACATTAGTGCTAGGATATAATATTGACAATGTTTATATTGTACATGTCTAACAGGTGTACTCAACCAGTAGAATAATATTCTTCTTCCAAGAAGGGTATTCCTGGGTTACTTTATAGCACTGTTTGGAGCATTACTGACTTTGGATCATCCAAGTGCATGTGTGCACAAAGAAATACAATGTAAATAAGTTAGCCACAATTAATGCTAATCATTGCATGTGGTTGTGGGTAAATGAATGTAAATAATTGAATATTTTGCCATGATAATAATTGGGCATATTACCAGTTAAGTATTGCTAACACAACTGAGCTTACAATGTTCAAAGTTTTTATATTTTATAGCCTTCCAAAGATATGGAACTACTGCTGCATTGCTGTCGTTTGGGTAGCTATTATTTTCTAAATCAATAGCACATGAGTTTACATGAGTACATGAGCTCAGCAGAAAGACATGCACTTTCTAGTAAGCTCATAAACGCATAATTGTCATCCATGTTGCTGAATACCTACTGTATGATGATGCTGCAGAGGTAAGTCTCGGTCTTCCATTGCTAGCATGTTCCATATGACAGTGTTGAACTGTTTTATGCAACAGCATTTAAAGATATATTTGAAGTCCCTGCTTTTTTGCAATTCTTTACAACTGAATGTACCTGCTGTAGCAAGTTTATGGACTAGAGGTCAGCATGCAGGCTGTGAGTCTCAGTAAGGATTTTATTTCCATTCTTTGCACCGTTATTTCGTCTGCTTTTCAGCAATGTCATGATGAATGATGCATGCACACATACATACACTCTATTCTGTATTGCTGTATTACTGTAGGTTCCCTCTGCGTCTTGTCTCCCAACCCCAAAACCACACTTGATAAAAAAAAAAAAAAAATGATAACAAGTCACAGGTGGAAAGCATTACATGCTACTTGTTGACTACATCCTTCTCTCCCCGTATTGATGTTCGTCCACACCCCTGCTACCTCACCCATCTCTTAATACAGAACACACTTCTTTAAAACACCAAGGTATTTTAAAGAAATTAATTGAAAGCATATCCAGTTCCCTAACCAAGCTGTGATGCTCTCAATGGTGCAAATGTTAAAGTTTAAAGTGAACTCAATCATGGGCCTTCGTAACCATGGGGTTAACATAATAGGAACATGATTTAAACAACCAGAAATCATAAACTGTCCACACTCTCTAATGGGGCCTGATGATCTTAAGGATCCTCTCTGCTTCATGCTAAAATCCATTATCCATTTTTCTGTCTGTGCAATCTGAGGCACTCAGTCTGCAAAGTAGAGGCACTTCCTTAAGTAGAGAGTAAGTTTAATGGTAGATAAAGATTATTAACTTGCTTGTTGAGGTACAGAATTATTCTAATTCATATAGCTAACCTGATGTATGTGCCATATACTGTACATAATTAACTTCAGTTGCTGAGTAATGCAAAACAAGTTCTGAGATATGAGAATAACAGAATAAAAAAATCTGATTTAGTGTGAGGAAAATTAGGGCAGTGGTTGTTGATTTCTGGCTTAGTAGTTAGGAGTTAAAAGTTACCTCTGTTCTGTGTGCAACTCTGTGTGTTTTCTCTGTACTTGGTGAGTTTCCTGGTTATTCTGGTATTCTTCTTTTTTCTCACAGTCCAAAGACATGCAGTGTAGGTTGATTGGCATTTCAAAATAGTGTATGACTGGGTGTGCCCTCTGGGTTGGCATCCCATTCAAGGTACCTCTGGGTTAAGCTCCAGGCCCATCACAACCCTATACAGGTTTAGTGTTATAGATATACTACTACGAACACTACTAATACTTCTACTACAATTACTACTTCTACTTATAATAAATATTGTTATTATTTCTATTATCCAGTAAACCTGGATTTAAGGATTACCCTGGGCTTTGCAGCTGGCGTCTGTCCTGACTTTCATGCTGAGGACACATGTTTTCAGAACTGTGCATTGTGTAACATACGAGTCAGTGCCCTTTCTTCTCTAATTGTCTGTCTACTTCTCCCTTTATGTGCATTGCACCATCTGTCCTGTTTTCTACCACTTGATTTTCTTTTTGTTCCGCAAAATCACCACACACACACACACACACGCACACACACACACACAAACAACCACACACACACACACACACAACCACACACACACACACACACACACACACACACACACACACACACACACACACACACGGTTTTCAATGTCATGCTTTGATCGGAGTACACTTGTTTTATTCTCGGTGCTTTGGCACTTTTTTGGTTGCTCGGCAGGATGTTTGAGTCATTTGTGCTACTGCACTGAAATACTGTATGTCCTTATGCATAACACATTTGAGCAAAAGCCACACATAACTGAAACTATAAAAACTGGCATAAACAATGTTTGTTGATTTAAATTATTTTTAACTATTTAGCCAATAAGTTTGCCACGGGTCATTTCGAAAGTATATGTTGGTCTGTGTCATTATTTAAACCTTGTGGTAATTAGATTGTAAAGTACAATTTCCTGTTTCAGGAAGCTAATTTTGTCACATCTAAATAAAGAATAATTTAAAGTGTATTAGTTTAACTGCTATTAGGTCAATAATATAAAAAAGTCAACTACCTTATATGGTTTCAAGTACATGAAAAAGATTTGTACAGGGATATTACAAGAAAATCACTTTGGTAAAAGTCAAGTTTTAGAATATTACTTAAATAAAAGTCTTAAATTATGTTATAATTACTGTACTTGAGGACAGATGCCAGCTGCAAAGCCCAGGGTGATCCTTGAATCCAGGTCTACTGGATAATAGAAATAATAACAATATTTATTATAAGTAGAAGTAGTAATTGTAGTAGTAGTAATAGTAGTAGTCGTAGTAGTATATCTATAACACTAAACCTGGGTTGTGATGGGCCTGGATTTTGTTATTCTTATATCTCAGAACTTATTTTGCATTACTCAGCAACTAACCCATTGAAATGTATTATGTACATGTCACATCGGGCTAGCTATATGATTTGGAATAATTCTGTACCTCAAAAAGCATGATCATAATCTTTATCTACCAATAAACTTCCTTTTTACTTAAGGCAGTGCCTCTACTTTGACTGAATACATAAAAAAGAAAAAAAAATAGATACAGACACAAGGCACAAGAATGAATTTTAGCATCAAAAGTATTTTTTTATATTAAATCTTCTCATACTTGTGTAAATGGGATATATATATTATTTCAATATATCTGTTTTTACTTTATTGTAGAGTATTATGTGTAGAATAATAAGAGACAGAAGAACTTTAATCCATTTAAGATGGGTGTGCCACATAAATAAAAAGGTCAAAAACTTGAAAAGGTCTGAAAACGTTCTGTTGGCACTGTACTGTATATATAAAAAAAAAAATCTTAGCTTGAAAAAGGAACAGCATTTAATCACAAAATTAATCAGAATTTGATGTGATCTGAACTTCCTGTGACGTTACAACAGTGTAAGAGGGGAGGAAGCTTGCTTTAAAGAAACCACAGTTACAAGTTCCTTCTGTACTCTGTCTAATAGAGCCTCACCCCTTCTTCTCCTGTAAGTAACAGATACATTTCTATGAGATATATTGAGATATCATATATCATACATATCATTATGTTTTTTTTAAGGACGAAATGATTAATATATGATTGTATGTTTTGGTTTGGGGGTGGCGTGGAGTGGTTTACTTAACACATTTCAGGAATGTTCTGAGAGTGTTGAAAATGCACATCACGTGTCTCAGTAATGTGGGCCGATATGTATTATATTTCAGTTTAATATGGTCCTCCTAAAAGAAATATTTAAACTGAAACAGTCGTTTTAATTAAGCAATCATTTGAGATTTAGCTGCAAAGTTTTAATCGCCTAATAATTTTAAACATAAACTAAAATAATGAACATAATTTCTTGGAGGAAATTTATTTAGTTTTGGGTGGCAGGTTCAAATATTGTGCTGTACACCTGTCATTTCTTCGTTTGAAAGTTTACAACTTTCTTTTTTTGAAAATTTTCTCCTTTCTTTTGTTTTGACAGATAAGTCCTTAAGCTGTACTCTAAAAGAGGAAGCTCAATTCACACTTGTAGGCACATGAAAAAAAGCACTGTTGTAAAGACAGTGTTGTAAAGCCTGTTGTCAGAGTCAGCGTTTGGCATTTCATTAACACCATGCACCCCAATAACAATACTACATGCGATGCGGAATCGCAGAAAGTGGTGTCCTCTTTTCTCGCTCCTTTACTCATCACTGAGCTCCTGCTTGGCCTGCCAGGAAACCTGATGGCTCTGTTTATCTTCTGTCGACATTTTCACTCTTGGAGACCCAATATCCTGTTTCTCTTCAACCTGATCCTGGCGGATTTTCTCCTCTTGGTGAGCCTTCCATTCCGGATTGATGCCTATATGCGCTCTGAAAACTGGATGTTCGGTGATGCTTGGTGTCGGATTAACCTCTACATGCTTGCAATCAATCGATCAGCAAGCATCAGCTTTATGACTGCTGTGGCTGTACATCGATATTTTAAGGTAGTCCATCCGCATAATAAAATCAACTGTATTAGCTCACGCCAAGCTGGAGGCATAGCTTGTTTTATCTGGATGGTGGTGACTTTAACACGGCTTCCACTGCTAACCAACAGGTTACTTATAACAAAAAATAATTTTTCTTACTGTCGAAGCTTTAGCATGAAAAATCCACCGATAGGTATTAAGCTACATTATGTAATCTATATTGCTGAGTTTATACTTCCTTTATTGATACTATTTTTCTGCTCCTTTCGAATTTCCTGCATATTAAAAAAACGGCAGATGGACAGAGAAAAGAAAGTGCGACAGGCTATTCGCACTGTTCTAGTAATCGTTGTGGTCTTTATTTTATGTTTCTTCCCTGGAGTTGCTACAGGACTGATTGCACTCTATTTGGAAAAACGGATAAATGAATACTGTAATGCTTACAAAGTAGTTAGTGAGCTGTTTGTTTTATCCATCGGGGTTACATACTTGAACAGTGCCCTGGATCCTGTCATATACTGCTTCTCCAGCTCTATGTTTCGAAACTCAATTAAAAGGTCTATTAATCGATCTGGACTGGTGCAGTTAAGACTAAGCCGACATCCCAGCGCAGTGAGTGGAATTGAATCCTAAGTAGATGATTCCTGAAAGGAAAGATCGGATTTAAACTAATATTATTTTATTTTATCATGCTTGATATCTTTTACAACAAAAACTGTTTGCAGCTTACAGCAATCAGTCTTTAGTGAAGTAATCCAGTACTGTGGAACAATTAACAATATTATTAACAGTAAGAGTGGCGAAATTATAACCAATATTGAATACAGGCTTTTGATACATTTTTCATCTGTATTAAAGGAAGAGATTGTATTATTATTACTATTATTACTATTATTATTAATTTTAACTTACCTTTGTGGTTGTATTTAAGGGAAATATTCTAAAACCTTTTCAAAATCTTTGGGGAGTAAAACGTGGTACAGTATTTTAACATCAACAAGTAGTATTGATAATAATTTTAGAAGAATATTGATTTTTAAAATTAATGTAAAACTATACACTAGATAAACACAAGAACAGCATCAAAACCTCAACAGGGAGTCAATTTAAAATAAAACAGCATTTTTAAAAAAGACTATGCAACTTTGTACAGTATCAGCTTTGAATTTATTATTTTTTATGTAAAAGACTATGTTATGTTACAAATTTTTTGTCATCATTCTTTCTTATTATACTTGTCTCATTCCATCAACATTTAAAATGCAAATAGACATAAATAAATCATAGCACTCTAAAACATCATAACAATCCACAAACTGCGTACACTCAGAGAAAATTATCGACCTTATGAAACCATCATATGGTTTCATAAGGTCACGGATGCCTATAATTGGTTATTGTTGCTGTGATCAAAAGGAGAGAATAATGCTGTACCTGCCACCCTAAAATCACAACCAGCTTTGCTCTCAGGGCTGTCAGGATAGTAAAAATGTCTGTTGTATTTGTAATGAATATTGATTATGTATATTAAAATATTAAAGTGTAAACAACTGCTAATCACTTTGTTATTGACCACTAGCCTTCAGCAGCATAAATTCTGACAATTTCCTAATTATTTTTTTTTATTGTATAATTGCCTTTTTTTTTTTTCTTTGGTAATATGTCAAACAGAAGATCTAGCAAAGTATTTCCATCTAGGGAAGGACCTGCCAGTTCTCTAAAGGTATTAGAACATCTACACAAAAAAACTGGTCATTTATTACACTCAGGCTGTCAGTTGAATTCGGTTTATCGTCACATACTGTTGCATACTGTCACAAGCCTAAAGCAATCCCAGATCATATCATAGCCTCCAGAGGCTAGTATAGGCACTACTGTATGCATCATGAGTGCATCACTTCGGGGTAAGAATGAAAGCCCATAAAGTGATGTACCTATGATGCATGAGCTACCATTCTTATTCCGATGTGTCAATTGCTCTGAAATAGGTCAATCTGGACTAGACCACATTACCTTTTCCAATGCTACAAAGTTCAATTGCAAAGTATTTAATCAAAAGTTTTACAACAAGTTGTTAATTTAGTATTATCTATCCATAGTAAATAATACAACGGACAGTTATCAACAAGTCATTTTAATGTTTTCTTTGCTTAATGCAGACCAATATTTTATAGGCTGTGTTTTTTTAATGTTGAGAAATAGAGGGAGATAAAAGTGTAAGTTTCAAGTACTGAGTGTGAGTCTCAAGTACTGTAAATAACTATTTATCAATGTTTCTATGGATGCAATTGTACTGAAGAGGAGCTGAATGTTTAAGTAAACAGTATTTGTATTTTCTCACTTGTTCATATTTTCCCTATTTGTGGAGTTAAAATTCTTAATCAGGCTTGAGTAGTTGGTTCTTTAGTTACCTAAAAATACAAGCAAAAATACAGCTCAGAACTAACATAAATGCCTAACAAGGCTTTACATTGTCATCCACCCATTGTACACCCTTTTAAAGTGCTAGGTTTTTAATTTATTAGGGTATAAATAACAATTGTGTGATTTTTAACAACTTGTATTAACACACCAATAGCTTCAGTGATAACAAAAATTACAGCACATCTTTCTAAATTTTGGTTTATACTTTTTTTTTCAGTGAAAAAAAAATGGTTGGTAAGGATACCACAAGGGCATTTAGGCCCCAATAACTTAAACATAGAATTTAAAGTGCGTGTAGTTCTTTTTAACATGACTGTTTAGTGCTGTATAGAGATACAGTGAAGTAATGAGGATGTGAAAGGGCACATTTAAAAATGAATATGATATTGATATTTGCTTTCCTGCGTATTTTCTCTGGCCTTGATTAACTAATGATATTGTGCCTTAGCCTAGAGTAAACCTGAGAACTGTATTGAGTATACAACTGTGTCATTCTGCATATTTATTCTCATCCTGAGTCTGCTATATTATCCTGCTGTTTTATACCTGGCTTAAATAATTCCCAAAGGTAAGGAATTTAGGGATATAAAATCTATCAATCTATACACTAATGTCATTATTTAAAAATACAGAAGAAAAATTTACAGAAACATGTGAAAACAAGAAATACAAAAAAGCTGTCATTAACATGATTTTTTTTTTATTTCTATGACCTTTACATACTTCAAAGTGAGTGAGTACAACTCTGCAAAGTGCCAGTTCTTTCCACTACAGCCAAGTCAACTCCAGCTCATTGGAAGATTTGTAGAGTTTTTTTTTTTTTTTTATAGGAGTGCTTTTTAATCGATTCCCATTTGTAATTATGCTAAAATGTACAGTTTTTTATGTTTCTGTAGAACTCGTGTGTGCGATGTGAGACCCAGCCATTTTGTTCAGCAAGCTTTTGCAGGTTTACAGTAGCAGACAGTTGTCTATTTAAATGCCATAACATACAATATCAAAAAACTGTAAGACAGTTTTGCCAGTTTCCCACTGACATTGATGATTTGTGGTTATTTGAAAATAAAACCTAGTTTATGATTGCTGGAGCTTATGTAGTGACTATTTGATCTCAGGTAGCATAATCATAAAATAAATGTTTGGTAAATTTAATACAGTAAATATCCAATATACACTATGCACTATGCACGTATACAAATGTATTCACATGATGTCATTATGTTTTTTTAGGGTTATTAACCCTTAATCAGATAAAGAACCAAATTTGGTAACTTACAAATGGCAGTAGCAGTGCCTCATAAAAAAGTAAATAAAAAAAAAACTGATATTTGTAGAAAATAAGTATACTTGCTAAATTAGGTAGAGTTTGTCTAGCCTATTATATAAGTTAAATGCCTACATGCAGCAACCTCAGTCACTTGTCAGACAGCATAGGAGATAGCAGTAAGACGGGTGGATGGCAAGGGATGGAGGAAACTGACATGTTTAATAACAGAATGCAAGCTGCACTGACAATCTGTTTAAACAATGCTTTAGTTTACGATAAACGCTAACTTTAAATCATACCTGACGTGACAGCTGTAAATATCCTCATATTGTAGATCTGCCAGTGCACTGTCCTTGAATGTGTTGTAAAGAAGAACTGGTGTCTGATAAAAATTAATTAATAATCCAATGACTGAAGTTTCTCTACACCATTATCTGGTCTCTCACATTTTGTTCAGTAAAATCCGAGGGGTGAATTTAATCAGTGATTCATCATTATAAAGCTTGGCAATTTTATCTGTGGGAAGCATGATTGCTATACAAAATGGTGAAGGTTTTGATTGTTGGTCAAGTGAACCCAAGAGGTCTATAGTCACAAATATGGCTTGCTTGATATTGGGTTACAGCACAAATTTCACAACTAATTTAATAAAACTTAACAAAGGAAGACCATTTGTTGACCACCGTGCTACCGCTTCAAACATACATTTACATCAAATACCACACAGAACATTATTAATAATCTCTCAGAGTTATCAACTTTGATTGGATCACCGTCTGACTCCACAGAACTCGATCAGGTGACTGAAAATTCAGATTCATCATTTCATTATACCTTAGATAATGTAATTTCAGTTAAAAGGAAAATGATTAGAGATAAAAAAAAAAAAACTCGCTCCTTGGTACAATGACCACACACGCACTCTAAAACAAACCGCTTGAAAATTAGAATGCAAATGGCACCAAACTAAATTGTTAGTATTCCAAATAGCATAGAAGGAGAGCATCCTGACCTATAAAAAAGCTCTCAGTGCTGCTAGATCGTTGTATCTCTCCACTCTCATAGAAAAAAAAAATCCTAGATTTTTATTTTATACCATTATTAAATCAACTAAAAACAAGACCACTGCGGAAATCTGCACAACAACAACATACAGTAGTGAGGATTTCATGAACTTTTTAAATAACAAAATCATAAATTTTAGGCAAAAAATCAGGATTTGAAACCAGACACTTTAAGTGATACAGATGATAAACTAACCACACCACATCAGAACCTAGAATACTTTACTCTTCTTGAAGAGAGTAAACTAATTTTACTCATCTCTTCTTCAAAATCGTCAACCTGTATATTAGATCCTATATTGACACATTTTCTTAAGCAGATAGTTCCAGCAATAACAGAACCCCTGTTGAAATTAATTAACTGTTCACTCAGCAGCGGGTATGTTCCTTTTGATTAGCAATTATTAAACAGCTATGTAAGTAACCTGACCTTGACCCCTGTCAGCTTTCCAATTACAGGCCGATATCAAAATTCCCTTTATCTCTAAGATTCTAGAAAAGATAATGTCACAACAACAACTGTATGTTCATATCTACATAGAAATAGCATAAACGAACTGTATCAGTCAGGATTTAGGCCTCATCACAGCACAGAGACAGCAATTGTTAAAGTAGTAAATGTCTCCTGTTGGCCTATTTGACTGATCGTTATCAGTTTGTAGATTTAAAATGGTGACCATTCTGCATGTGGAATTCGTTGTTCCACAGGATTTAGTTTTAGGCCCACTGCTTTTTCCCCCTTTAACATGCTTCCTCTGGGCAACATAATTCGTAAGCATGGTATTATTTTACATTGTTATGGTGATGACACTCAATTATACATTGCAGCAAAACCAGAAGAGAAATAAAACAGTTTACTAAAGTTCAGCAATGTGTGCAAAACATAAGAGATTGGATGTTAATTAACTTCCATTTGCTTAATCCTGATAAGACAGAAGTTCTAGTCATAGGACCACAAGCAGTTTGAAGTAAGCTTTCTGATCACACTGTTACTTTAAATGGCCTTTCTGTTCCATCAAGTGCAACAGTGAAAAAACTTGGTGTGATTACAGATTCCAGCCTTTCATTTGAAGCACATGTAAATAATATTACCAGGATAGCATTCTTTCACCTCAGAAATATTGCCAAGATAAGAAATATATTGTCACCAAATGATGCAGAAAAACTAGTTCATGCTTTTATCACCTCTAGGTTGGACTATTGTAACGCCTGGCTGTTCAACTAGGTGCATAAGCAAGCTTCAGTTAGATTTTAATATACTACTATTGACGTATAAAGCAATAAATGGTCTCACGCCGCACTATCTGAGTGAACTGCTAGTGTCTTATAATCCGCCATGCCTACTTCAAACAAAGGATGCAGGCTGCTGGTAAGTACCACATATTATAAAAACTACAGCAGGGGACAGGGCTTTTTCTTACAAAGCCCCAAAGTTATGGAATAGACTTTCTTCTAATGTTTGGGACTCAGACACAGTCTCAGTGTTTAAGTCTAGGCTAAAAACCTATTTATTTAGCATTTTTGTAAATAGATTTGCCTTAGGTAAGCAGATCTAGGGGACTCACGGACGTAGAGTATTAGGTGAACTGGTATGTTTAGATGCTGTCTTCCCCATTCTTATTGATCACTCAGGTTTGTTGACGGTGAGGTGATTGGTTGCTTTACATCTCAGGAAGCCCTCATGTCTGTGTTTCCTTCTTGCTCTCCCTTTTAGTTATGCTGTCATAGTTAGTCCTGCCAAAGTCCCTGCTTGCACTCTGCACTAAACATACATTCACTTTATAAATTGTTTGACTGTTACCATACCTAACTGCCATCTCTCCTTTTCTTTCTGCTCTCTCCTCTTCTCCTCTCTCTCATTTTCCCTCTACCTAACTCTGTTGAGATATTCATGTCGCTCCTGAGCTGCCAGTGATTCAGACCGCCTCTGCCCTCTGGGGCTGTCTGACTCGTCCTGGTGTCCTGCTTCTGGTTGGAGATCTCATTGCATAGATGCCCCGTGTGGTCTGCCTGGGATGCGTGTGGTGACTGAGGACACTTTTCCATGAAGACGATCCTGTCCTTGGCTGATGCAGACAGTGGTTCTCTGAGCACTTGTGATTTGAGTCGCTCAATACTGTAGTTCGGGACTGGAGTTTTCTGCAGTCTACCTGAGTCTCTAGGAATGAACCGGACTCTATTTTAACTTTAAGACATCTCTCCTGCTCTACTGCACTTTAAGTCTCACAAAGTATGATGCAGATCAATCCATGCTATCCGTTTTCACTTAAATGAGAATGGGTTCCCTGTTGAGTCTGATTCCTATCAAGATTTCTTCCTATTACCATCTCAGGGAGTTTTTCCTTGTCACTGTCGCCACCTTATCATTTTGATTCATACACATTCACATTTTATACAAACTTAATTTTTTTGATTGTGTAAAGCTGCTTTGCGACAATGTCAATTGTTAAAAGCACTATACAAATTAAATTGAATTGTATTGAATTAAACTAAACAATCTGCTCTGTCTTATTTGTTCACTTACAATAAAACACTGTCCCTTCATTCCTGTTAACACATCAAAGTCAGGATGTAGCACATTACTCATGAAGTTTCACATTGCTACATGTTGCACACTTCCTGGTGCACATTTTTCTGCTTGTGTCTGCACATTGCACATTTTTTACACAAGTGAGGCCCACCTGTGTGCAATTTAACTTATCCTGTATAATTTATACTTTTAACACCTTATGTACTTCTATTTTAATTCTATACTATAGCAACCTTGTACATATTGTACATTTTTTAGCTTAAAGTGTTTTTTTTTCATAACTGTATACAGTTAAACCTTGAATTGCAAGCATAATTTATTCTGGAAGCGTGCACACACACACACCCACACACACTTACAGAATCACAGTTCTGTCAGCTTTCTTATTCAAAAAATTGGCAAAATGCTTGTAGACCAAGTTACTTGCAATCCAAGATTTTTATTTTTATTTCTATATTTTAATATTTTTTTATACCTTTGTATTTATTTTTTTTTATACCTAAACCTAATTGTACTCTAGTTCAATTTATGTCTCGCAGAGACACGCTTATTTCTTTTAGATCACTGGCAGTTGTGTAAGCATTATACTGCATAACATACTGTATATAGCTGTATACAGTTGAATTATATATATGTTAAATTTTTTACTTGATCATCTCAGACGCAGCAGTAATGCTTGAATGCCTCATATTTCTACAGTTTTGGTTAAATCCAACCTTTGTGCTATAAGTCCCCTGATTACCAGGATAATAAATCACTCTCTCCAGACTGGATATGTTCCCGCTACATTGAAATCTGCTATCATCAGACCACTTTAAAAAAAAATCCACCTTAGATCCAGAAGTACTTGCAAACTACACGCCCATTTCTAACCTCCCGTTCCTTTCAAAAGTACTGAAAAAAGAAATTGCTGCACAGCTTTAGTCTCATCTAAAACAAAATAATTTGTTTGAGAAATTCCAGTCTGGTTTCCGCCCCTGCCACAGCGTGGAAACAGCTCTGGTTAGAGTCACGAATGACCTGCTGATGTCGGCTGATGCTGGTTTTCCATCGCTTCTCATCCTGTTGGACTTGTCTTCTGTCTTTGATAATGTTGATCACAACATTCTGCTTCACAGATTACGTCACATTGTTGGACTTTCTGACTCTGTTTAGAACTGGTTCTCATCTTATCTTACTAAAACAACAGAGCATGTTGCCCTGGGAGAGGCTAAATCTGCTATTCACAATGTCACCTGTGGTGCTCCTCAGGGCTCTGTGCTCGGTCCGATTTTGTTTATATTGTATATGCTTCCCCTGGGCTATATCATCAGCCAGCATGGTATTTTATTTCATTGCTATGCTGATGATACTCAGCTCTAACTCAGGATAAATTCAACCTCCTCGTCTACTCTGCCATCATCCACTTTGACCATCTATTTGGAGGAGATAAAGTCATGGATGAAGCAAAATTTCCTGCAGCCTGGACTGGTTAGGTCATCTAACATCACCAGTATTACCTTTTCTGGTCAGGATATCCCATTGTCAACATCTGTTATAAACCTTGGGGTTAAAATGGACTCTTGTTTGACGTATAAGGCTCATGTCAAACATCTATGTAAAACATCTTATTTCCACCTCAGGAATATAGCAAAACTGCGTCCAGCACTCATGTTTGCTGATGCAGAAAAGTTAGTCCATGCGTTTGTCTCCTCCAGGCTGGACTTCTGCAATGCACTTCTCATTGGGACTACTGAAAAAAAACTCTTTAAAAGCTGCAGTATATTCAGAACAGTGCTGCTAGGATCCTGATGAGAGGGCGTAAATACGACCATATTACGCCCATTCTTAAATCTCTTCACTGGCTTCCTGTTTCATTTAGAATTGATTACAAGGTTGCCCTTCCTACCCACCACTGTATTTATGGGGATGCCCCTCCCTACCTCAAAGAACTTATTTCCTCACATATGTCCACACGCAACCTCCGCTCTGCATCAGTACATCTTTTGAAAACTCCTAAGACTAAACTTCATACCATGGGAAATTGAGCTTTTTGCTCAGCTGCACCCAGACTGTGGAATGCTCTCCCTGAGTAACTCAAAACTTATCTTTTTATCAAAGCTTTCGGGTCGAATTGATTTTGTAGCACTTTGAGATTAGTTTCAAATATAAAGTGCATTATAAATAAAATGTATTATCATTATTATTTAAAAAAAGGATTATGATAGAATAAAAGGTTCTAGGAAGAGTTGTGGTACTGTAGTAGACCTTTTGTGGTTAATGACAAGTCATTGCTTTCCTGAAATAGAATTCATGTTGGCCATATACAGTACAGACACGTCGATATGCCACAAAAGAGGAGATTTGTAATCATTACAGCTGTAGACATCCCACATATGCTAATATTAGCACTGCTCTTAATCTTAATACTATTAACAAACAACAAATTCTTCATCCTAAGGAAATTTTAATTAAGAAGATCCCAAAGACAGTGCTACTTAAATGTATATGTAATGTTATACAAGGTGACATAAATACATTCTGCTTGAAAACTGAGCTGACAATGTCACTGTCAACAAACTTATACAGGTCTCTTCTAACCTGAAACTTCGAATAATTATAAGCAACAATGCCATTAAATCAGGACACAGCACAGCTGTAGCCAACCTAAGAAGATGTATCAAAGATGCCAAGGCAGCCCTCAAGGGTAGCATGGTGGACCACGATGGACTCGCAGACAATGACTCTCGGCAGGTATGGAAAGGTATAAAGCACTTGATAAACTTGTAAATGAAAAAAAAACCTATGTTTTCCTTACAGAGAAACCAAACTGTTTCTTTTCTTATTTTTAAAGTAAAAAAACATAAATGGAAACATAAATATGAGACATGTGATCGCTAAAACTGAGAGGCAGAGCAGGATCTTTCTGTGATTTCAGATATTTTTACTGCAGAACAAAACTATCCAGCCCGGGTCTTCATTTTAACATACAAACACTGTCTCTGACTTTTCAAGTAGGCCTCGCTATTTCATAGCAACATTACAAAAAGTCCTATACGGAGCACACTGCTTTGGATAGTTAATGTCAAAAATATAAAATGCTTTAAAGCACACATCAATCGCCCCACGTAGTGTGCATTGCTCCAGAACCAGTCCCACCAGAATGCCGAATGCCTAAGGGCAGCGCTGGTCATTATCTCCCAACGTCAGGATGTAGGGGTACGGCCTTGACACTTCAGCCTGCTGGAGGTATTCCACCATGTTGGTTCCAACCTTAGAAAGAAAGAAATGAAAGTAAAAATTTGGTTGAATAGCAAAGATTAAACTGAATAAGACTATTAATTTAGTGTGTAATAGGATTAATACTAAATAAAAAATGACAAAACTGTCCATTAAGACCTGAAACAAAAACACCAGACAGCTACTACCAAAAATAAAACAGCAAAATAAGCATGGCTTTTAGGATAAAGCTCCTAAATATTATTATTTTGGTTTATGTCAGACTATCTTATGGTCTGCGTTGATTTTAAGCTAATTACTGAAAAAATGTCATAGCTGAGGTCATATTGGCACATTACAATCACCAACTACGCTAGCAACCGAACTACAGTGAAACCTTGGATTACGAGTAATGCGGTTTACGAGTGTTCAGCAAGACGAGCAAAGATTTTTTTTTTTTTTAAATTACTTAAAAATTGAGCATTGTCTTGGTTTACGAGCACAGAGTATCACATATTACGCATGCGCTTCTTGTTTTGACGCCGAGCGTCTCATGATCACAACTGAGCCAATGGTTTTTCTCTCTCTTGCACTGCAGAATTGTAAGTAATCGTTACCCCTGCTGGGTCTTAGTGCTCGCCTCCTACTGGTATAATCAACATACCACTGTGACCACGTGTGTGTGTAAAACATATTTTATTTTGTGTTCGGAAGCATTACTTCACCACTTCGTGCAGCCTGCAAACATTCTACAAAGAAAGCTAAAAAGCTTAGACATCTTAGCCGTTTCTTTCATACACAGGTGGGGTTCTTTGGCTAGCTAGCAGCTATTGTCAGCTAAATTATCATACCTCAGACCAGCCTGAAAGTTTGAGTGTAACCTTAACATTGTAACAGTAATAAATGTTAAATATAGTGATAATATTTCAGTCATATGTGACTTAGGTGAGTGAACGTGTGCATACAGACCATTGTATTTAACCTTAAATGCACGAGGAGGATGAACCGTCATCAGCGCTCAAAAGAGAAGACACGAAGCTGACAGCCGCTTAATACACCAATGAACTTTGGAAAAGGGGCCAACCAAACTTTAACCCAGCAGCTGGGTTACACAAAAACTACCCAACTCTCTGTAAATAGAGTGCATAAAAGTGTGCATTTAGTGTGCATAAAAGCTTTAATCTCAATTCAATTCATCGTTCTACCTTGCTAAAGTCAGCCACTGTTATCTCAAAGTCAGCCATTGACAGTCTAAACAACTACTGAAAAGTCACACTCACTTTGGTCGTCATGAAATACTTTGAGAGACTGCCAGATCAAAGCCAGCCTCCCTCCTACTTTCGACCCACACCAGTTGGCTTGCAGAGCGAACAGGTCCACTGATGATCTCCATAGCTTTTCACACCATGCTTAGTCATCTAGAACACCAGAGGGGCTATGTAAGGATTCTATTTATATATTACATCTTAGCATTTAATATACTTATTCCAGACATACCAGTAAGCAAACTGTCTGACTTAAGCCTCTTCCTAGCCAATTGCACCAGGATGATGAACTTCCTCACAAACTGTTAACCATGCCTCATATTGTTCCTGGTTCTTTAAGCTCAGCACCAGTTCTTTACAAGTGATTGTGAGTCAATTATTCTATGCTCTCTATACCTATGACTACACAGCAACCCATCCAACTATCATCAGATTTGAAGATGATACCATGGTGGTTGAGCATACAGTATCACAGGTGGAGATAATTCAGCCTACTAGTGACCATCATTAGGCCCTGAAATTGTCAGCATAGTTCTTAATAAACAATGTGACACTAAATACCACCAAAATAAAATATCTCATTTCTGATTTCTGGAAGCACAGTGCAGACCCAGCCTTATTTTACAGTACATCAGTAGGCACTGTTTGAAAAGGATTCACAACCTATATCTCTGAAGCTCATATCAGGGGCAATTCTAGGATCAGGCCTTTGGGGGACTCAGCCTCTACTAAAAATGTAATACGTATAATGTAAATAATAGTAATTAGTAAAAAAAAACAAAAAAAAAAACATATATTTTAAAACAATTTTTGATTAACAACAATATTAATATCACTAAAAAGTAACATGAGTTTTGCACCCCATCTTTTCTTTTAAGGAAACAAAAAATAAAAAATTGCTCAGCATTAGGCGTATATTGCAACTACGTATGTGGTTTTCACATATGGTTCTTGGATCTACGGCCCTGTTTCTTTATTCTGCTGCCTCCATCCTGCTCTCTCTCTTTGTGCTGTCAACCAAAATTGTACCACCCAATAGGGAATTTATAATTATTGGTCTGGACCAGGTATAATTAGTCCTTATCAATTTATAACCATTAAACCAGATTACCATTAACTTTTGTTATGTCAGATGTCACTTGCCCACATTTTAATTTACCAGTGCTTTTAATCTAACTGTAACAAAGTTAAACTGTCATCGATTTCTGTCTCCCATACATCGGCCACCTGAAGCACAGCATTAGAAAAAAACTCTCATGGCTCTAACCTGAACCATTCAATAATTCTTCTCAATTTCTACCCATTAGTGTGCAGATGAACATTAGGTAAACTATGTCACCACCTACTATATTAGAGAGTAACATCAGGCTGCAAAGAATTAAACCATTAGCTAAAATTGTAGTTGTTGGTCATGTCTTTAAGCAGAATTTTTTTTTTTTTAATGATGAATTACTATCATTGTTGTCAGGGGTACAACAGCTCCTGTCCTGGTAAACCACTGTGGTCATTGAGAGGGCATAGAAGCAATTAGACTCTAAGAGTAGTCAGGAAAAACTGCATAAAGGAAAAACCTCTGGTGTCAGTCTACTGCTCCTCCATCACAAGTGTACTGGCATACTTTTTCTCGATGTGGTATTCTAGCTGCTTTGCAGCAGACAGGAGAGCTATTTGGAGTGTCATCAATACAGCACAGAAAATTATCAGCTGTCATCTGCCCTCCTTGGATGATGTTTCCAGCTCCCGTTGCCTCTGCAGAGCCAAAACTTTCCGAAAATCTTTTCATCCAGAACACCAGATTTTTGGCTGTAGGACCATTGCAAAGATCAGTTTCGTTCTCATGACTATATAAATGCCCTCAAATTCACCATGTACTGAATGACCCTACATGTGTGAATGACTGTCGGTATAATGACGGAAAATGTATTTCCACTGTGGCTCATGCAATAATTAATGTACATGACTCATGCAGTAATTACATTGACCCATTGTGGCTTGTCAATAATCTATTTCGGCAGTCATTTCAGCGCATCTATTTTATTTACATTAATCCTATTTGTAATTGTCTGTCTTTTGTGGTTTGCTGAGGTGGAAAGAATAATAATGTAAGTTTATTTGGTGGGAGAGGGTGGGTGCTTATGGAACAGTTGCTAAGAATGGACTAGTATTGCCCTTAATATGAATCAAGCAAACTAAATACACAACAATGTGGTCAATAAATAAATAAATAAAATCATAAATGAGAGAGAGAGATACTGATGCGTAGTCATGCAAAACTAAAATACTATTAAATTTAATTATTTAATTACTAATGTTTATGTAGATTTTTATTCTATAAATATAATAGTTTCGACAATAGCATGTTTCAATGCATGTGTTTTGTTTTGATGGCTCCAAGTTAATTTAGTTTATTTTGTTATATATGTTATATATATGTTAATATTTCTCATATTTTACAATATGACCACTGCTTTTGGCCATATAATGTCTGAAACCGTGACTATGACAATAGTGAAATTATGTTAATTTTTATTGAATTTAATAGTATATTTATTTTAATTAATTTTATTAATGTGCTTTTCTTTTTCAAATTTAATTACCATTTGATTTAATTACAATGATGTTTATCTCAGCTTGAAGATTGACATTTATTTTCCCTGTGTATTTTGCATAAGTGTTTCACTCCCTCACACATACAGTACGCACAAATGGTTGATTTCACACTAGCTGTTATGAGCCCAGACTGTAGACAATTGGGCTCCAATCATGCTGTCATGGCTGCAAGAACAGACAAAGAGTAGAGGGGGATTTTCTCTTAACCATCTTTGGAGATGACTGAACTTCAAAAACTCCCACACGTTTTAAGACTGCCTGGTCATCTGCTGTATTCCTGTATCTTTTTTTATTTTGACTGTGGAAAATGTTGAAGCATGTAGTAGGTACATACAGCACACATGTGCACACATGTGAATTAACTTCTAGATCAGAAGAAATGTTCATACTGTAAATGTTACAATAAAAGAACTCAGTGGGTTGGTCCAGAGCATCATTCTATCTAACACTGCTTGATGAAAGTGACAATTTTCTGGCCATCAACTGTGGGAGTACTCATGTCATCAGTGAGCAAGCAGCAACCTTAACATTGTATGTCATTTTCATATAGTTGTAATTAAGCTGCGTTCACCCAAAATATAACATTAGATCAAATGTTGTTTTTGAAAGTAATGTTTACTTTGATAAAATGTCATAGATGTAACTTTGAACGAATCACTCCAACACAGTGTTGCAAATAAAAGCTCACTAACTCTGAAAACCAACATACAGCATTTTTGCTGTTTATCCTCCTGTTACACAACATACGATCACATATACAGTCATGGTAAGGGTTTTAAAACAAATGTAAATTTTCACAAAGTCTGCTGATGTATACAGTGTTTCTAGATCTTTTTGTCAGATGTTACTTTTGTATACTGAAGTCTAATTACAAGCATCTTAGAAAAGCTTGATCAAAATTTTATTTTGTTTATTGACAATTAGATTAAGTTTATGTAAAGAGTCAATATTTGCAATGTTGTCCCTTTTTTCTAAGACCATTGCACTTTGCCCTGGCATGCTGCCAAACTTGGCCACATCCTGACTAATGGCAGCCCATTATTGCATAATCAATGCTTGGATTTCATCAGAATTTGTGGGTTTGACTCAAAGGGTTAGGGA
Source organism: Clarias gariepinus (assembly GCF_024256425.1). Classification (NCBI taxonomy): domain Eukaryota; kingdom Metazoa; phylum Chordata; class Actinopteri; order Siluriformes; family Clariidae; genus Clarias; species Clarias gariepinus. Next base: position 24,588,059 of record NC_071107.1, read on the forward strand.
GTTTCCTGGGCATGGACCCAATTTTTTTTTTGTTTTGTTCCATGACTCCTGTAAGAGTGTAAAACAACAAGACATGTAAATGTTTTGAATAAGATAATTTATTTCCATACCAACTGTATATGCATCGTCAACATCTGGTTCCCTGGTAGAACAGTAGATAGCATTGTTAAAACAGTGATAAATAGTAAGAAGGCATAATGTGAACAAAATGATAATTTCATACCCAATGGAGTATTATCAGTCTGTAGGCTCACAGCATGGCAAAGATACTGTAGATTACAGAGTGTGTGCTTTGTGTGTGTTGGGGTACATATGTTGCTGTGTACAGTATTTGTTCTAATTAAGTGACAAAAGGTTACACAAACACTTTTATTATTTTTTTGCATATTTACATGCAAGTTGATTGACATGGTAATTCCAACAAGAAGATATCATTAAAAACAAGACAGACCCTACAATTTTATGTTTATTTAAGTTATGTAATGTGGAAACACTCCCGGTGCTTACAAATCCAATGTTTACCTGTAAACCAGTACAAAAAAGGAAAAGATGCAATATATTGTATAAATCCTTTTATATGTGAGTTATTTTGAAGTTACCAGATTTCACCCAAACAAAATACCCACTAAGGGTAAAAGGAATGTAATTTTTTCCTTAAGTACACTTCCAGATATAGAAGCATATTCATATTTGATTTGAGCATGCATAATAAGGATTTAGTGTTGAAATGTTCCTCGCTGCTATTCAAGATCTACTGTAGGATGCAACCACAGACTTAACCATATCTTAAAAGATAGGCTGCACATCTGGTCTTTGAGTAAAACAGAGTCCCAGTCATCCTGTATGAGAAGCAGTATTATTTATAGCACCACTGTGTGACAGTTTGATGTAAGAACAGTATGTCATCCTGAAAAACGCAGACATATGTTTCCACGCAGAGGTCACTGTAGGAGACAGCATCTTAATCAGAGATATCATCTTGGAGTGTTTTTTTTAATGCCTACCATTAAAAAATAATCATAATTGAACCTGGGTACAGGTATGTAGCAGATGAGTATTCTGTCACCTTTATATTGTAGCGTTTTTACGCCCGAAAGGATGGTGGAGAGACGAGTTTCAATTTTCAAAATTCAATTGCTGCCCAATGCAAATGGCTGGGAGTATTTTATTGAACTCACACAGGTGAACTAGCAGCATAACAACACACAAACATCACACATATCCTGGCTGAAGCCACTAAACCAAATACCTTCTCCCAACAGGGTGAACACATAACAGCCCCTCCCGCAAAGCATGATGGTTCCCAAGCGAAACCCCGCCCCCGTCACAATATTTTTTACACAAACAAATCAAAGGAAGAAGAAAACATGGTGATTTAACAGCTTGGTTAAAATGACACCAAGCACACAATACTATTTCATGACCTCAGCTTACTATTTAATGGCTTGTTATGGTAGCACCAAAGGGTGTAGAACTACAGTTCCCATTGGTGGCCCCAGGGTGCCACATACCTTGCTTTATTATTATTTTTTTATTGGCTTAACAGTGGCTTATACAGAGGAACTATCTTATAATGGGAATACATAAATATCATACTGGAATGACTAAAGGGCATGAACTCTGTAAAGAGAAATAAACTAACTAAACTCTGCAAAGGATGTGGTGGCTCTGGGCTGCTACATTAAGGGTACCATCCCTCGTCAAACCTCGTCCTTCAGAAATAGAGAGACTTTAACTTTGGATGCCCAGAACCACACCTGAGGGCATATTGTGCTCGGGAGTTGTTAATGGGGGTTTTGTCACCCAAGGGAGCAGGCTTATGTTATGCATCGGCCGCAGCACATCACATGCCTTACTAATCATTCTCATTTGTGTCTTATTAAGCTTTGATAGCACCATTAATTAACCTGCAAGAGTATTGGGGTTGTTATGTTTCATATTATTGCTAGTCTGGATGTTTTTTTTTTTCATCATGTTTATAGCTCAAGTTAATGGTTCTGGTGGTGATCACTGCACTTGCGTGCACTGCCTCTCCCTCCTCTACCCATTTCTGACAAGCACAACTAACTGTCAGAGTATAATATTAAACGTGGAATGCAAAATATTATGAGGTAATCAAATGCTCTTTCTTAAGTTATGAATAATGGTGGAAACCATTGTGCTGATTTAATAATAATAATAATAAAAATAATAATAATAATAATAATGATGATGATGGTGATGATAACGTTGCTTAATGGACTTTTTACATGCATGGACATGAACACGAAGTTACTCACACATTGCATTAACGAACAGAGGTGCCTAACTGTACTAAGAAGCTCACTGCTGCTACATACAAAACTCTGAAGACACACAGACCCTGCAGACAGCGACGGCGGTTTTGGACGAGATCCGTCGTACTTCTACAAACCACAACCGGTAATGTCTAGGCTTTTGTCTAGGCTTCTGATTGGCCCCCTGTTGATAAGGGATGCTCCTAACAGCACTTAACAGGGCAATTTGCACTTTCATGTGGACAAAGATATTTTTAAACGTAGGTTCTGTGGATAGAATTATTTTAAAAAACAAAGTAGAAAAAATTCTGTTTTTAAAAATACCCGGCTCTGTGTGGACATGGCCTGAAAAGACCTGACACTTGTCAGAAAAATAACTCTTAATAATATATATATATATATATATATATATATATATATATATATATATACCGTGTTCCAAATGATTACGCATTTTATATCTTTCTCTTATTTTTACAACTAGTCAATGCAAATGACAGTCAGTATAATTTTCAAGTCATCAACCATTAGGATATAATTCAAATTTTATTGAACAAACCTCCTAATGATAAAATTTATTAAAAATGCTCTGTTCCAAATTATTATGCACAACAGAGTTAAAACATTTTATAGGTTGTAAAGAACTGAAAATAGGCTTTTGCTGAATTTTCAGCATTATGAGGTCATTTACAGAAATCAAAAGCTATTTAAATCAAAAACATCCTAACAGGGCATGTTACATCTTAACATCGGACCCCTTCTTTGATATCACCTTCACAATTCTTGCATTCATTGAACTTGGGAGTTTTTGGACAGAAACCTGGACCATCCAGGGTTGCATGACACTCATCAGTAAACAAGACTAGTCCTCATGTATGTCTAGGCCCACTGCAACCATTTCTGCTTGTGAGCATTGGTTAAGGGTGGCGAGATAGTAGGTTAATGCACAACTGCAAGTCTCTGAGGGATCCTACACCTTGAGGTTCGTGGGACTCCAGAGGCACCAGCAGCTTCAAATACCTGTTTGCTGCTTTGTAATGGTCTTTTTTGCAGCTGCTCTCTTAATCCAAAGAATTTGTCTGGCAGAAACCTTCCTCAATCTGCCTTTATCGGCACGGCCACAAATGGCCAAGCAGAGAGATCCCTTTTCTTTCCCATATTGCTTGAAATCTGTGGCCTGCTTAATAATGTGGAACAACATTTTTCAGTACTTTTCCTTTAATTGGGCTTATCTGCCAAAGTAATTATCACAGGGGTCTGAGATTCATTTCAGTGATGCAAAGAGCTCTGAGACACAACACCATCCATGAGTTTAATTTAAAAAACAAACATTTTTAATTTAAAAACCAAACATTTAATGTTTATGACACTTAAACTATACATATAAACTGACACTATATATATATACACACACACACTCAACAAAAATATAAACGCAACACCTTTGTTTCTGCTCCGATTTTTCATGAGATAGACTTAAAGATCTAAAATTCATTCCAGATACACAATATTACCATTTCTCTCAAACATTGTTCACAAATCAGTCTAAATGTTTGATAGTGAGCACTTCTGCTTTGCTGAGATAATCCATCCCACCTCACAGGTGTGCCACATCAAGATGCTGATCTGACATCATGAGTAGTGCACAGGTGTACCTTATACTGCCCACAATAAAAGGCCACCCTGGAATGTGCAGTTTTTTGCTTTATTGGGGGTCTGGGGACTCAGAACCGGTCAGTATCTTGTGTGACCACCATTTGCCTCATGCAGTGCAACACATCTTCTTCGCATAGAGTTTATCAGATTGTCAATTGTGGCCTGTGGAATGTTGGTCCCCTGTAATAACTTGTGAACTGTAATAACAGTAGATCTGTCATTTTAGTAAGCTCAACATCTTTCTCGTAAAAAGGCATTATTTAGCTTTGACATGCAAACAATCAGCAGATTTCTCAATGAGTTATGAGATGTTCAGCTTTCCCTTTTTTTTTAAATAAATAAATTCATAAAACATAATTAAAAGAATGTTAAAGCACTGCATTTACAATTTCCAGCCAGTCCAATTTGCAGACACAAGCTCATGTTACCAGATAATGAAGCATTTATATGTGTATATATTGTTTTATCTTATAATTTATAAAACATTATTTTAGGGGTATTTACATATGTGATATTAACAAACCATTAAATTTGTATTTGAAGTGTTGTTTTTGGTGTTTTAAAATTACTGAATCAGGTTCCAAGTCAACCAAAATTGCTGATGTGTATGTATACTGTATATCATATTTGAAAATTGTCTCTTTTTGTTTTTGATTATGCTGTGGTTTGCTGATAAATAAATATATCCTTTTCATATATCTAGGTCATTATATAGAAAGTGCTCATACACAATCTATTTAACTGGTGCTACAGAGACTTTTTATTCCTATTGCAATAATACTAAATGATACCTATCCCATATCAAACACATTAATATCTGAACCTCAACTTTGTTATCCTGCCACAATCATTAATAATGATTAAGCGACTAAAGCATGGTAGACAGTAAATGAAGTAATTAAATTACATGCTATTGAAAAATTTGTTGTATTTTTATCCATTTGCAAATCTTATTCCAGTCATCTTCAACAGATTTGCTATCTGTCATGAACTTATGACACCAATTAGTGTCAGAAGAGTGGTGCGATCATTAACTTTAAATTAGAACTCCAGTAGCTACTTTCATCGTGAAAGCAATTAGTCATTCCAGTCCCTTCAAAGCTCCCTTGAATTACAATGAATGCCTGATATATGAATACACTGAGGTCCTGAGTGGTCCACTTGTCTTAATTTAAAACAGAACATGGAGAAATAGAATGGTGAGAAGAGTGGAATAGACATGCAACTTTAATCAGTACACAATGAAGGAATATGCTTATTTTAAGACTGCAATTTGTTCCCAAAAAGCATACATTTTCAATGAACACAACTTTCTAATCATGGGTGGAAAACATATGACTTACAGTCCAACCCAATAAAAAGTTCTAATCTGGCTCACTAAATGATTTTAGAGTTTACGTCCTGCATTGAAATAATTTTGAAAACTGTAATTGAATTTAAGCTAGTCATTGATGTTTCACAGGGAGTTACAATAGAGCAATAAATTTACATTATGCTTAAATTATGCAATTGCTATGTAATTCTTTCTTTCTTAGCTACACTACAATGTGATTTATACATTGTGTTGTCTATGTACTGTACAAATCAACAACTGCTATTTACAGAACCCATCTTCTTCTACCATTGTTATCTTTTTGCAAAATATACATTGTGTTTTTGCTAGTCATTACCAGGTACTCTAAATTTCAATGGCATTGTCATTGCTGATCATCTAACCATTGCTTGCTGAATGTCCTTGTTTTCTAATTCACATTTTTGTTTTTGATTGTTCAGATTTTTGTGCTTGCAGTTGCATCCTTCATTTTGTTCCTTGACATTTTCTGTAGCTTTAAGATATACTCCCAATTAAATCCAACAATAATACATTGTAGTATTGAAGTTGGTAAAAAATAAAGTGTAATACAAGTTCTTTTTAAATATACAGTGGTTTGCGAGCATAATTCATAATGGAAGTGGGCTCAAATATCAAAACACTTGTAAATCAAAGCGAATGTCCCCATAAAAAATAATGGAAATACAAATTATTCATTCCACACCCCCTAAAAAAACATATGAATAATTAATACAAAATATAAAGTAAAAATAAAACAGATTAACCTGCACTTTACCTTTATATGTGTGTGTGTTTGTAAATGCAGGCCTAATTTTTTTTAATATAGTGGTTATGTATAAACTATAAAATCGATTTAAGTCCATTTCCGATGGTCAAGACAGATTTGCTATTTTGCTTTAACACGTTTCATTGCTTTACTTCAATATTCACAAGGGTGTAGCTGACACTAAATCTTAAAATTACCCCATGTATAGTAATTTGACTGAGGTTTTGACATGATTTTCTGGCCATGAAATAAGAACCTTTTGAATAGAGTAAAAATGGGAAATCATTGATTTTAAATCTGCTTTCAAAATGGTTTTAGCAGAAGTAGACCCATATGCAAAGACAGCAGATAAGATTTTTTTTAAATGTTTATTGTAAAATGATTTATAAGTGTGCAGAAAGTGAAATTTTCTTGCAGACAGATGTTACAGCTTAAGAGATAAGATGCTAAGGACCCAGGCAGTGTAAGCAGATTAAACTGGAAAAAAAATTGATAAGACTGTGGGAAGGGTGTAACGGCTCACAGTGATCAAGGGCTGGGGCAAAATACAGGTAGGGCAGATGGCAGGAAGAGAGATAGGTGGATTTCAGGAAAAAAGGTCAGAGATCAGGTAAACAACTGTGTAATCTTTTGAAAAATAATTTAATCTCAAAATCAGGTTAAATTATACTCCTGATATCCAGTAGACAGTGCTGTGCAATCGTTGTAGGCAGGAGAGAAGTAATGCTGTAAAGTAGAAATAGTTTAAAAAGAAATATTTTAACTGTTTAATTTTATCAAGTTAAGTGCAAAGTGAGCAAAAACATAAAAATAATCTAAATTAAATTAATCTTCTTTCTCTTATCCTTATTTGTCTTTTGGCTGTACAATTTCAGGGGTCGACACAGTGAACCATCTGCCTCCATCTAACGTTATCCTTTGTATCCACTTCTCTCCCACCCATTACCTTCATGCCCTCTCTCACTACATTAATACATATCCTCTTTGGTCTTCTTTTAGACCCCGTGCCTGGCAGTTCCAGCCTCAGCATCCAAGGTCAGGGTTCTTGTAGGATCGGAGTTAGGTGTATGATTAAGTAATTATAACAAGCAGGTGCTAATTACTATCAAATTCATATTTTTATATATAGGTTAAAACACAATATTTAACTAAAACAGACACAGCTGTGCAGTAGGCTTAAAACTGGGTAAGGAACTGCCAAAATCTCCTACTAAGTTAAAGTTAGGGAAGACATTTTTATGTCACAGGTCATACGACATGGCAAGACTGAGCACTGAACCATTGATGCCAAGGAAACTTAATGCAGTCGATAAAAGACACATCATGCTTATTTCCTTTTTTTTTTCCATCAGGAGATGTCTAGCAGTGCCATCAGCAAAAAAAATTATGGAAACCAGTGGGACCCAGGAACACCCATCAAAGGTAGGCAGGTTTTTGCCAAAGGGCTGGAGGGAGGTACAATAATGATTGTCAGGCAACAGTGAATCATTGGTGGAAGTTCCTTGCAAGGTTGGGGCAGCATTTCTGCAAATTGAGTTGAGGCTTATTAATCAGGATTAATAGTGTGCTTAATGCTGAGAACTTTGGGCTAATGTATACACATCATGCAATACCAATTGACCACCAATGTATTCTGCAGTAGGACAACGACCCCAAACATACAGTCAATGTCAAGAACTATGTTCAAGTAGTTCTGGAAGTAATGGTTTGGGCGCCAGCAGAACCCTGCTCTTAAAGTTATTGAAGATCTGTGGTTAGCTCTCCAAAATGTTTGGAGCAACCTATCTGCCAAGTTCTTTCAAAAACTGTGTGCAAGTGTTCCTAGAAGAATAGGTGCTGTTAGTAAGGTAGTCACACCAAATACTAATTTAATTTTGACTTCTCTTCCGTTAATTTACTTTCAAATTTTTTAATGATAAAAAATAAACTATAACCATATATTCTTTGAAAGCATTCTATTTTACAACATTTTTTCACACCTGCCTAAAACCTTTGCACAGTACTGTATAAACAGTGCCAGTGGAATGTTTTCAGACCCTATTATGTTTTCCACATCTTGTTATGTTTCACATTCATCTTAAAATATATTTAAATCTTTTTTCTACACATAAAACTCCACAATGGCAATTAAAAAAACAGTTTATATATTTTTTTGTTAACTAAAAAATAATAAAGACTGAAATATCCCATTTACATAAGTATTTAGTCCCTTTGTTATGACACTTGCAATTGACCTTTGGTGTATCCTACTCCTATCAGTGGTCCTTTAGATGCTTCTACAGTTTGACTGGAGTCCACCTGTTCCTAATTGACTTATTATATGATATACAGTAAGCAGTGTCGCTTTGCACCTCCAGGGTCCGGATACGATTCCCGGTCATGCTCAATTCCCATCTCTCTGTCGTTGGAGTTTGTATGTTCTCCCCGTGCTTGGTTTCCTCCCACAGTCCAAAGACATGCAGATTAGGCTAATTGGCATTCCCAAATTGCCTTTAATGTGTGAGTGTGTGTATGGGTGTGCCCTGTGATGGATTGAGCGAGTGAGAGTGAGTGATATACAGTAATTAGGAATGTCAGAATGAAAACAAATCCATGAGGTCTAGGACCCATTAGACAGAATTGTGTCAGACCACTGATCTGGGGAAGAAAACAATATTTTTTTTGGACCTTTAAAAGCAAAACAACTCTGTCACGTAACCCAATAAAGCATCTTGGACAGAGACCTGAAAATGGCTGTGCACTTACCCTGTCCGTTCAACCAGGTGGAGCTTGAATGCTTCTGCCACAAAGAATTAAAGGAATTTTCTAAAAGAATGCTGTTTTCATTTTACAAGCAATCATAAGGGTGCCATTACTGCCACAAGTGCTTTAACCAAGTAGTAAGTAATGGGTCTAAATACTTATGTAAATTGGATATGTAAACGTTATGTAAACAAAGCAGAGACAGAGTCCAGTTTTCACTTGTAAGGAAAGGAGAAATATCCCAGAGGAACAGGCAAACTGATGTGCAGAGTTACCTACTAGGAACAGTCTGAGAGCTAGTAAAAAAAAAAAAAAAAAAAAAAAAACAGGCACAGTCAGATTTATAGGCAAATTAATGAACAGAATGGAGGCTGGAGAGCTCAAATACAAAATGTACAGAGACTGTAGTACAATGTGTAGTCTGTAGTTAACTGTGGCTGTAAAAGCAGCTAATGGACGCAGGTTAATTGAATAATTAGAGGTTGGTGGAGCAGAATATGAGTGGATAAACAACATATATATCATTACAGTTATTTTCGGAGGAAACTTTATATAAGGTAAATATAATCATTGCTCTTTGCCTCATTGACGTTTTCCCAATAACGTTGCATAAAATGTCATTTATTAAGGAGATGGCTCTCTAAGTCAACACTTTCAGGTAATTATTGGGAGAGAATTTTTTCATATCATAGGATGAAATGTAGGGCACCTTAACTTTAACTTTTACACTTAATCCTGCAACTCTATCTCAAACACCCATTCTCTATACTACTTGTGTTGTACAAGGTCACAAGAAGCGTGCAATCTAGAGGGACACAGTGGGGTACACCCTGGATGGGGTGCCAGTCCATCACAGGGCACACAAGCACACCCACTTTCACTGAATGAGAAATTTGGAAATGACAATTAGTCTGCTCTGCATGTCTTTGGACTGTGGGAGGAAACTCACCGAGCACGACGAGAACATGAACTCCGCAAACACAGCCCCAAGGCAAAAATCGAACCCTCTGGAGGTGTAAGATGACAGTACTGATCACTACATCACTGTGCTGCCATCCTTCTGTGCCAGTCAATTCTTATTTCTAACAGATGCTTACTTTAGGCAGCTGTTGCTGAATGTGTAAAACTTAAAATTGTTAATATACTACTAGCTCAAATTCAAATGATGTTTTGTTATAAATAATTACTTAGATGATTACTTAGATAATCCTAAAATTATATGATAATATAAATATTATAAAATGTATTATTAATAATAACTTTTTTAGTGATTCGCCAGTATGTGTAAACAACAAAGACAAAAATGTAATTGTTTGTGGAGGGGGAAAAAAAAAATCACTAAATAGTTTTATTGAACAATGTGTTTTAAATAATGACACAAATATTTGGACCAGAGCCTTAAAATAAATAAATAAATAGAACTACATAAATTTGAAAAAATAAATATGAAACAAACAGAAGTTCAGCTCGTAAACATCTGACAGAATCATCGTTTTGTCACACACAGACGTAGGTATGTGCTGGGGACTGAATGACAGAGTTGTCAGAACTGACAGATCTCACAGAAGTGAGGTGTTATGTTAAATGCCAGGCTACGTCATCACTCCTCTATAATAGCAAAAATGCTGGGAAGGAACACATTTATATGCTACAAAAAATATTTAATAAAAAACAGATTAAATAATATTCCACAAATATCAGCATGTGTGACGACAGATTGGATTTCATTTAAACATTAAAGGATAAGACAACAAAAACCGATAGGATACAGTAATAAGATTTCCACTGCTTTTTCGCTTTTCGCAAGTGCAGCTCCTACACTGATATTGCGGAAGAATAATCAAGTGTCAGGGTTCTGCATTATGGTTTGTAGAAAAGTTATATACTCACATATTTAATAATAGCAGTAATAGACTTAGGGCAGAGGAACCTACTTTTACCCTAATTAAAGTAATTAATTACATTTGTCATGCATCATAAAGTCATTTCCTGAACATAAAAGAAATAATAAAACTGTGTCAGGGATGCTTGTATTTGGTTCTGATCTGACAAAATCTAATATGTGAAACTGTATATTGCTTTATGATGAACTGGTGTATCACATACAGTACATGAATTTATGCTTCATACCCTGGGGTAGGTTCTTGACACCATAAATCTGAAATACTGAACATAAACAAACAAAAGGTCGTAATTTTAAATCATGGACAGTATCTGCAGGTATGTATAGAACATTTTGCAAACAAATACATATGAACTTGAGTAGCTTCCTTGTTACAGTACCATCACAGCAACATTTTTCTTAGTTAGAATTTGTTGGCTCGATTCTTTTCCCTACCACAAGACAGTTCAGCTTTAAACAGCATTTAATACATTACAGATTTGTCTTCTAGGCCTAAACATATTAATTTGATGTGTTAGAAGAAAGAAGAAACAAATCTCTGTGGAGATGGCCTGTTAAGAATAGAAGTCCCCCCCCCCCCACCCCCCTTAGGAGATTAAACATTCACAACAGATGGTTGTGTATATTTTGTAAGCAGAAATAATCATAACAACAACAAAAAAACACTACTCTATTTGCATATTTGGGTACTTGCCAAATTTTTTTTATTAATTCATCCTTGCCTCCCCATTTCAAAGTCCTTCAGTGGCCACCACATGTAAAGACCATATGTACGTAAATAACCTCAAAGGTTTTTAAATAGAGATGAGATAAGATGACAGATGCTTCAATGATGAGGAACTTAATTTACTCTAGCATAGTGTGGGCACATGTTATACATTGCACAGTAAATGCTCCACTTTCACAAAAATAAACAATATTAATAAGAAAAAGTTAACATTATAACCAGCTATGATTTACACTAGGTTCCTCTTGTGCCTCCAAAACAGCTCATACACCTCAGGGTATGGGCTCTGAGGGACCTTTGGGGGTGTGCAGTGGTGTCTGGCACCTGTAAATTTGCAGCAGATCCTTTGGGTGCTGTGGGTTGTAGGGTGGGGCCTCTGTGGATTTGACTAGTTTGTCCGGCACGCTCTGTGGGTATTCTCCAGCTTGGGGTCTAGGGAGTTTGGGGACTGCGTCAGCAGCCTGGTTTCTTTGCCTGCTGAACCCCATGCACATGTGCACATTGGTTTGTGCTCCACTGGGTGTTACAGTGCATTTTGGTCATAATGTAGAATTTTTTGGCAGTTTGTCCTACATTGGCTTTTCAATGGGATCACACCAGACTGGCTGGCTTTTGGTCCCTGCAGGCATGGGTGGTGCCCATGATCCTATAACAAGTTTACTGGTATATAATTAATACTCAATGTTATTTATTTTACCTGGAAGTAGTGTTAATGGTGTAGCTGATCAGTGTATTAGCATTCCCCTAACTGCCTAGTGGATATCAAATGAAATTTTAATTTTATTTTCAGTTTCTTTTCATCTGATAATACCCCTCTATGAAATAATCCCATCTTCTTAATTAAGATTAGAAGATGGACAATATTTCAGAGGCAGCTTTTTCATGACCTTGACAACATCAAATAAATGGTGCAATACCAGATAACTGTAACTTTTAATATATCCAAATGAAAGAAGCTTTATTAAGCCCTCAACCTAAAAAAAATATTAGTCCACCAGGTTAACAGAAGTTACATTGCTTAAAGCCACAACAAGTTAGCACATGTAAATATACACAATATTACCTCAAGTTGAGAAATGGGCTGTTGATTTAAATAACAATCAACTTTCCTATCAGTTGGCAAAACATTTAAGACATTACCTTTTGCTGTAAGTCAAAACCTGAGCTCCAAAACTCAAAACAATGAATGCAATTAATAAAGTTCTGTATAGAACTCACATTACGATAAATTAACTGCACCTACATGGGATTCAGTCACACTAGCCACAATTAGCTTGTTCCAAAATTGGAAAAATGGGAAAATTAGCGAACGGTAAAGAAATGGAAGGACTCATGGTCCAAAGCATACCACAACATCTCTCAAATATGGTCGAGACAGTGTTATGGCCTGAGAATATATGGGTATTGATGGAACTGAGGGACAGGTATATATTAATGATGTAACTGGTTATAGAAGTAGCAGGATGAATTCTCGTGTGTAGAGCTGTAAGGGAATTTCTTTATATAAAAGTTAATATATAGGAGTTAATTCTTCTCTCTTCCTCTCTTCCTCATGCATCTAGTATTAACATGTTAAATCTTCCATGCTGCTATCTTCCTGTCTCCTCTTGCATCTGTTCTTAATGTGCTAACGCTCCCACACTCACCTTCTCATTCTCTTTTTATGTCTTTCTCTCTATCTAAAACTAAACGAAGCACATGATACAGACTGAGTGACTGAGCTTATTCAACTACGCAACTTTAAAACTTTACAAGAGCTAAACTTTCTGTTCAGTCAATTGATGCAAAACTGATAATAATCCAAAATATATTATAACATCAGCCCAAGAGCTTCATAAGGCAGAAAAATAGAATGTTTTTACTGTAAATGGCAGAGTCAGTCATGTGGTAAAAAAAAAAAGAAAATCACTGGAACTTTGTGATTGCTTTAGGCTTGCTGGTGGAACAAGGGCCACCTTTCCCACAGCTCTGTGGCAGAAGGGTGGAAAAGCACTATGTGTTGTGACACATTCTTTCCATATACACAATAGAAATTTGTATAATTTGAGCCACAGTAGTCCTTTTGTCAGTTTTAAACCAGACAGGTGTAACACAGCAGACTATACAGCATGCAAATCCATGGACAACTACTCTGTGGTTTTCCTGACAGACATAACAACAGGACATTAGTCATTGATATTGACCCAGTAGGCTGTTGGTTCTTCCAAATCTCTTCCATTTAAGAATAATTTGGGCTACCATACTCTTAGGTATTTTTAATGCAGCAGAAATATTGTATCCTTCTGCAGATCTGTGTCTTAAGACAATCCTGTCTTACAGGTATACAGATAATTCTCTCAACCTTGAGAGCTCCAATCCTTTTGTTGAAGCAAGAACCTCTGATTGGAATAAGATGCACCAGAGCTCAATTTCAAGTATCATAACCAAGGGTCTGAATTCTTATATAAATGGAAGTTTCAGTAGTTTTTTTTAAAAATATATAAATTACTATTAAAAAAAAATTCTGTCTTTACTTGCCCATATGGAGTATTGTGTGCAGAATAATGGGGGAATTTTTTTTTTTTTGATTAAAAATAGTGATGAAGAAGGATAAATACAGCAGAGAGGGGATTTTCCACAATGTTACGGAGAGAAAGCTCTAGTTGACTTGAACCACTAATGAGCAAACAGCAAGAATTAGTTAGGCATAAAAGTCTCAAACTCAAGCCAGACCTGATTTGATCCCATTTTTACTTGAATGACTTAAACTATCATGAAACAAATAGGAATATACTTTAAACATTTTTGGGGCAGCTTGGAAGAAGCATGTTGTAGTTTTTGTCAGCCAGGCTACGGGCAGCTGGTTTTGTTTTTACTTTCAACAACAAGAACAACATTGTGGGCTTCAGATGATGAAACTTCTCTCTGAAATATTCTTTTTAAGAAGTCTGGGAAAACATAAAGTGTCAGACAGGAAGGGGAATCCGACAAACATTACACTTCTTTATAGATAATGACATTTTGGACGCTACTATTTAAGGATATCTAGCCAAACACTATTAAACTTCACAATCAAAGTACAGTATTTGGTCAGAACTGATTGTCATATAACATTACAAACCATTATTTGACGTTTTACTTTGTAAATTTCTATTAATGTTTTTAATACAAAATACACAAATTTCAGCTCTGATGGCTGCAACAAACTAAAAAATTGGTACAGTAAGGTGTTTAACATTATGTAACATCATCATAGGTCAAGTCAGGTCAGCTTTGATCTACCACTGGAACTACATAAATCAGCATGCCCTGCCTCATTGCCAAGCCATCGATGATTAAACTGACAACCCCCACTCCAGGGTTTCACCCTAGGGTGAAGAGGGTGGATGGACACCCTTACATGGCTAAAAAAGGTGTTTGTACAGGCAGGTGAACACCTACAATTAGGAGTCAATTGCAATCCATCATAAATAGTCATACAGATATCTGAGCCTAATACTGCTAACTCTTATGGCAGACTTTGCAACCAGAATTCCTCTGACATGTACAGTACTGGCCTTGCCTCTTCTCTGACCCAGGGGGATTTTAGATATAGATACTGTAAAAGAAGCTCTCCCGAAGTAGCTTTACATTGTCCTGGCTAAGACATCATCCTTATCATCATCATAAGGTGAGCAGTCTGCAGAGGTCAACTTGGGCTACAGTATTGATTGTAGGTAAAAAAAGAAAAGAAAAAAAAAGGTCAGATTATGTTAGTGAGAATTGGGCCCAGGCACTTAGCATCATAGTATGCAGTAGAAGAGTCTGGCAGCTGCTGGCCAGTATGATGCTACCACTGAAAAGCATTATGAAAAGTGTCTCAGAGTTAACCCACTATATCAAAAGCTAATATCTGCAACATGGAATGTTTGTAATATGACACTCGGAATGTGCACTCAACATGATTTAGACAGTAAATATACTGCAGAAATGGAGACAGGCATGACTGATGCAGAGCTAATGCAGCATAATGTACAATTTGCTACACTCTAAGAGACAAGACTATCTGATGAAGGCTCAATCAAGGAGAAATAGTATACTTCCTTCTAATTTGAAAAGCTAAATACTAGCCTTGTATACACGATACTGGTTTTACTGCGTGTAACAACTTTGTCAAGAGCACACAGATGCCTGCTTTAATGCGTGACAGATTGTCATTGACTTCACACTTAACAAGAGAGTATTTTAGTAATTTATGCTGACATGCCACCACTTATGACGTTCTAAAATAAACTAAATTACCTTTCCAGACTTTCTCCTGAGGTCAACTACATAATACTAAATTATTATGTTAGTAATTATAAATACATGAATTTGTTAGTTAATGGTGCTTATTACATTGGCAGATTCGGCAGTGGACAAATGAATAAAAATGGTCAACACCTGCACAAAACATGATGTAGAAATAATCACTGTATCTCTAAGACCATATTCCTAATTTCTTTTTTCCCAAAAAGTAAACCTGAAAACCCATCCAAATCCCAAATCCATGTCTAAAAATACCCACCTCACTAAATGTATGAAGCCATTAAATCAGCCACAGGAGCATCCACCCAGACCCATGGTATTCTGGAAATGAGTAATAACTGATATATCACAAAAGCTTTCTGGTTGGTAGAGCTCTCAGTATAAAGCAACATCTGTTACAAAACTTTGTACAATATTTACAAAAAACCATTCAATGTAGTATTGCATTGCATAGATGTAGAACCTGCATCTAAATTTTGAAAATGAATAAAACACTTTTTTTGTTGTTGTTGTTGTTGGTATCTTGAGCCATTAATTTTGTGCACTATGTATACTTCCCAACCTAGAGATATGTACATTGTTTCTATGGCAGTTACTTAAGGGGTCAGGGTGCCAGCTCACCTCTGGTATGATTTCTACTCTAAAACAATTACAAGAGATGTCAAGGAAGTGACAACTCTCTTTATACAGTCTGGTTCAAAGTTCTTTGTAGTTCCGATTTTAGCAGGTTTTGACTGCAAAGTATGTTCATCTAAATATTAAAACTAAACCTTTTATTTCTCCACTCACTTTTGAGCATTTGAAAATGCTTTTGACTTTGTAATAAATGGCTGTAATTCCTAAATAATGATTGTAATATTTTTGTTGAAACCCTTGAATTGATGTTAATAGTTTATACTTTAATTACAAGTCAATTGCTTTATTTAAAATACATTGGGGTGGTATACAGAGGCAAAAATTTAAATTGTCTGTTACAAACAAAGGTGGGTAGCGTAGGCAAAAAATTTACTCAAGTAAGAATAGCAACTACCCATCTCTGGTTACAAAATGTGGCTGTTTACCAACTGATCAGATCCTACATTCATTCTTGGTGAATTGCTTTGTGGAGAAGCGTGCTGACCAACCAGTGGACGATGAGTAACTTAACTGGGCACTTTCCTCACCAGAGGAAATTTTTCTTGGAGATTGGCTCTTTCATCCTAGGGCTCACCACATCAGATAATTTGATCAGCCACATCTGGAACAGGTTTAACATGCAGTGGCTGGGTGATATGAGACAGTTTTGATATGAGAGTCTTGTCAAAGGACCCAACAGTGGGGACCCACAACCCAGAACCCCAACCACCTGAGCCAACACTGCACCCAGCCCTGGATCATACCAATAACATCAAGAAAATTAAAGAATGCAGTCAGAAGTCTTCCATGAGAAACTGTTGAAAATGTCCCAATAACATTGTTGGATATGACAGATGCTTGACAACAACACCACAATTTCTTTTAAAAACATTTATTTAGCATTTGGGGGCTTAAGACACCAGTTGATGAAGTGTAACAAGCAGAACTTTTACACATTATTTATTTATGCAGGACTTCACCTGCTCAGTGATATGTGGGCGTTGTGCTTTATAATGCATCACATATTCTTAATTGTCTACAGGTCAGGACTGTTGGCAAGACAATGCACATGCACTCTCTGCTTACAAAACCAAACCATTGGACACATGCATTCTCTGCTTACAAAAAAATACACCTCTGGATACCCCTGGTGTTGCCTAACAAAGATTTACTGACTTATTTCCAAGTCCACAACCTGATATCCATCCCTGAGATGCGTGACATGTTTAAAGATTTCTATTTGACACAAATAATATGTAATGATTTTAAAAGCTAAACCTTTAAGCAACAGAAATAAAATATTTATGCAACTAATAAAGATTATTATAATATTTCAGGAAGAAACATGTTTGCCACTGAGTTAAAAAGAAACAGCTGCAAGCAAACAATAACAGATTGTGTAAAATAAACACACAATGTGGCACACATCAAACACTTCAAAGTGAAGTACATAGGAAAGCAGCTTAAAACATGATCATGTGATTTTTATGCACTTTGCATAAATGAAACTTGTAATGTATGGTCATGCATATTAAAAAATACTTTTACCGGTCTGCCTTTAGTTTGTACATTAGCAGTTTTATTGTTTGTGTTTTAATTATGTGCACCGAAGAGGGTGAACCCCAAATCCTATTGATTTATGTTTAAGGAACATTGGTTTCAATGTGGTGGACTATAAGCTGATGGATAAATTAAGGAGAATAAACCCAAACTTTCAGGGATAGATAGATTGATAGATAGATAGATAGATAGATAGATAGATAGATAGATAGATAGATAGATAGATAGATAGATAGATAGATAGAAACTCAACTAGTGGTGGTAGAAATCATGGTACAGATGATGGTAGAGGTATTGATGATGCAGTGGTGATAAAAACTTTGTAAATAGATATTTTTTTCCTATTGATTTAATGTTTCTCATGATCCTCATGATCCTTTCTACATGTTCTCTGTAGTGATAAGTCACGCTTCTCAATCACACGGTTGCCAGGAGAACGGTACTTGTCAGACTGCATTGTGCCAATTGTAAAGTTTAGCAGAGGGGAGATTATGGTGTGTGTTTTTAAAAGTTAAACTTGGCCCCTTACTTTTAGTGAAAGGAACTCTTAATTTATGTTTCTTCAGGATGCCGAGACATTTTGGATGATTTTATATTCCCAACTTTGTGGAAACAGTTTAGGGATGGCCCCTTTCTGTTCCACCATGATTGCACACTAGTGCACAAAACAAGATGCGTAAAGACATGGATGAGCGAGTTTGGTGTGGATGTACTTGACTTCCTGACCTCAACCCAATAAAACACCTTTTGAATGAATTAGAGTGGAGACTACGAGCCAGGTCTTGTCGTCCAAAATCAGTGTCTGACTACACAAAAGCGCTTCTGAAAGAATGGTTAAATATTCTCATTAACACACTTCTAAACCATGTAGAAAGCCTTCCTAGAAGAGCTGAAGCCTTTATAGCTGCAAAGGGTGGCCAACATCATATTAAACCCACCCTTTGGATTAAGAGTTGGTTGTTACTTGAATTCATGTGGAAGTGAAGGCAGGTAAGTGAATACTTTTGGCAATAAAGTGCGTATATATATATATACAGTATATACACACAGTATATAAAAGAAAGGTACATTGGTCAGAACTCATCGTGCCCAAATCCTCACAAAGCACAAACAAATGCATGAAACAGCATGAATTACTTCAAAAGAGTAATATAACTTTTGAAAACTGAATCTTCAAAGATGTATGAACAGATCATTGTATGTTTATTATTCCTGGGGGAAATTTGAATCCTGTTGTCTCTTATGCTCTTAAACCATGGTGCTAATTAATATAAAAGCATTTATGTGGAGTGCCACTATCACATGAATGCTTTAATTAGAGATAAATCAAGGGTTGTTAGCTCAAATAAAAGTGTTGAGTAAAAGTGATGTTATGAACAATCATGTGCCAGATATAATCATTGACTTCATAAAGAGAGTGTGTTTGGTTTAAGACGAAATAAGTAAAACTTAGCATAAACAAGGTGTCGGATATTCAACCTTAAAAAAATGTATTTCCTTTTATTAATAAGTTATTAAAAAACATGAATGTGGGCTTCAAACTAAAATACTGTAATAATATCACTGATTACATTAAAGCTGATCAACTTATTTCTAGCTTTAACCTTTTATGATTTCTAAAAACTCTTTAAGACAGTCACTAATGTTAAAGAGGTACAATTATGCCATTTTAAAGGTTGCTAATATTGCTTAATGAGTCTTTTAAAACAGGTTTACATGTATGCAAGTTCAAAAAACGCTTTAGTTTTCTCTAAAAATAGATTTAATTTTATCCCATTTTTAAATAATTCGTAAAAATGACTCGTGTGAAGCAGTTGAAGATTCAGTCTGTCTAAACCCCTCCTTTTTGTGAGCCCTCACTGCTGTGATTGGTCAGATGGCGCTGTGATTTATGACTGATCAACCACTACAGCATGTGTCGGAAAATGAAACGCCCATGACCATAACTGAACGACGGTTCTGGAGACCCATCAATACATAGAAAAGATGGCGTCGGTTTTACCGTGTAACGACCAGCTGATTTTATATTAACTGTGGCTACAAAAATCGAGAGGTCTTTTATCTTTGTGTCGGTGTTGCGTTAAAAGGCCAGTGAGCAAAAAGGACAAACACAAACAATTAGATAAAGCGAACGTGTATTATACAAAACTAAATGAAGTAAATGAAAAAGGTGCACAACAACCAAACAAAGAAGTACATAGATTATGTCCAGTCAAAGATAATCTGGTTAAAAAAATCTTCAAAAGAAAATGATCCACAACAATCTCTCCTTCTCTCATCCAAACAAATAACTGCAGCGCTGTTCCACCATTACTACCTCTACGGCAAACCCAGAGGGAAAAAATGCCTCCGCACATTTTACAAATGTTTAAGCGAACCTGGCATGAATGCTCGGTCACATTAACAAGGGTGTGGTAACGTTAATTGTAAGATCCCGGGCAAGTTGTTCGTGACGTAGAATGTGGCTGGACATTATGCAAATATGTTACGGAGTGACGTGGATCCGTAACAGAGTAAAAATAGTTGTTGTACGATGGCAAATGGTAGGTATGATTTCCTGAACCGTTCTTTGTGACAGCGAAGCTGGATCATTCTGTTAGAGAATGAACTCCGCTGCCTCTGTATAGGATCATGTAGTGGGTGGGATGGATTTTCCATAATTGACAGAAGTTTGTTCAGTGATCTGTTGTCGCTCACTGTCCCTCACTGTCTCTAACTTGTCAAGTCTGTGTCCAATTATTTGTTCAGCCTTGCAGATGATTTTTTTTTTTATCTTGTCTGCATTCCTGCACTTATGCTGCTCCCCCAGCAGACCACAGCACTATAAAGGGCACTAGCCACAACTGACTAATAAAACATTTCCAGCATCCTGCTGCATACATTGAAGGATCTGAGCTTTCTCAGGAAATAAAGTCTGCTCAACCCCTTTCTATACACACCGTCAGTGTTGGTCCTCCAGTCCAACCTGCTGTTCAAGTACTTGTACTGTAGTTGTCTACAACCCCAATCTCCACACCCATGATGGTAACAGGTTTAATCATAGTTTAACCCTTTCTAAAGTCCACTACCATCTCCCTGGTTTTTATGATGTTTAGGAGCAGATGGTTTCCGGTTGCCACTCCACAAAGCTGTCCAGAAGTCCTCTATACTCTGATTCTTGTCCCTCCCTGATACACGCAACCACTGCAGAGTCATCAGAGAACTTTTGCAGGTTGCAGGACTCAGAGTTGTATTGGGAATATGGTTGTATTGTATTAAAGGCACTGGTGAAATCAAAAAACATGATTCTCACTGTACCGTTACATCCATCCAGGAAGGAGAACTGTTACATCCATCTTTTCTGCATCAGACTAAGGTTAAAGACGTATTGCAGGATACCAGACAGCTGACCAGCACGAGACTTTAGAATCCTGGGGCTAATACCATCAGGGCCTGCAGCCCTGTTTTGGTTGAGTTTTTCCAGCTGTCTTCTTATCTGGCTAGCTGTCACAGTTTTGTTACTTTGTTACTGATACTTTTGTAAAGAACAGACACTTGAAACAAAGTATCTAAGAACAATAAATGACTATCTGCATAAATGAGTGTACATATGCAATGTGCAGCACATCTGCAATAATACGATCTGTATGACTACACTGGCAAAGCTTTGAAGAAGCAATTTTAAGCCTGACATACATAAATGGGTCTATTTTCTCAAACAGTGGGAGATCAATGAGTATCATAAATAGAAACCTTTCAGGAAGAACACAAAGAAGGCAGCATGCCAGTGAATTTTAGAATGGTTAAGATGTACATCCTTCCTTTGTTATACAGTAGGATAGTCTCAGGAAGATGGTTCCTGTGTATTACCACCATACTCTGGAATAATGCTTCAAAGAACAATAAGAACACAGGACACATTTATCAATTTTTAATCCAAACATTTAGGTCTAATTTATTTAGCTAAATATGCCTTTAATACTAGTTCTGTTATTTGTTAATTTGTTTTATAATAAACACTTTGATTTTACAATCCTTTGTATGTGCTTTGCGATTTTGAACTTAATTTTAATTGTTGTTATTTACATTTCATTATAATGTACATAAAAAATATGGAATAAATTTGTAGTAAAATATTATGGAATCATTATCATCAAAAACAACAACATCAATTACTACTAAAAGTTAGTACTGTACATTGTTGCATCTCTTTTGGAGCAACTCTTTATGATCATGTGATTTCTTTAAGGCATGGGTTTTCTAATGAAAAACCATGCTTTCCATAAAGCTGGTCCCAAATTCTTCATCTAGCAGCTAAGATGAGATTTGGAGCCTTTTGTATTGGAAAAAATTATTTTTTCTTTAATTCTAACCATAAAGTTTTCAATTGAATTGTGATCTGAAGTGTTGAATGGCCATGGAAACAAGCTTTAACACTTTTTGCTCTGTGGCACGATGCATTATTTTCAATGACTTCCTTATCATCAAACCAATTTTCTACTGAAGAAATGAGAAAAGCATCTCAAATGTCCTTGTACACCTGAGCACTGACTGTTGAAGTGACGATTGCTTTCTCCCTAAGTTCTTTACATCACATAAATCCCCATATTATAAAAAATTGAGGAAAGTGTTTTCTTCAGGCAGTCATCTTCATGTGCTTCATTAGACTGGCACATGACTTAAGTTCTAGCATCATCATCTTGGCCAAACCAGATGTTTGATTAAAATATAAATATCACTTGTATCCAATCATCCACACTCCATGATTGCCTCTCTTTAGCCCACTGTAACCTTGTTTTCTTTTTTTCTTTTAAGTATTAATGTTGCTTTTTGCTTGGCATTTCTATACAGTATGAAAATCCCTTTTTATTCACTAATGTATCTTTCTACCCATTTTTAACTTGTTTTTTGTATTTGTAATTTTTGCATAACTTTCTATTATGATGCTTTGATATCTTCTTTGGTCTTTGCATATTTTTTCTTTTGTCACCTTCCCATTTTCTTACCTGCAGCAAATACAATATGCCTTAAAAAACACTGTAAGTGGTCTCTCTTAACTGCAGACTAATTTTAAGACAAATTCTTGTGCTACTATTTGTTCAGAAAAGCAGAAACAAATATCAAGGTGATTCCATATAATATTTCTCTTTCCAAAGCAACACTTGATGCTGTGTGAAAACGCTACGGGAACGGTTGTTGAAGCATGTGTCAAACACGCCAAAAATTTTGGCTTACTGTATATAACCTTGGTCAGGTGACGTCATTTAATTAGGTGCACATGAAGGGTATAAATATGCATGAACCGGAAACGTTCTCAAGTCTTTTTGTCTTCAAGGACCGCATTGTGTGTGTGCGTGTGTGCAAGCACTTTTTCAAAGCAAAAAGAAAGCGAAAATAGAAAGTAAATTTTAAGAAAGTATCTTATTACTCACCAATAAGAAAGTATCTTATTACTCACCAGAAAGATGGCAGAGTTAGACAGGAGAGCTGCCTCCGGGTAAAAGATATCTCGCTGAAGGCGATCTCCACGCTTTCTGTTTTCAGTGTTTGGGGGAAGAGCATGCTATCCTCTGGCTTGAGGGAGCATGTATTGCGATCTCCTTCCTATTAAAGTCCCTTGCGTTTAAAAATTAAACCACGAGCCGCAGCGCATTTCCTTGCGTGCAAATCTGCCGGAAGCGCATGAGACGGAATCTTCCTTTTCTCTCGCTCTCTCGCCGGATCATAAGCCTTTACCGTTCACTTCTCAAGCAAAGAAACTTTCTCTCTCGCTTCCGTGGAGATGAAAACTATAACTTCAGAGCGCTTCTCTAACGATGAGCGAGCGTATCAGGAGGTAATTGAGATGGTAACACGCGCGGTCGAACGCTTACACCTCGATTCTCCATGGTAAAAAAATAAATAAAAGAAAAATCCCCCAAACGCTCAAGGTTAGATGGCAGGCTTCTGTTGAGTGGCCGGAAGAGGGGCCTCAGCGATGGCCCCTCCCCTTCTTTGGAGAACTTCATGACGAGTTAACTCATTCATGGAATAAGCCTTATTTATCCCGTGTTGTGCTATTGATGCGAAAAGCGCGGTTTCATATGATGATGCCCCAGATTGAAGAGACGCTTGTGGCTATCTCTCTCCTGGGAGCTCATCCTCCCTGAAAAAATCCACACTCCCTACCAAATCGTGTAGACTAACATCTTCGTTGGTCGAAAAAGCTTTTTCAGGTAGCGGGTCTGGCTGGTGCTGCTCTGCACACTATGGCTTTGCAGGCATACCAGGCTGACCTACTGAGAGATCTGAGCTCTGGCGGGTCTATCGATGACACGTCGTTTGTGGAGCTACACCGAGGCACAAATTTATTTCCCCGTGCCCCCAAGCAGACGGCCCATGCTATCAGCCGTTATATGGCTGCAAAGCTCGCCACGGAGAGACAGCTGTGGCTTAACCTCACAGGCATCAAGGACAGGGAACGCGCTTTCCTCCTTGATGCCCCAATCTCGCCTTCCGGCCTTTTTGGCGACGCCGTAAACACCGCCACCACTAGGTTTTTGGGAGGCGAAGCTCTCTTAGCAGGCCTTTGTAAGGTTTTTTCCCCGCCGTGCTCAGGGGTCGGGACTGCTGGCCACCCAGTCCTGACCAGGTCCGGTTTTCGCCAGGCGTGAAGTACAACAGGAGAGTGTGGCGAGCCCAGCACCCCCTCGTAGAGATTAAGACACCACCTCTTCCTGCCATGTTTCAGGATGCCGAACATCTAAGAGGATTGGTTTGTGACAATAGACTTAAAGGACGCATATTTTCATACAGAAATATTGCCACAACACAGTTAGTACCTGAGGTTCGCTTTTGGGGGCAAAGCCTGTCAGTATCGGGTTTGATTGTAGCGCATCTATATCCTAAATTACACAGACGACTGGGCGATTCTGGCTCAGTCTTAGCAGCTAGCGCTTCGTCATCAAGATGTCCTAGCTCACTTTGATTCTTAGGATTAAGACTCGACGCCACAGAAAGCATTCTCTTTCCTGCTCAAGCCCGACATATTATGGGTGTCATATTATTATGTGTCATTATAAGTGCGACATATTATGCCGCAGTGCGGGCACAGCTGTCTCCTGCGCGTGTTAAACCATTCTCAATATTCCAAAGGAGAAAAAGCTAGGCCAGAAAATTACTTTTACTACTTTCAGAGAGTGTTAGGTCTCATGGCAGCTGTTTCCATGGTGATACTCTTGGACCTTCTGGACATAAGATCGCTTCAGTTATGGCTAAAAGCCAGGGGATTTCATCCAAGGGCTTCGTACCCTTTCTATGACCCTTGGTTTTTGACTCTGGGTCCCACTCTAGGTCGGTGTTGTAGGTGCAAACTGCTAATGACAGACGTGTGCGGGTGGACAACACTCGGTAGTCTCGTAAATAATCGCCTAGGCAGACTGTGCTCGCGCCGCTGAGAAAAGCTACTGTAGCTCACCAGATTCTGCTTTAATTCACTAATGTATTCACAAGTTCCTGTCCCTCAGGGCAATTTACATTCCAGGGAATATGAATATGGGAGCAGACTTGCTGTCCAGGCAAGCTTTGACACACAGGGTTTGGAAACCCTACCCCGAAGTAGTCAGGCGATGGCCCATATGTGGCCCAGACTGCATCTTATGCATTTCCTCTCTGGAGTCCTGGCAAAGGTCCGTCAACAAGGCTTGCGCCTCGTATTGATAGCGCTCTGTTGGCCGACCAGTGTGTGGTGTTCAAATCAAATATCTCTCCTGTGAGGACGGAGCTTCTGTCTTAGGCGCAGGGGACGACATTCCATCCCCATCCCGAGCTCTTCTACCTTCACGTCTGGCCCCAGAGGGGGGCGGCGAAGCGTGGTGAGGAGTGAAGAAAGTCTGGTCTTCCAGCCAGTGTAATTAAAACTATACTAAGTGCTAGGACTTCCTCCACTAGAAGAACTTATGCCCTCAAATGGAGTGTAGTGAAAATTGGTGCATAGTAAAACATGTGGACCCAGTCTACCGCCAAATTGTTTCAGTGCTGAAGTTTCCACAAGAAAATTGACCTTGGGCTTATGCCCTAGTATTTTCAGAACGTACATAGCCACTATTTTGGCAAGTCATGTTCTGACTGATGGGGTTTCTGTGAAAAGCACCTTTAGTTGCCCGCTTTATTCGTGGAACTAAACAGTTAAGCCCTGACACCCCTTTTGAACCACTAGAGTCAGCGCCTGTCGGGCTCCTGACCCTTAAGATGGTTTTTCTCATGGCTATTACTTCTCTAAAGAGAATTGAAGATTTGCAGGCTTGGTCAGCCTCCCCATCTTGCCCCTGGGCTAGTCAAAGCTATTAAACTATCTTCTAAAGGTTCCATTCTCGACTATGCACCCAGTTGTTCTCGAAGCCTCTGTCCTCCGCCATTTACAGCTTTGGAGCAGGAAAGACTTCACTTACTGTGTCCAGTTCAGATTTACTCTTCAGATTTACAGTACATCCACCGCGCTAGTCAGTGGACTAAATCAGAGCAGGCTCTTTTATGTTATGGGCGCTGCAGCCGAAGGGCGGCCACCACTAGACAAACATTGTCACATTGGGTGAGAGATGCTATTGCCCCTGCCTATGAGGCGCGTGGTCACACTTCGCCTCTAGGATTCAGGGCTCATTCGACCAGGGGGATTGCCTCATCAATTGCACTGGCAAGAGGTGGCCCCTTGCAGGAAGTGTGTGATGCGACAGGTTGGTCTTCTCTGCACACATTTGTCAGATTTTATAGTTGAATGCCCATGCTACTCAGCATCCCAGCATCCCAAAGTTATGTCTGAGACCTCCTTGGCTATTGTGCGCACACTACACAACCCTGGGGGTCCAGACACTTGCAGTGTGGCGGCGTTGGTATTCTCGTTCCCATAGCGTTTTGCTGCACTCCAATGTATGACTGGATAGCCTTTCAGACAAAAATTTACCTGAGAACGTTTCCGGTTCATGCCTATTTATAACCTCCAGGTGCACCTAATTAAACACATGACCGAGGTTATATATGCTAAAATTATTGGCGTGTTTGAAACACATGCTTTAACAACCGGTCGCGCGAAGAGCATTCCCGTAGCATTTTCACGCAGCATCTTGTTCCTGCTTTTTCCGGGAACAGGGTTACAGCAAAGAAACCCGAGATGTTCTTTTAATATTGAGTGATTCCATAATTTGGTTTTTAACTTGATGTGAGGACAAAAACACTATTCATTAAAATATTTTAATTTGCTTTGTTTGAGGTATGTTTCATAAAGCCAGAATGTGATTCCTGTGATTTGCTTATTTGCTGAATAAACATCCTCTAAATGTGGTAATGCCATATTTTTTTTGCCAGGGGTAATCATTATTTACAATTAATGCCCAGGCAAGTGCATAGCTATACAGTATATACCCAGACATGACAGGAAATGATCTCTTCAAAAATCTTTTCACTAGAGAAAGAAGTGCTGGGTGAGGCCAATAAAATAAAACTGGCAACATGATGCTACCCTTTCCCATGAATAATTTTATAAAACATGTTTTAAAGTGCATGTTTTAAAACAGTATTAATCTCTGAACAAAGGCAAGGGTTTGCCTTAAAGTATTCTTTTAGGTTTACTTTTATTTAAATGGCTGCTAGAGAGCTGGCTGATCTCGGCTATCACACTGAGCAGTGCCTGTATGCACTTAATCTTCTGGACTCTGCTTTCTTTTATTCATAAGATGTACTCTCCACATGGCCTTGATAAATGCAGAAACACAGCTGCACTCCAAGCAGTTTTGAAGCTAGTGAGTAACACTGTCTGTTTTGTGCCAGTTGTGTTAGATCCTGACTTTAATGCACCTACAGCACTGAGCACTGAGTATAACTGGCATTTTGTTCCTTTTTTTAAACCAAGGCTTTGTTTATTCTTTTGTGCACAACGGAGCAGAAAATTCAATTAAGGCCTTTTACTCGAATAAAAACATGAAAGAAGATAGTATTTTTATTTATGGATTATTTATTTTTTCTTCATCCAAAAATATAATAAAGAAGACATTACATATTAATATTTATGTTAGGGAGTGAAGAAGTAGAGACATGAATTATACCTACTGCTTCATTTTTCTTCTACCTAAAACATGCCCACATACATCAGCCAGTCTCATCTGCCCCATGCACAGTCTTACCAAGACCCCTACTGGCAGTGGGCTGTAATGTCAGTGGCAGTCTATTGTCACCAACTCTGTATCAGTGCATACTGTACATTTATGTAAACACTATAATATTGTATAGAATCTTTGTGGACAATTAAGAAATGCCAAAAACACCTAATAACTAAGGCCCATTAATTATTTACAGTCCAACCACTGAAATGTTTTTGAGCAAAGAGGAAACCAGAGAATCAGGAAACTCACACAGACATAAGGAGTATATATAGAGGGCAATAAACTTAGATCAGAACTGAAAGTAGGGCTGTGGAGTTTTTACATTACGATTTACATTAACATAGTGGGCACAATAGGACTTTATATCAGGGTATCAGGGTAGGTGCTTTATTGGACTTTAGTAGGTACCATGATGGTAGTACTATGGTGTGATCTCAACTTTCTTCTGACTAAATACCATGGGACATATTGGGTACTGGAGTGGCTACTAAAATTTAGTAGCCTCTAATATGGTATGTTTGTATATATAAAACATATTTTTAACAGTATTGTAGTATGCATTCCATAGTACCATACTATTGGACTAGGTAGAACCATGTTGAACCATACTGTAGCACGTACTCTACATGTACCATTGTACAAACAAATCTATTATGGTAGTACCATATACCATAGAGTGATACATGTACTATATAAATAAGTAAAACGGTACTTTTAAAAAAATAACATAATATATACCATGGTACAGGTAACATTAGACTACCATGGAAATGTTTCTTATGGGAGGGTTCAGCACCAACGGGATTAAAGCTACTGCTGTTAATCAATGACAAAGCATATACTGTACTTATTTTTGGCCAGTTTTTGAGGTTCAAGCAATCTTTAAAATCTCCAGATTAAATAACCGCAACAGTGAATTTTTCTTATTATGAAACAAACCTTTACTGAATATTGAAAGAATTTTAACTAAAAGGACAAAAATAATTAAAATTGTCCCTAGTTAAATTTTTGTAAACTATATGCAAATATATATGCTTTTTTAAGAGAGGTGGCAGAGTGCCTTTGCCCCCTCACAGCTCCAGGGTCTTTAGATTTATGCTGAAATTCTGTGATTTCGCATGTCTTTCATGTGTGTGGGGGCTTCCGCCATTCTCTGGTTTCTTCCCACTTCCCAAAAATGTTCCAGTAGGTGAACTAGTGGCATTAAATTTTCCTAAGTTGTAAATGATTACGTGAACATGTGTGTTCTTAGTGCAATGAAATGGACTGATGTCCTGTCCGGAGTATATTTACATCTTATGTCCAGTGTCCGACAGGCTTTTTGACCCTGACAAGAATCAACTTACTAAAGATGAATAAGTTAATGTTTTAAGATTATTACTGACTATTTTTATTATTATTATTTATTTTTTTTTTTTACATTTTTACATGCCAAATGTGCATTGATACATTGGTAAAAAGCAAATAAATCTGATGTTGTGTTCCACAATAATAATCAGAGATCTTCACTGTAGAAAATGAGGCATGTGACATATGATTAGAGTATAAACAGGATGCCTGAGCTGCCCAGTCAACAGGCCTTATCTCTGCCATTCAGAGTTGATGGAGGCAGACAGACTGGCATACCGAATGTTTACCAAAAAGAAATGTGACTCATAACCAAGGATAACATTGACAGATGGACACACGCTGTCATTCCTTAGTTTCTATTTTCTCTATACCTGCTTTTATAACTCCTTTATGTCCTTTTCATCACTGCTTGCATCCGCAGCAAAGGAGAGAGAGAGAGTCAGCAAAGGAGTCATCTCCTGACATTATATTTAATTTAAGATTCTTATGTTCACCTCCTGGAATGTGAAAATGATCAAATCAGTGCCATTTCAAAACCTATCATGTGTGAATGTGTTTGACAGTAGTGTGACTTGCTGTGCCAGATGGTATCACTGCTTATTTGAGTCCGGGGTGACATTCATATCAACATCACACAGCTCTCACCTCCCTGAAAGAACAGAGGGCCTGGAGATGATTACTGCGGTCATCTACACTGTGAAGGATATGCACTGCTACAGAGCTGGCTAAAAGTATAAGCAATACTGCTCATTGCACTTAGAAATTAATGCGATCAACAACCAGCGAGTTCTAAAGCCGTGCTCTTCAAAAGGCTTGAAAGAAACCAGAGACATTTCAAACAGTCTTAGTAATAAATTATAATTCTGCCTTCATTTTATTCTGACCAACCTACAGTAAACAACATATTGAAATGAAAAGGCGTTTGAATACACTCCACATCAAAGCAGGCCAGCACACAGAAGCTTATAATGCACCTCAGTGCCTCCATAAAACACCAAGAGATGCGCTTCATTATGCTAAATAAACAGGTAAATAATGCTGCCAGCTATTATGCCTGTATATGTGCTGCAAACTATTTGTCTAAAAATGTTGTTTTGTATACAGAAGGTCATGCATTTATTTATCTTTGAAACACTATTTTATCTTTTTAGGCTATAATAATATGGTTCAAAAGACTATGAACTGGCGGTCAACAGACTAGTCACAGTAGAAACTGAATATATAGAACATTGCTTGAATGTCTGTGCCACTGTACGTGTTAGTGCCAAGCCAGTGATTTACAAGCCACTGTCAACGCACTTATTCCCAGCAGCGGCTGACGGGCATTCTGCTCTCAGAACCTAGCATTCAGCCCACACACGCACTCAAGACTTCTCTAAACCTTTCTATTCGTTCAAGTTTGGCAAGAGACATTCTCTCCTCTGTCCTCTTTACCGCTCTTACTTCACAATTAGCCCTAAACTAGCCCTCCTCCACACATCCTTCAGTGCACTCTGATTGGCACATTGCTCGCTTTAGAACTCTGTGCATCATTTTCATCGTCTGATTGCAAATTAGCTCTTCTCGCTAATTTTGTCTCATCAAAAGCAGTCAATTAGCGGTGAAGCACAAAAAGTTGAGTTTGTATAAATTAGACACGGTCACGCATGATTGTCTCCCTTTTTTTCTTGCATTTAAACTCCTGTGCCTGTACAATAATTATTTTGGGGGAAAAAATAATGATGAAAATCACCAACAACTACTGTATAAGGCGTTCAGTGGCTATTTAAAAAATGGTGGATAGGGAAGAAAACACTGACTGACCATTTCTTAGTGTGCTTACATTAGTCTAAAGAAAGCTAAAATAAAAAAATACAAAACTGAAAATCCCACAGTTCTGTAAACAAACATTAAATAGTTTTATAATGTTTTTAATAAATAGATAGTCAGATACTGTAGATAGATTATACAGTATATACATATAATATATATATATATATATATATATATATATATATATATATATATATAATGTATATATATATATATATATATATATATATATATATATATATATATATATATAATGTATATACAGTACTGTGCAAAAGTCCTAGACACCATATTATATGCTGTACAAATTTTGTTATATATGTTTATCATGTCTGCATAATTCATTCAGTATTTCCATATATACTGTAACTTAAAGATTTAATGAATTAATAAAATGACACAAGAATAAAGTATATGCATGGCTGTAAAGAAAAAAATATATAGTACAAGACAGACCAGTTTTCAGATGGAAAAAAATAACCTAATGTACGCTCCTGGGATTTGCATAAAAATAGAAAGGAGTGAGTTTGACAAAGTTACCAGAATAACTCATATTCTCCAGCAAGCTCAGAAAAACCTAACAATTATTTTACATATAGTACTGTGCAAATGTCTTGGCCACATACAAAAATATGGCATAAGCAAAAGATGATTTTTAAAACATTTCTGCATAAAAAACTTCTATAAAGAGCAATAAAGAGTAATAAAATAAACAGTCAATAATTGAAGTAAAAAACTCTTTGTTTAAATCAGAAGTTTTAGACACAGATTTGTGAAGTTTAATAAGAAAACAGCTGTTAGGTTTTACTGAGCATGCTGGAGAATATGAGTTTTTTGGTAACTTTGTCACACTCTAATTATGCAGACATGATAAACATATATAACAAAATTGTATAGCGTATAATATGGTGACTAAGACTTGTGCACAGTACTACATTTACATAAAATTTCGCTGTTTTTTTGTTGATTCATTCATAAGTTCCCAATTCATTTTCAGACTGTAAAACTACCAAACATGGAAAAGTTTGGGGCATGCATGATACAGTACTGTATAACTGTATGTAGTGGGACAAAAACTATTTTTCAATTCAATACACCATAATGTTTATTAATTTTCTTAAATTAATTGTATTAACAAATGACTATATTATGTGCAATATGTATAAAATGAATATGAATACAAATAGAATGTATTGCATCCCATTCACATTAACTTAATACAGTTTTTACAAATGGTCAGGTCACATATGTCATTGAGTATATGTCAAAGCTGTATATACAGTAACCACACTTTACCACATATACAGTAACCCTGTTTCTCTAACCTGAAAATGGGCATTACTGGCCTACTGCCCACTACAATTGTTGGTGTCACTAACATTGACATTTACTTGAATTACATTTATGTTTACATTTATGGCATTTGGCTAACAATCTTAACCAGAGTAACTTACATTTTTCTCATTATACAGCAGTTGGGAGTTAGGGTCCTTGCTGAAGGGCTCAACAATGGCAACTTGATTTACACCTGTGATCGGAGTGGTTAAATGACTTAACTACTGAGAATTAATAAATTGTTTCAAATGTAAAAATGAATGAAATTTAGCAGGGAAACAATCATCCACACTATTACTTTTACATAATACTGTACTGTGAATATTGTTATATGAACTAAACACTGTCATCTCTCAATTATATTGTAAAAGGCATTTACCTGTATGCTTATCACACTCTTTCCATATGGCACAATTATTCATATTTATTTTTTTATAGACAGCATAAAAGTAAAGTAGAAAGTAGAAAGTAGAAAACATAACATCGAAATTTTGAAAATAGGCTTTTTGAACTCAACTCAAATAATTATGAGTTAATATTTTGTACATCATATAAATATTTCAAAGTGGATTTTTTAAATTCAAGTCATTGGAAGTTTTGTATACTTCACTATATTATTTAAACCAAGTATTAGATCACACATATATCCATCAATAAGGACTATAGAATGTCTGTATTACAATAACAAACATTTATCTTATACCTTATGTAAATTAAAGAAAAGCAGACAAGTTATCCTTTATAACTACCTATAGCGTTTATTGTGCATTTTATACATTAAGAACCCAAAATTTAATTTACATTTAATTGAATTTGAAATGATTAGAACGTTACAAGCCAACTTAATATCAGCTACATTTGCTTGCTGGTTGGTTCTTGTTAAATATGCTCAAGAATATGCTAAATAATATATTGTAGCGTTTTACTGCTGGAAAGGATGTTGGAGAGACAAGTGAGCTTAATTGCTGCCCAATGCAATGGGAGTACTTTATTATGCACACAGCATGTATAGCATGAGCAGTACATTCACACGAGAACCTACCTCCAATTCAGCCTAAGCATGAACCTAACACACACACACAACATGGCCGAAGCCACTAACCCAAACACCTTTCCCCAACAGGGTGAACACACAGCAAAAGCATGATGGTTGCCAGTCGAAACCCCGCCCACGCCACAATATGTAATATAATATATTAATTAATTAATTAATGAAAAATAAATAAATAAATAAATAAATTTCCCTCTCAAGGGGAACCTTAGCCAAGGAGTGCAAATGGGCAGTTGCTCTGTCAACTTAAGCATTGCTTCAGGCTTACCATTCATAGTTTAGTGGACATTATTAATTTTTATGAGATACATACAGTATATTTTATGTAAAAGAAACAAATAAGAATTTTGGTTTATCTGCTTTTTTTTCCCATGAGAACCATTTGCCCATAAACATCCAACAAATGCTGCTCGCCAGTAATGCCCTCAGCTCTGTGTACTCATCTATAAATTCAAACCTTCTACACCAGTGCAGAGAAAATTATTTATTAAAATTTAGGAATAATGACTGTGAGTGTGCAGCTGTGCATGTATAACATGAAAAAAAAAATGCTTCATTAAAATGAACTAACAGCAAGTACTCAGATGTCACCTGGATTAATTGGCCATTTCACACAGATCAATTTTCATGGATATAAAAAGAACAGAAAATGAAAAGCAGTATATTTAAAGGTCAAAGGATGAACCAACTACTCTGGACACCATGGACTCCACAACATCATCTACCTATAAACTCTACTGGATAAAAACAGAAAAAGCAAAAAAAAAAAAAAAAAACTGATTCTCCCCTGCTTGCAGCTCTAAATGTTGAATAAAATCACAGGGTTTGTTACAGCAACCTGTACAATCCTTCAACATGCACAAATCTTGAGGACCAGAATACTGGTTTTGCTTTCCCAAGGTATTTCAAAGACACTGCTTCTTACAAAAACAGAGTATAATGGAGTTCATTATTAAATTGACACAGCGGGTGTTACATTGAACCTTGTTGCAGCAATTCAATTTGGCCCCTAAAACATGAATGTGATGAGGGTTAAAGTTTATGCCAAAAATAAATGGATATAGGTAATTAAATATACTGACACTTCTTCTTTGCAAGGGTTCCTTAAAAACATTTGTGTGACGTCACTTTTTCAGTGCTTAGCTTGCAGAGACTGACCTATTATTTTTAATCACAGGGAAATAGTATGTAGTTTTGTCATTTGTAGTTAAAGAAATAGAAAAATGTAGGTATTTCCTGCATTTTTTTAATTTGTTTAATATTCAATGCAGTTATCATAAAGGTCAGCAAGAACCTGCAATAATGTTTATCATTTACTGCTTAAACAACCCATTTTTAGAAATTCTTTTTTGTTGTTGTTGCATAATTATGCAAAGACACCTCTCTCAAAACCAAAAATGCCAATAAATAAACTCACTGACGAGCTAAAGGTTTTACCTGCCAAATTCATCTGCCCCTCCCTGTATGCAGGTAGGCTCGACTAGGCCTTGCTGCAGCAATGATTTTTTATGCATGTTCTCCTTGGGTTTGCTTTCCACTCTAGGGCCTTCTACCACCCCAGAAAACCATAGCACAAAGTGAATTGACCATGTAAAAACTGGCACTACATGTGAACATTTGAATAATGCGAATGAGTGTGTGAAAATGTGTGTGCATGGTAACTATGACACACAGGGATATTTCTGCCTCATGGATATAAATAAATTACAATGAGAATAGTCACAGGTAAGGAGCAAAATAGTGAAAAGTAGGAAAAAAAGAAAACAAAAAGAAGACGAAAACAGGCCTGGCTAATATGCAGAAACAAAGCTAAGTAACTTACAGAAATTCGTCCAGACAAGACACTATATTGAGTTCATATAGGCATGGTGTTCAGGTGACAAGTAAATTTCTAAATGATTAGGGTAGCAGTTGGGGAGAATCTAATTGGACGAAAGGCATTCCAAGAGGGATGATAATAGACAATAACAGCACCGGGATGTTTCACTGTATGTACCGTACCTTGTCCCAGGTGTTCTAATAAGTGTGAACTACACTAACTGTTAGTTGCAGAATTGGTAAAAGCAGGCCTGTATTGTTCACCATATTGAGAAGAGAGCAACTGCCTGCCAAAAACTACACTGAAAACCAGTCACAGAAGTACTTTCAGCAAAAAAACACATCTGATAATGTTGTCATCTTAAAAAACACTTAACCATCCTCTTAACCATCTGTGTAAAGAAATAAACCTTTTTTTTTTTTTGTGGAAATGTTGCATAAACGCAAAAAAAGTAAAAAGATTGCACTTAAAGTTGGATGTGCTGTTGTGCTGAATATCAGTACGTCTGTTATGCCTTCAGCACTGGAGCTGCATCTTCAAGCCTACGACCACATTGCAGCCATGCTGATATTTATCACAATAGCATTCCCTCTCATATGATATTGCTTAAGTATATTTGGTATATACAGCCTGCTTGAAGTTTACTGTACCAAAAAGCCCCTAAAGAACTCTCAGACCATGAGAAACATGGTCTGATAACACTAAGATTCAATGATTTGAAATCAGGAACTTAATCCTGATCCATCGTTATTAATACCATGTCTACAGTCAAAAACAGTGGTGGTAGCAACATGCTCTGAGGATGTTACAGATGTTACAAACACGGAAATTCAATGTCGTAAAAAGAAGGAAAATGTATGCAATAATATGAAGAACTATCCTCAGGCTGGGCCAAAACAATGACCCAAGGCAATGCAAGACAATAACCCAAAACATGCCACTTTAAAAAAAACTGTGAAATTCCTGGACAGACCCAGCCCAGAGTCCAGACCTGAACCCTAAAGAGCATCTCTGGAGAGACCAGAAAACTGTTGTACACTGACTGTTGAACAATTCTGCAAAAAGGATTGGAGAAACTTCCAAAACAAAGGTGTACCACGCAATTAGCATTATTTACCAGAAGACTTGTGGCTGCTGTTGCTTTTAAAGGTACTTTAACCATTGAATACTTATGTATACTAACATACAGTATAACATATTAACAAAACACTACATTTACTTTATTGTGGACTATATTGGAATATATACTGAAATAAATATGAAACATAACAAAAAATTAAAAGCTTGAAAGGGTCTGAAAACTTTCCGTCAGCACTGTGTGTGAACTCTGCATTATGTCCCCACTCTGACCAGACAGAAAGAAAGAAAATATATATTTTTAATGGGAAGTCAATTATTCAAATGATGTACTTTCCAAGGCTTGCAAATGCAAATTTCAAATTGCAATAATTTCTCACATATGTTCATGAAAGCACTGCAGTGAGTTCTCAGAGTCACCTTAGAAAATGACTTTACTGGAACAACACACACTTTTAGTAGCTACAGTAGTACGTCATACTCTTCACAGAATGACACATGCAATTGGAAGATGTAGGAGAACCAGCTGGCTGTGAATTTTATTGTCAAAGCTCATAAAAGGACAGCTATAACTCAGTAATCTCTGCTCTAGACTACCTAGGGTGGCTGAATATGACCAGAGAAGGACAATCTAAACAATGTCAAATACCTGTTACCCACTGATAATACGTTATCTGTAACGAGTCATCAGTCTGAAGCCTGAAGAGAGACCAGGGTGTTTCTCAATTTATCTTTCCTACAACGTTAATCATATCATACAGTACTAACAACAGGTCATTTTATCTCTTAATGTGTGTTTAATCTAGCTTGAAATATCAGACCTTATCATATCCACTGCGTTTGTTCTGTCTTTTGTGACTATAAATCCCAGACAGCTTTACACAATTATTTATATGAAACGCATTAGCTTTAACATGCTTAAATATAATACATGGCATTTGACACTATTCTTAGTATGACTGCTGTGCACAAAGACAACATCATATACCTGAATGAAAAACATTCCTATCCTTAATGTTCCAAAATACTGGTCTAACTAGGCTATTTTTTATAATAGTGGTTAAGGAACTGTATCTATATGTTAAATGTAATGAATTTGTATGATGCTGATGCTGACCCAGAAAATAGAAGTAATTATAATACAGTACAATCACAAACATTGTTCTGTATACAGGTAATCCAAAGCACTCGTATAGCAAAGCAAATTCCCTTATAAGAACTCTGATGATTCGTTACACAACTCAAAAATATTTATTTATGTTAAATGATTAATACAAAATATAAAGTGAAAATAAAACAAATTAACCTGCACTTTACATTTACCTACTGTAAGAAGAAGCGTAGCTGATGGAAGACAAGAGAGGAGAGGAGGAGGGGGCGGGGGCTACAGTGTAGGATGACTTTCACACGCGCGCACACACACACACACACACACATACACACACACACACACACATATTACTAGTCTTGCAAAATGCTCGCAGACCAAGTTACTCCCAATCCAAGGTTTCACTGTATATTTGTGCTGTGTATATTTGGCAGATGATTTTATAAAACTGACCTATTTTTTTAAATAAGCGTATTTTGCAATATTAATAGTCTCATTCTCACTCACTCATTTTCTATACCACCTTATCCTGTATAAAGGGTTGCAGGGGGGCCTGGAGCCTGTCCTAGGAGACCTAGGGCACGAGGTACACCCTTAAGGGGGTGGCAATTCATCGCAGGACACACACATGCTCATTCATACACAATTGGCAGTTTAGG
The DNA here is from genome assembly GCF_024256425.1 of Clarias gariepinus. NCBI lineage: Eukaryota > Metazoa > Chordata > Actinopteri > Siluriformes > Clariidae > Clarias > Clarias gariepinus. Next base: position 24,626,226 of record NC_071107.1, read on the forward strand.
CCAATCAGCCTAATTTGCATGTCTTTGTACTGTGGGAGGAAACCAGAGTACCCAGAGAAAACCCACCAACCACAGGGAGAACATGCAAACTCCATGCACCCAGAACCAAGACAGGAATTAAACCTGGAGGTGCAAGGCGACAGTGCTAACCACATTGAATTTTATATTAAATGTTGCAGATGCAGAATACAGTACAAGCACTGTACAAGAGCAGTTATTTAAGATGACAGTAATATAAAAAAATATATATAAAAAATTAAATTAAGAAATGAGAGTAAAAATGTAAAAAAGAATTTTCTTTTGAAGATCTTAAGTCCATTAAAGTTTTTGTAACTTTCAGACCACCAATTCCACTAGAGACCATCAGTAGTAACTTGAGAAAAATAAGTCTTTCGATGATAACCTGGACATGGTGAGTGTAAAAGTTACAGAAGACTTTTTTTTTACCTCTGTGCAGTTGCTTTATTTTTTCTATTTATTTTGGGATACAACCTCCCATGCAAATACATGGGCCACAAAAATTGGCCATGGTGTATGATGGTGAGTGTTTGCTTGTGCCCTGTAATGGGTTGGCAGTCCACCAGGGTGTCCTCTGCATTGTACCGTGTTCCCTGAGATACAGTAGGTTCCAGGCAATTTAAACAGAAGATTGATGGATGGATGCGTATACACAATCACTTATCACCGTATTAGGAAAATGTACATCTACTTATTTATGCAATTATTAAATCAGCGACTCATGTGGCAGCAGAGCCAAGAATAAAAGAGAGCTAATATGGTCCAGCAACTTTGCATAGACATGTTCACATCAACTACAATAAAACACTGGGTAAAGTAAAAAAATAAATGGGATCATTTCGATATGATACAGGCATGATTGTTGGTGCCAGAAATGCTTGTTTAAACTTGTGTATTTTTTATCATTAATTTTCTAAAAAAAAAAAAAAGCCTTGACATCGGGAAAACAGGCAGAGTAGTTCATGCCAACAGAAGGAATAGTACCAGAAAAAAAATCCTCTTTACTGTGGTGAGCAAAAAAATTCACCTCAGAACATACAAAACCTCAAAAACCTTTACAGATAAAGCTACAACAACAGAAGACTGCACAGAGTTCCACTTCTGTTCTTTATCTTTTAGCTAGAACAGGAATCTGAGGCTACAGTGGGCACAGACTCATTAAAAAAAGGAACAGTTTAATATTAGGGGGAAAAAAGTGTTTCTCCAATCTTCAAATGTTTTGGTAATCCTTCGCCCACTCCAATGAGATTTCTGTTCTTGGCTAACTGGTGTTCAAGCCAATGTGGTCTTCTGAGTTTCGTTGTATTATTGTTAATTTTTTTAGTATCTAATTGATTAAGTATATGTTTACAGTGGACCAAATTAAGATTTTCATGTTAACCTTAATATTCTTTAACGTGTAAAGATGAGTAATCTTATCTTTAATAAGGACTTTTTAATATCTGAAGTGGCATTTATTTTATCTTTTAAGCATTACTTCTGCAAAAGATCTTATTTTATAAAAAAAAAAGTCTTTATATAATACACTATATACTGTACTATATATACTATATATACTATATATACTCGGTATACTATATATACTCTATATACTCGGTGGACTTGGAGATGGAGGCCGTGGAGAAGCTGATCCGCGACCTACAGGTGAAGCTGGCCCGGCTACAGCAGCGGAAAGCCACGCTGGAATCATCGCGGACCGACGCTCACCTGTCCCAGGTAAATTCTCGGCATGAGAATTCTCCGACAACCTCTACTCCGCGTGCTTCTCTGCCCAGGTCCAACGCACCGAGGACGCAGCCCGCCCAGGTTTCCTTCACCCCGGCGCCGGGATACCACGAGGCCTGGATACTGCAGCAGCGGAAGACGCGCGCCAAGCCCCGGGCAAGGACCTCTCCTTCTCCGCCACCACCCGTCTTCGAGATCTCAACCCGAAACCGCTTCGCTCCTCTCCGTGAGACGGCACACGACGCGCTGGTCATCGGAGACTCCATTGTCCGGCACGTGCGTGCTACCACAGCTAAAGGTAAGGCGTACACGCGCTGTTTACCTGGTGCACGTGTTCTTGATGTTGCTGCACTGGTGCCTGCGGCCCTGAGGAAGAACATTCGAGCTGTGGTTCTTCATGCTGGCACCAACGACATCAGGCTGAGGCAGACGGAGATCCTAAAGAAGGATTTCAGGAGCCTGGTCGAGAAGGTCTGCAGCACATCACCCACGACAAAGATCGTCGTATCTGGACCACTTCCGACATTTCAGAGAGGAATCGAGAGGTTCAGTAGATTATTTGCCTTCAATGAATGGTTACAATCTTGGTGTCAACAACAGAGATTACCCTTTGTTGATAACTGGAATGTTTTCTGGGAGCGTCCTAGGCTCTACCGCACAGATGGCCTGCACCCTAGCAGAGCTGGAGCAGCGGTCCTCTCTGACAACATCTCCAGGACATTACGAACCATCTGACTTGCGGTAAGTCATACCTCAGATTCTTTAGATATCAGCCACAATACAACTCACCATACTAATAGACGCACACACATAGCTTGTACTATAGAAACTGTGTCTGTTCCCCGAATAGTGAGAAAAAAGAATAAATTCGTTAAATCCAGCCGAAACAATCTGGTAACCATTAAACCAGAAAAAGGCCAAATAAGTAATCGAAGTCTACCTCTAAGGTTTGGACTTCTCAACATTAGATCCCTTACGCCTAAAGCACTTATTGTTAATGAAATGGTATCAGATTATTGCCTTGACGCACTCTGCCTCACTGAAACCTGGCTTAAACCAAATGAATATATTGGTCTGAATGAGTCTACTCCGTCAGGATATTTTTATAAGCACGAGCCCCGTCTAATTGGTCGCGGTGGTGGTGTCGCCACTATCTACAAAGATGTACTCACTGTTATTCAGAAAATAAGGCCAAGGTTTAACTCATTTGAAGTGCTCGTTATTAATGTTGCACTTAATGAAATACATAATAAACCCGCGCTATATTTTACTCTGGCCACCGTGTACAGACCCCCAGGGCCATATGCCGATTTTCTTAAAGAATTTGGACATCTGCTATCAGACCTAATTGTTAACTCTGACAAAGTGTTGATAGTAGGTGACTTTAACATTCATGTAGATGATGCTAACGACACTTTAGCCCTCGCATTTATGGACTTACTAAATTCCTTTGGGGTTAAACAAAATATAAATAGATCAACTCACCGCAGTAATCATACACTAGATTTAATTATATCTCATGGTATAGATGTCACTAATATAGAGATTTTAACTCAAAGTGATGATATCACAGATCATCACCTCCTAATTTATACTCTACCCGTAGAACAGATTAGCTGTGTCTCTCCACGTTATCGATTTGTTAGAAATATGAATCCGACTACTAAAGACAGATTTACAAGTAATCTGCCGGATCTGTCCCAAATTCTTATTAGACCCCTAAATGCAGACGATCTAGACGAAGTGACCAGCAGCATGGGTACTATTTTTACCAGTACATTAGACACTGTTGCTCCCATCAGATTAAAAAAAGTCAGAGATAAAACACTTGCTCCTTGGTACAATAGTCATACTCGCGCCCTAAAGAGAGCAACCCGTAACCTTGAGCGAAAATGGAGAAAAACTAAATTAGAAGTTTTTCGAATTGCGTTTAAAGACAGTATGTGCAGCTATAGACGGGCTCTAAAAACCGCTAGGACCGAGCATCTTAGCCAACTGATAGCAAGAAACCAAAACAATCCCAAGTTCTTATTTAGTACAGTAGCCTGCCTAACAAAACCTAAGATGCCTGCAGAGAGTACTCCACAACATTTTAGTAGTGAAGATTTTATGGACTTCTTTAATGAAAAAATCGATAGCATAAGGAAGAAAATAACAGAGGTTCAACCTCTAATAGCATCTCATGATCTAGTTCAGCCTAGAGCTTCACATTTAGATTTTCAGTGCTTTACAGGTATAGGACAGGAAGAGCTGTATAAACTTATCACCTCAGCTAAATCAACAACGTGCCTGTTAGACCCAATACCAACCAGATTTTTAAAAGAAGTGATGCTTACAGTTGGAGAGCCACTTCTAAACATTATTAATTCTTCATTATATCTAGGTCACGTCCCTAAACCTTTGAAGCTGGCAGTTATTAAGCCGCTTCTTAAAAAATCTAATTTGGACGGGAATGAAATAACAAATTATAGACCGATTTCAAACCTTCCGTTCATATCAAAAATATTAGAAAAAGTAGTATCAGCTCAAATATGCACATTCTTGCAGGAAAACAACATCCTAGAAGAATTTCAGTCAGGTTTCAGGCCCCATCATAGTACAGAAACTGCACTAGTTAAGATTGCAAACGACTTGTTTTTAGCTTCAGACCAAGGCTGCATCTCAATACTAGTCTTACTTGATCTAAGTGCTGCATTCGACACCATAGATCATAATATTTTCATAGACCGCCTACAAAATCATATAGGTATTCAGGGGCAGGCATTAAAATGGTTTAGATCATATCTGTCTGATCAATACCATTTTGTAGATCTAAATGGAGTACCGTCTGATGTAATGCCAGTGAAATATGGGGTCCCACAAGGGTCAGTTTTAGGACCTCTCCTGTTCTCAATTTACATGCTTCCCCTGGGAAACATCATTAGAAGGCATGGGATTAGTTTCCATTGTTATGCTGATGATACCCAATTATACATCTCAACAAAACCAGATGAAATACCCAAGTTGTCTAGATTAACAGAGAGTGTCCAGGACATAAAAGATTGGATGACCAATAACTTTCTTTTACTAAATTCAGATAAGACAGAGATATTGCTCATCGGCCCAAAAACCAGCACACAACAGCTTTCACAATTCAGCCTGCGTTTAGAGGGATGTACTGTTACTACTAGCTCAACAGTAAAAGACCTGGGCGTGATATTAGACAGTAACTTGTCTTTTGAAAATCATATTTCCAATATCACAAAAACAGCCTTTTGCCATCTTAGAAATATTGCCAAACTTAGGAGTATCCTATCCGTATCTGATGCAGAAAAACTAGTTCATGCATTCATGACCTCCAGACTGGACTATTGTAATGCATTACTAGGTGGTTGTCCTGCATCCTCAATAAACAAGCTACAGTTAGTCCAAAATGCAGCCGCCAGGGTTCTCACTAGATCCAGAAAATATGATCATATAACACCTATATTATCATCCCTGCACTGGCTACCTGTTCAATTTAGAATTAATTACAAAATAGTACTACTTACATACAAGGCTTTAAATGGTTTAGCTCCCTCATACCTAACCAGTCTTTTGATACGCTATAATCCACCACGTCCCTTAAGATCACAAAACTCCGGACTTCTGGTAATTCCCAGAATTTTAAAATCTACAAAAGGGGGCAGGGCATTTTCATATTTGGCTCCAAAGCTTTGGAATAGCCTTCCAGACACTGTTCGGGGAGCAGACACGGTTTCCCAATTCAAAAGTAGACTCAAGACGCATCTCTTTAATCTGGCATACGCGTAACTCATCCCATAACCTCATACTCCAGTACACCTATCCTGAATGGCAACTACGCTAATTCTCTCCATCTTTTCTGTATTTTACTACCCATCCTGAGACATCTGGAGATTGTGCCAGCTTCAGTAGACAAAGGCCAACCCTGCAAGGTTTCTAAGGCATCTTGAGAAGGACCTGCTCCAGCTAGATTCTGCTTTATGATGGCTGGAGCTACACATCCTGCTCCTGTGCTTCCAGTGATCTGACCCCATCTGCCCTCTGCACCTACTGCTGAACTGAATCTACACAACTTCTGATATATTGAACTTTCACCTGCACAACACACTTGATGTTATTTCTATCTGTTATCACCCAGATGAGGATGGGTTCCCTGTTGAGTCTGGTTCCTCTCAAGGTTTCTTCCTATTGCCATCTCAGGGAGTTTTTCCTTGCCACTGTCGCCGTCACCCTTGGCTTGCTCATCAGAGACATTTCATTCATCATTCATTCATTTCATTATTATCTAGACACATTTTTCTCACACATACACACTTCCAAATATTTTCTTTTCTAAAAAAAAAAAAATCTTTAATTTTTTTTTGTGAAGCTGCTTTGGGACAATGACCATTGTTAAAAGCGCTATATAAATAAAATTGAATTGAATTGAATTGAATATACTTGTACACTACAGTTGATCTATTGCGTTTTTTTCCCTTTTACTATTCTACACCCCCTAAAAGTTTTTGACATAAAGACTCAAGCTTAAAGACTTGAGACAAAAATTGGACTTAAATTTTATTACTTGTGAAGATACAGTATCTGGAAGGAAAACATCCCTACAGAGATTCGCTTTCTTTTTCCAATGTACCACATTACCCCCTTGGCAATAAGTTGAAGTGTCATATCAAGGGTGCTACATGAGGTAACTGACTGCTGAAGCCTGACATACCTAACACAGGAGAACTTTAACCTTGTGAATTTGCAAAAACCTTGGCAACAAGTCTAATTATTAAGCTAATAAAACATGCTTTGCATCTACCAGCCAACTGGGTTATAAAAAAATTAATGAGCTTCTAGTTTACACTAGCTTATTTTAGCACCTAATAAATTTAAATCACCTAAACTAAAGGCCTCAGCAACCTATATAAAAGAGGTCAGACCTTTGATCTCACTTAAGACTTTCATGTCATTAACTTGCAGGCTAAAGATACAAATTAAACTGACTGAGGCCACCGTGAATTTTTAGTCATGTATAACTGCTGGTTGGTACAGTAATAGAATGACACTGGACAGCCACAGTCATTATTAGCACTGTCCTTAATTATGAAGCTGGTGATCTGGTGCAAAATTTTATTGAGACTGGGTTCATTAATAGGAGATAGCATTAGGAGATGGCACAGTGGCACATGGCACTGTGAAAAGATAATTAAAGGCACCAGGAACCTTCATGGATTTCCATTATATGTCTAATTAGTGCTAGTGGCGCCAGGCTGGCTGACCACGTACACAACCTCCGCAGCAACAGATTTCCCCATGTGAGGCTAGACCACAGATCCATGTTTCATATGTTGGCCAAATCAATGTATTAATGACATTCCAAAATAGTCATTTCTTTTTAGTTCGGTTCATCACTGAGCAAGTGAAAGCACAATGTTGGTTAAAGACACCTATAGGCACCAAGTGTTTAAGGTAGCTTTTAATAATAAATTACAAAAGCAGAACAGACTTGAACATTACATTTAGTAACAGAGGCTTAAATGAAAAATTGTGATATTTTGCTTTATTTGGCAGTGGTGGTTCTGTTTTTAAACTACTGCTTGGGGGACAACAAGTTTAAATTCCAGCACCACCGTTGCTGCACTAATTATGCAGTCCAGTGATGTCATCTGTTACTTAATTTAGCATTCAAGTTTACATGTATGGCATTTGGCAGATGCCCTTATCCAGAACGAATAATATTTTATCTTATTGTACATTTGAGAAGTTGAGGGTTCCCAACAGTGGCAACTTAGTGGTGCTGGGGTTTAAACCTGGGACCTTCTAATCATTAGTCCAATGCCTTAAACACTGTGCTAGCCCTATTAAGTTAAACCAGAATTTTTTATTGTACAGAGACATGATCATATTACCTGCTTCATGTCTGAAATGGAACTCCTTCCCAGAAACTCCTTTAGTGGCCCAACGATGTGGGGAATCACTTGCCATTATATCAGGACTGTAAGAACTGTATGTGGGATGTGGCAATGAATGATTGTGTATGTACAGTTCCCACAAACAGATGCATCTCCATTAAGTTTTTAAGGGTCAGGAGTTCCACTCACTGTTCACAGGAACATCTGCAATGGGCTCTGAGCCACCTCGTCCAGGATCATCATTCATGGACATACAGCCTTCTTAGCCTTCTTTAATATTTTTATGCTCTTTAAATGTTTTTCGCTGCAGCTAAGAGTCTCATCATCATACTGTGCTTAAAGTTTTTTTGTAAACATGAACATGAACATTTTCATCCCAAGTTCTGGTTTGACTTGAACTCCACTTGTCTTTGTACTGTATAATTTGTCTTTGTCTTTATAAGTTTTTTCCCCAAGAACACTTAAAAAAATAATTATACAGCATATATGCACTGTAAATAAAAATATATCATGCTTGCTAATCCTTAAATTAAATTGTTTAATTAAAGACAGACTTAATGCTTTGATGAACAAGAAAGCTGCTTTAGTCTAAAACACGAAAAAGGGCATCAAATCAATTCAGATTAGAAAGATTGTGATGGAAAATTAGTTTTGAAAAAAAACGATTTAGAAATTTTCAACTACAATCTATTCAACCTAAAATAAATATTCTCTCTCTCTCTCTCTCTCTCTCTCTCTCTCTCTATTTCTATCTATTTACAGTATATACAGTATATATATATACACACACACACACACACACACACACACAGTGTATCCGGAAAGTATTCACAGCACATCACCTTTTCCACATTTTGTCATGACAATGTGTTACAGCCTTTGCTTAATACTTTGTCGATGCACCTTTGAAAGCAATTGCAGCCTCAAGTCTTTTTGAATATGATGCCACTAGCTTGACACACCTAATCTTGGCCAGTTTTGTTTATTCGTCTTTGCACCCCCTCTCAAGCTCCATCAAGTTGGATGGAAAGTGTCGGTGCACAGCCATTTTAAGATCTCTCTAGAGATGAACTCTGAATCAGATTCAAGTCTGGGCTCTGGCTGGGCCACTTAAGGACATTCACAGAGTTGTCCTGAAGCCACTCATTTGATATCTTGGCTGTGTGTTTAGGGTCGTAGTCCTGTTGAAAGATGAACCATCGCCCCAGTCTGAGGTCAAGAGTGCTTTGGAGCAGGTTTTTATCCAGGATGTCTCTGTACATTGCTGCAGTCATCTTTTCCTGTATCCTGACTAGTCTTCCAGGTCCTGCCGCTGAAAAACATCCCCACAGCATAATGCTGCCACCACCATCTTTCTCTGTAGGGATGGTATTGGCTTGGTGATGAGCGGTGTCTGGTTTCCTCCAAACGAGACGCCTTCACACCAAAGGCATTCACACCAAAGAGTTGTCTCATCAGACCAGGGGATTTTGTTTCTCATGGTCTGAGAGTCCTTCAGGCCTGCCATCAGCCTTTTATTAAGGAGTGGCTTCCGTCTGGCCACTTTTGCATATAGGCCTAATTGGTGGATTGCTGCAGAGATGGTTGTCCTTCTGGAAGGTTCTTCTCTTTCTGGAGCTCTGACAGAGTGACCATCAGGTTCTTGGTCACCTCCCTGACTAAGGCCCTTTTCCCCCGATCGCTTAGTTTAGATGGCCGGACAGCTTTAGGAAGAGTCCTGGTGGTTTCGAACTTCTTCCACTTACGGATGATGGACCACTGTGCTCATTGAGACCTTAAAAGCAGCAGAAATTTTTCTGTAACCTTCCCCAGATTTGTGCCTCTAGACAATCCTGTCTCGGAGGTCTACAGGCAATTCCTTTGACTTCATGCTTGGTTTGTGCTCTGACATGAACTGTCAACTGTAGGACCTTATATAGACAGGAGTGTGCCTTTCTAAATCATGTCCAATCAACTGAATTTACCACAGGTGGACCAATTAAGCTGCAAAACATCTCAAGGATGAGGAAACAGGATGCACCTGAGCTCAATTTTGAGCTTCATGGCAAAGCCTGTGAATACTTACTGTATGTACATGTGCTTTCTCAATTTTTTAATTTTAATACATTTGCAAAAATCTCAAGTAATTTTTTTCATGTTGTCATTATGGTGTGTTGTTTGTAGAATTCTGAGGGAAAAAATTTATTTAATCCATTTTAAAATAAGGCTGTGACATAACAAAGTGTGGAAAAAGTGATGCGCTGTGAATACTTTCCGAATGCACTGTGTATATATGGGATATTTATATATATATATATATATATATATATATATATATATATATAGATATATAGATAGATAGATAGATAGATAGATATTGTTTATTTTGTGTTGAATAGATTGTAATAGAAAATTTCTTAAAAAAAATGTTTTTATTATAATCTTTTCAATCTGTGTTTTATTGTGTTTTCGACTGAAGCAGCTTTCTTTTTTATTAAGTCTGTCTTTAATTAAACAATCTAATTTAAGGATTAGCAAGGATGATTTTTTTTATTTGCCAGAGTAAAATGCATTGTAGGTGGATCAGGAAGTTGTTTATTGGATATTTTCTGTAAAATTATTACCATACTGTAATTAATAATCAAATAAGTTTACTGTAGAGTATATTTATATTAATCTGTAAAATTACGCACACAGTACACAGTATACAATAATACACAAAGTGGAATACAGTCAGTCAAAAAGATTTATACAGACTTCAGGAAAAGAAAAATAGTATAATGTATATATTATTATAATATTTATATTATTATCATCATATTATCATAGGCCTATATACAATGTATAGCAATAAATTTAGAATTAAAATATTTTTTTTCCTGTAGTGTGTATACATTTTTTGGTGACTCTGTATATGTACACTGGATATAATTTACATTATAAGTTCCTGCATGCATTTACATTATAAGTTCCTGCATGCATTACATTGTCTCACTTTTAATATTAATTTAGCGCTATACAAATAAAATTGAATTGAATTAATCATTTCACTTACTATATTTAAGACTTTCCCAGTCACCCTGATATAGAATTTACCCTATATCAAAATGCAATATAAACTCGTGTTATTGTTAAACTTTTTGGGAAGAAACTGTTAACCAGGTAATGCTAAAAGTAATTGCTGAGTAATAGCATTCTCCTTGCTCTTTCTCCCTGGCGAATTATCTTCTGGTTTATAGTTGGCAGTAAATTGGGTTTGCAGGCGCATGATTTCATGCACCTGTTTTAGGCTGCACTGACTCAAAAGTACTTTTGACTTAAGTTGGATCAACCTGTGGGTTTAAGAAATGTACAGCAGTCTATTGAGGACCACACGAAGACTAATGAAGGAACACGGAAAAGAGGCGCCCTCTAGTTGTTGCTGTTCGCGCCGCAACACCTGCTCCTGCGGCCCAAAACTCTGACTTGAACGCGTTGTACCTTTGTAAGGCTGTGCATTAGCGTTCAGGTATCAATACATAGTGTGACTGATGAAGTCCAAACTTTTTTATCTAATCATTTTAAGTATACATAGAACGTGTGTTCGCGTGTACATGTGACTTCAAACTCGAGTTTATATACAGTATGTACACGTACACGTGTGTGTGTGTGCGTGTGCGCGTGAGTATGTGCCCGCGCGCGTGTATGCTTGCGCGTGCGTGCGTGCGCGCGCGCCTGACATCACTCCTACTTCCTTCGCTTTGACAGTGGCACGGTGACGCCTCAGTAAGACGCTGTGCACGCGTAACTCTGGGCGCCTCCGCACATTCTTTCGCGTCTCCGGTCGCGTTTACAAGTTTTCTCTCCAAAACCCAATGTCAGAGGAAACTGCACAGGAGGTCTTGAGAGTTTTTGCCAACCCTTTGGTGCACCACTAGAAGACGGTCTAAACATGCACTCTGAGTCTAACGCGCAGCGACGGAGTTTCTCCATCTGCGTGCAGTTCGCCGAGACTGGCACTTTTCTCTTGTGTTCTCGCTGAACGCTCCCGAGGATGAAGTTTGGCCAAAGCGTTTGCATTCTAAACGTGGGCGGCACGCGGTACGCTTTCCCCATGGATGTGCTGAAGGACTTCCCTCTGAGGAGAGTGAGCCGCCTGCACAGCTGCGCGTCGGAGCGAGAGGTGCTGGAAGTGTGCGACGACTACGATCAGGAGCGCAACGAGTTCTTCTTCGACCGCCACGCTGAGGCTTTTGGTTTTCTCATGCTCTACGTGAAGCACGGCAAACTGCGCATAGTGCCACGCATGTGCGAGCTCTCCTTCTACAATGAAATGATCTACTGGGGTTTGGAAAGCTCGCACCTGGAGCTGTGCTGCCAGCGGCGTTTGGATGATCGCATGTCCGATACGTTCACCTACTTCACCGAGGAGGAGCGCCGCGTCGAGGACAAAGATGACCAAGAGGAGCAAGAGCAGAGAAGGCGGCGAGGCACCGGCCGCCTGAAGGACGCCAAGTGGCTCGAGAGCATGCGCAGGACCTTCGAGGAGCCCACGTCCTCACTGGCCGCACAGATTCTCGCTTCTGTCTCTGTCCTCTTTGTCATTGTGTCCATGGTGCTCCTGTGCGCAAGCACTCTGCCCGACTGGAAAACTGCTGAAAGTAACATGGTGGAGGAGCACAGGTACACAGAGTCTATAGACCATCCGGCCGGGTACTTATGCCTTTTTTTACTAGTCCCTTTCATGCACGATGCATTGCTGAGAAACCCTGATTATATGCATGATCTATGACCAAGACAGTTTTCTAAACCCCACTACACATGTCCAAGTCGGTCGACTTGTGTTTTGTCTTGTGTTTTGTTTCCTAAATGTTTGTCTCTTGTCTTCAATCATAAAACATAAAATAATCTACATATTAAAATCCCCACGGTTTATTATAATTACTTGAATATTATAAATGCTTGAATTGTAAATAACCCCTGCGATTTATAATTCTAAAACGATGTTTTGGGTTCTGTAAAAATTTGCTGCACTTGAAAACTAGTGGTATTTAAATGTTCTTCGATTGCACGTGTGGGGAAAGTGAATAAAGTAACGCAACATTTAGGGCAAATTGTCCGGTTATTGTGTAAAAATGTATTTATTCAATCGAGCTGCCCCTATCCAAGGTGCTGAAGCATCGTTGAGTTGAGCGTGAGCCAGAAAACAAATTCAGTATTTAACTTTTTCAGTGTTTATATGGAATTACGCCTAAATAATCACCAGGCACCATCGGAGAAAAACAGGTACTAGATTGCAGTAGTTCACACAATTCATTGTACAAATGCTCATCCTTCGCGTGTGTTCCATGGGTGTGTGGCTGTAGTTACAGGACTTAGATAATGTAGTTTTCATTCAAATGTACTAAAAATAATGATTGGATTTAGCATTGCTGTGCCTTTTGTTTGTAAATTGAGACAAAGAAAAAGTAGTGGAATAGTACAGTACCGGGGTCCTGACAATGTAGGTGTGAATTCAGCATTGAAATTTGTTTTGTAGACATTATTTTTTACACTAGTTCAGTGATTTATCTAACAATTACGTCATACCCATGGGTGGGCGAGTTGAATGGGTAAAAGTAAAGTTGGCTTTGTTGTACTGTTAATATGTAGCACATCTTAAGAAATTTATGAAATTATAAAAAAAATCTTATTTATGATATAGCTGTGAAATTGTTTATTAAATACATTTCTTTTACTTTTTCTGGAGTGGTATATTTTTCTGTCCTTTTAACCTCTTCATGTGTCTGTCCTATATCTATATTGCCACATGGACTGTTCTGAAGGTGCTGGTACCCGCGGAGCACCCAGGCTTTTCTATGTCTGTGTGTGTGTGTGTGTGTGCGTGTGTTTGTGTGTGTGTGTGTGTGTGTCTGTGAAAGAGAGCGAGAGAGAGAGAGGTTTGTTTAGGTGAAATGTCAGGTTTGTCATTCAATCAACCAAACAATGTCATCCATACATAATAGATGTTCCCTTTGTAAAAAAAAAAAAATATATATATATTTTTGTTCCAGTTCAGTGCCTGCAAAGTAAGAATTTAAATACATGGACATGCTGTCCATTTGACACCACCATTAGTTCCACACCACTTGGTATAAAGATTTTCCTGGTTAAATATGCCACCATTTGCAATTTAGTGGAAAAGAATCTACATGGAATACAATTTGAGAGGATTTATTACAGGATCTTTCAAGTGGATGTGAAACTGCTTTTATAATATATTCATCTCTAATAAGAAGACATCTCTAGATACATGCTTCAGCCTCACTCATGTTAGCATGTGTCTGTTGACTCCTTTTCAGATTGCCCAACATTAATCATAACAAAGAAACCTAAACTAACCAAATACACATTATAGTTAACTGGGCTCTGAACTGGACCTGTGTTTATGATTCCTTTTGTATAACACTTTAAGACCTAGCAGCATTTTTAATACATTGAGACGGGTCTCAACAAAAAGCAGAAATTACACAGGGTCTCTTGAGACTTGACATCTTTGAACAATATGCCTTTGATATGCTTCTAAACTATAACTGGTATTTTTTTAATCAGTATTATTTAGTTACAAACCATATTCACAAAACCTTGTTAATAAAGTGACATTGTTAAGCCAAAAATGTTACTAGGTCTTAAAGCATGTCTAGACATTGCATGACTAATGCTGTAGCATAGTCTCCACAAGGTTATAATTACTCACTCCCTAATAAACTTAATTGTTTATCTTAATCTCTATGCTAATTAGGGATTAGAAATTGTTATTTAGTGTGCAGTTTTGCAGCCTGATTATCATTGTTGTAATTTGATCCACAGCCCATAGTCAGAAGAGGAACCCTTTTTTTTATATAGTGTACCATTCTTAATTGGATGGCTGTGAAATTAAAATCTTTAGACTGTGCTTAATACATCATATAGCCCAAACTGCTTGCTGCTGTATGTGTATACTGTGTCAGTGCTTTATTTATATTAATGCTTCTCTTAATTTTCTCTCACACAATTCTGCATCTGCTTAGGATCATTGAGGCGGTGTGCATTGGCTGGTTCACAGCAGAGTGTATCGTCCGTTTCCTTGTGTCACGTGACAAGTGTGAGTTTGTGCGACGTCCACTGAATATCATTGACCTGCTGGCCATAACGCCTTACTACATCTCTGTGACCATGACAGTCCTGACTGGAGAGAACTCTCAGCTGCAGCGGGCCGGCGTGACACTGCGTGTTCTGCGCATGATGCGCATCTTCTGGGTCATCAAGCTCGCTCGCCATTTTTTGGGCCTGCAGACCCTGGGCCTAACACTTCGCCGCTGTTACCGTGAGATGGTCATGCTGCTGGTTTTCATCTGCGTGGCCATGGCTATCTTTGGGGCCCTGGCCCAACTGCTTGAGCATGGGCTTGACATGAAATCCAGCAATGAGGAGTATGCCAGCATCCCTGCTGCCTGCTGGTGGGTTATTATCTCCATGACGACTGTCGGCTATGGAGACATGTATCCCATCACCGTGCCAGGGCGTGTACTAGGAGGCCTTTGTGTGGTGAGTGGCATAGTGCTCCTGGCTTTGCCCATTACTTTTATCTACCACAGCTTTGTGCAGTGCTACCACGAGCTCAAGTTCCGCTCCGCTCGCTGCACCAGGAGCCTCTCGGCTGAGTTCCTCAACTGACTGTGACTCTGTCAGACTTTTGGGTGGACCTGTTTTACATCACTATTTCAATAATAGATTCAGTTGGTCCTCTTGACTCAGTGATTGATCCAACTCAGTCAAATATCTGGTCTCAGGAAGAGCTTAGGGGCTTGGTCTTAAATGAGTTTACATGCAGGTAGCCAATCTGATACTCAACTCGAGCCACAGAGGAGCTCAGTGTCTACAGGGATTAGTTCTAGCCCTGCCCCACTTAATTATTTTTCACTAGAAACTAAGGCTGGAATGCATTCAGTCAGGTTAAGTGTTGTGGTGCATAGTTGGAACAAATACTGTGGACTCTGTGTCCCTCCATGGTCCAAGTTGAGAGTCAGTGGTTTACTCAGCAAGTCCACCATTCAGAAAGCCAGGATTCACTTAGATTTTCTGTTTTTAATATAGTTATTGGGCTTTCACAGTCGTAGGCAAGGCTACCATGGAAACATTGGCTTTCGGGCCAGATATGCCAGTCAGTGGCAAAGTACTGAAACTGCTGGTGGGCAGCTTTGACTTATCTACCAGAGACCTCAAACGCACTCAACACAAGCTAAAAACCTTTATGGTCACAGCCAGACAGACAGGCACTTCATACAGTAGGCATGGTATGCAGCCACTAAAAGACTTAAGAGTCTGAAAGACTTCTAGACATCCCACAGTTATGGCAAACATACAGTATAAAACCAATTACAGTTACAAAAAATTGTAACTTAAATTGCGCTTTTAAAAAGAGCTCAGCAATCCAGCATCCTTGAAAAAAATGTTAGATGGTTACATAAGCATTACAGGGTGAAGTGTGTAAACACTCATTGAAATTATTGTGTAAAATCCAATGAAGTGTGACACAAAATCTGCAGGGATTTTGGAATGGAAATGTATGAGACTAAGCGAGACAGAGAGAGAGAGCAGTAGAAAGGACTGATGCTTATCTGTGTAGGCAAATGTGCAACACTGGTAAATATGTAAAGTGGAACACACAAAGCTACTGAGTGAGAACACAGATACATGGTATGACCGGCGATACAATACACATAAAGGTCTTCTAATTTACCCCTGGCATGCCTCCCTTGTAGTTCAATGCGTTTTCACATTTGAACAGTAAAAAGCTTTGAGAACTGTACACTATAATAATGTCAAAACCCTAGCACAATCCTCTTGTCATACTGTAAATGAGGTAGATTTATGGAGTTTGGTAAGAAAACCGATAACACCTAATATAAATAAATTCCAATAATGGAAGAAAAAGGCTAATTCATACAATAATAATAGCATAAACTAATGATTGTAACATAAATCTAAGGGCTAAGCAATCTGTTCCATGTTCATTAGCATGTTTTTTTCTGTGTATTTTACGATAAATTTGAAAAGATTATTATTGGGTTAAAAATATCCTGTTTAGAGTAAAAGTAAAACGTGTAAATTAGTGATACTGTGAGTGGCTCATATACCCGCAGTTCTCATTTCAAAGAAAAGGAAGGTGTAACATCACAACCAGAAAACAAGTGGATGAAAGCTGGTTCAAATTTACTAAAGATTACACTCCAAAAAGGAAGTGAACATCACAAATTCACCTCATATTCAGCTATGGTTCATTTAACTGAGTAATACCCCTCCCTGCTAATGCTGTTATTGTCACTAATGAGCATCTTCATTCATTTGCTTCCATCACAGTGCATTCTCTCTTGAGAAACTGATGTCTTGATTGGAAGATGATCCACTCAGAAGGCAACAAAAGGGACGAAGATGTGTCTGATGTTCAATATCTTCCTTTTTGATAATTAAGCTCCATATCATGTGGGAGGGTGTGCTTTCACTATTCTCTTTCCTTGCCTGGCCCAGCTTTTTGCTGCCTCTCTCTCTCTCGCTCGCTCTCTAAAAGCCATTTCTCTACAAACACAGAAAGAAAAGAGTGTGAAAAGCCAAGGTCATGATGTTAGACAGACTTTTATTAAGGCCCCATTCTCCCCAAACCTCTTTTATATGGTAAACATAATTCTCATTTTCTTTATACGTTATGTCAACCAATCGTTAATGAGAAGCTCAGGATTCCAATGAAAATGTACATGGACATCAATTTGAGTGCCAATGGTTTTTCATATGAATGCTCGATCTTAAGCCATTATATTTTATGAGAAAACTAATTTATTTAATCCCTAATACTGCCTGAGTCCTCTTGGGATGTATAAAACATTACTAAGTGTTGTTTTAACAAAACTTTAAATAATATTATTTTTTGTTTCCCTTTGGACATTTTTAAGAAAATCCAGAGCTTCATTGATTCATAGACCACTTAAGTAATTAGTATACATAGTAGGTTACAGTATCTTATGTGCAAACATACAGTAAATATACATATACATTTTGTACTTCTTTCTTCTAATTTTACCTTCTAATATAAAATCCAGTGCCAATAGAGGAACTCATGTATTATGATATTGTGTTCTCATCCTGCCTCTGTTCACTGTGATGAATCTACTACCTACCAGCTGGGTACATTTCTTTCATTTTTCACTTTACTTATAACCTCATGTTATGTCACTTGTACATAGATTCTAAATGTATTTATTGGAACCCAGATTTGTATAGACTTTTGGCATTTGATGGTAAAACCTGTTGTTTGCCACATTGTGCAACAAAGTTCACAAATAATAAAAAACAGACTGTTTTTGAAAAAAAAGAGAGAGAGGTAATAAATAATTAATTCCTATCTTAGCCTATGGTTTGGTTTCCTTGTAGGGGAGTTTAGGGTTTAGATATTTTGTTATAGCCTAATAGCTGGTAGCTTTTGTAAACGTCTAGATAAGTATAATATCTAAAATTCCAGTATTTTTTTTAATTATTTTTATTGTTCCCTATGTTTTTAAAATAGAGACTCTATTTTGTATAAAGTAGGATAAAATATGTGTCTTTAAAGGCTGAAACAACGCTATGAATAACTATGAATAAATTTCTCTTTGATGGCTAATTATAATGGTGCCTGAGTTTATTTTATGTTTTTATTATTATTATTTTATTTTATTTTTTTGGGGGGGGCAAATTGTTTCACTTTGAGAAATAATGGATATCCCGGATGTCTGGGAAAGTTAAGTAAAACGGTAGTGTGATGTAGGCTATTAAGGCCATTTAGTCACTTGCGAGAAATTTGTGGTGGTCTGGGAAAAGAAATTACTTCTCTGTGGCTGAATTCTGGAAAGTAGTCAAAAATAAGATCTTGGCCAAAAAGTATTTTTATGTCTAACAGAGTGGTTTAAATTAAAGCCAGTGTCCACACAGTTTGGGATTTTTTTTCTCTTTACAAACACAGGTGATTTAATCAGTCTGTTTTTTCATTAAGCGTGTTTCATTAAGTGTTGGGGAATTACGAACTGTGCTGAGACCTGGCTGTATAACATACTTTATACCATACTTACCTGGACTATAATATACTTTAACATCTCAATATTAATAAAAGAATTGGGTCTACAGAGATCATGTTGGGAATAGTGCCAGTTTGACAAATGTCCAATTATCAAAATTATCAAAGAGAAAACATGCCACAAGTGATCAATGAAAAAGGTACTTACGTATGCTATAGTAATGGCGACTATAAAGACTGTAAAAAGAAAAACCCTGTAAAAAACGATAATGTCTTTTAAAAAACAGAAAAAAAACTGTCAGAAAAAAATGTAGATAAACTGTTATTATGCAGTAATTTCGTATTTTACAATTATGAATAATTACTGTAATTCTACATTATTCTACAGTATTATTAAATCTTTTAAAATTCTATAAAATGTTTTACTTTTAACATATAATAACTTAGAAAACAATAATGCACTGTTAAAATAGAATAATTATCTTTAAAGTATAATTAAAAAATGTTTAAGAACAGATACTTACTGTTGTTTTATAAAAAAAAAAAACCCTGTAAAACAAAGTACAAAAAATGTATATATAGATTATATTTTTTATTATTCTTATTTATGGTATATGTAGGTTAAACTGCTAAAAGATTTAAGATAATAAAAATACAAAACCTTAATTTTTGTTTGGGGTTTATTATTTATTTGCAAATAACATGACACCATTAACAACATCTTAGCATCAACGTTAAACAACCAATTTTTAATTATTAATCAGTTTTTACTGTATTAATTACAGCTTTCTAAATCTTTATTTATTCCAACAAATGCATCACAAAGCCTATATTACTAACTAAACATTATTTAATAAATAATAATACTATTCAGGGTCCACTGCTCAAACATTTTCCACCCCTCACTCACGTACCAAAGAAATAACTGCAGAATGAACAGTTTAACAATAAAAAATACAGTGAAACCTCGGCTTGCGAGTAACACGGTTTGCGGGCGCTTCGCAAGACGAGCAAAGATTTTTAATAAATTTTGACTTGAAAAAAACGAACAAGTCTTGATTTTCGAGTACCAAGTATCATGTATCACGCGTGCGCTTCTTGTTTTGATGTCAAGCTTCACGTGATCACAACTGAGCCAACAGTTTTTCTCTCTCTTGCGCTGCCGAATTGTGGGTAATCGTCTCTCCTGCTGAGTCTTAGTAGGCGTCTCTTACTGGTATAATCAACATCCGTGCACGTGTGTACTGCTTACTATAACACTGTGATATGTGTGCGCGCGTAAAACATATTTTATTTTGTGTCTGTATGCGTGTGTGCGTAAAGCAAAAGCAAATGTCATTAGAGAGGTTAAAAATCCATTTTCTCTTTCTGCTCAAGGCTCAGCCTGCTCTTTGTGTCTGTGTGCGCGCATCATTGGACACTGTGCCACACTCACACACACACACACACACACACCTCCTACTTTCGCCTTCACAGACACACACACACATTCTTTCATTCTGCTCTACACAGAAACACTGCTCTGTCGCGATTCTTTACAAAAGTAAAGTGCAGGTTAATTTGTTTTATTACTTTACAGCAGTGATTCCGTTAGTGTGTCGCTCAATCGAGTGTCATTAGAGAGATTTCCTGTTTATTTTTCCGATAAAACAGCGTTTCCGTTGTGTGCGCACGTGTGTGTGATAAAAGTGGAGGAAGGGTAACAGTGTAAGACGAGAATGGGGAGCTTACATTAGATTCACACACACAGACATACACAGCGCCCGCACGCACAAACGGAAACACTTATCTGTCTAGATTTATTTTTTACTTTTTTTGAAGGTAAAGTGCAGATTAATTTGTTTTGTTTTTACTTAATATTTTGTGTTAATTCTTTTTATGTATTTATTTTTTGGGGATGTGAAATGATTAATTTGAGTTTCCATTATTTCTTATGTGTTTTGGAATACTAACCTGCCTCGTAATTCAAGGGTTCACTGTATAATTAAAAACAAATTGAAAAGCAGTGGAACATAAGTGAAGATGCTGGCAATCCAAGAAGCTTTCTACTCTCTCCATCAGAGGTGTCAAGTAACGAAGTACCAATATTTTGTTACCTTACTTAAGTAGAAATTTTGGGTATCCATACTTTACTGGAGTAATTATTTTTCAGCTGACTTTTTACTTCTACTCTGTCTAAAGACTTCTAAAAAAATGAAAACATCCGGATAAATCGCGCCATCCAGATGAAGCGAATTTGATTGTGGTTGGATGAGAAGTATAAACATACCATTCTGACAAGGACGTTTGAATAAAATAGCATTTTCGGTTGATAAGGTTGTGATAAGTAGACGAAGATGTCCGTGATAGAGACTCAAGATTCGAGCGAAATGTTACAACCAAGCACCAGCGAGGAAGGTAACAGGAATGATTATATATATATATATATATATTTTTTTTTTGATTAATCACTTGGATTAATCATTCATTCTGACAACACTAATGTTTATTGTAGACAACCATACAAGGGTAATTGTAACTAAGCCTGCCTTGGTACATTTACATTCCAATAAAGGTTACTGATGACATGCCTCTGAAGTTTGACTTTTTTGCACCATTAAAGTACTTATAGGCAATTATCTATAATATCTTCTTCTCCATAAAACATGTTAATGCTCAGTAGTACACAGATATTGTTCTTTAACTTATTTTCATTGTACTAAAATGCATTCTTTTGCCATATACAGTATCCCAAATCACTATGGCCGTTAAAATATACAACAAAAAACAACACTTTTTTTTTTTATGAGGTGTTGGTGCAGTATATAGGCCTGTGGCACAGCCTAAGCTTTTATCCTTAATGCCCCCCCCCCCCCCACGTTACTTTTACTTTTATACTTTTTATACTAAGTAGTTTTGAAACCAGTACTTTTACACTTTTACTTGAGTAAAAAGCTTGAGTTAATACTTCAACTTCTAAAGAAGTCTTTTTAAAACCCTAGTATCTATACTTCTACTCAAGTAATGAAGTTGAATACTTTTGACACCACTGCTCTCCATTCAATGTTAGCAATGTTTGTAATCAACGAAAGAACCTTGGGATTAACACACTGCTGTTTTTTGGACTCTTTCTTCTCTACCTTGGTCCCCTATCCGGATTTATCTTAAAAAGGCACCTGCGTAGAGAGGGGAAAAAAACTCAATATAATTCCACAAACAATATGATCTGCAATTCTGTAGATAAGCTATAAAATTTTTATAATAAAGCATTTTTTAAAATTCCAATTAAAACAATTTTGAATAGTGTAATCAACTGAATAACAAAAAACAGTTCCAGTAATCTAGACAGTGTACTACACTAATGAACAATTCATCTAATTAATAAATCTATGGGTTGCATATATTTCTTGCATATACTTTTCTTGCTAAAAAATAAAAAAAGTAAAAAAAATACATTTTCTAGTTACTCTTTCAAGTCTTACCTTTGCTTGAACCGATGAATAACTGATGTTGAGGCAGTAATACATCACAAACATCATTTGAAGGGCCTCATCAGAGGCCTGGGCGTAATATTAGACAGTAACTTGTCCTTTGAAAATCATATTTCCAATATCACAAAAACAGCCTTTTTCCATCTTAGAAATATCGCCAAACTTAGGAGCATCTTATCCGTATCTGGTGCAGAAAAGCTAGTTCATGCATTCATGACCTCCAGACTGGACTATTGTAATGCATTACTAGGTGGTTGTCCTGCATCCTCAATAAACAAGCTACAGTTAGTCCAAAATGCAGCCGCCAGGGTTCTCACTAGATCCAGAAAATATGATCATATAACACCTATATTATCATCCCTGCACTGGCTACCTGTTCAGTTTAGAATTAATTACAAAATAGTACTACTTACATACAAGGCTTTAAATGGTTTAGCTCCCACATACCTAACCAGTCTTCTGATACGCTATAATCCACCACGCTCCTTAAGATCACAAA
Source organism: Clarias gariepinus (assembly GCF_024256425.1). Lineage (NCBI taxonomy): Eukaryota > Metazoa > Chordata > Actinopteri > Siluriformes > Clariidae > Clarias > Clarias gariepinus. The sequence continues at coordinate 24,648,858 of NC_071107.1, forward strand.
ACTCCGGACTTCTGGTAATTTCCAGAATTTTAAAATCTACAAAAGGGGGTAGGGCTTTTTCATATTTAGCTATAAAAACTTTGAAATAGCCTTCCAGACAGTGTTCGGGGAGCAGACACAGTTTCCCAGTTTAAAAGTAGACTTAAGATGCATCTCTTTAATCTGGCATACGCGTAACTCATCCCATAACTTCATACTTCACTACATCTATCCAGATTGGCAACTACGCTAATTCTCTCCATCTGTTCTGTACTTTTCTACCCATCACGAGGCATCTGGAGATTGTACCAGCTTCAGTAGATAAAGGCCAACCCTGCAAGGATCCTAAGGCATCCAGAGAAGGACCAGCTCCAGCTGAATTCTGCCTTATTATGGTTGGAGCTACACATCCTGCTCCTGTGCTTCCAGTGATCCAGATCCCATCTGCCCTCTGCACCTGCTGACTCATCCCTGTGTTGAACTGGACTTCATGTTAATTTAAAGAATTTCTGTTATATTGTACTTTCAGCTGCATAACACACATGGTGTTATATCATCTCTATCTGGTATCACCCAAATGAGGATGGGTTCCTTGTTGAGTCTGGTTCCTCTCAAGGTTTCTTCCTATTGCCATCTCAGGGAGTTTTTCCTTGCCACTGTCGCCGACACCCTTGGCTTGCTCATCAGAGACATTTCATTCATTCATCTCGTTATTATCTAGACACATTTTTCTCACACATACACAATTTATTATTATTATTATTATTATTAATATTTTATTTTTATTATTATTATTATTTTATATATATATTTTTATTATTTATTTCATCTTTGTGAAGCTGCTTTGAGACAATGACCATTGTTAAAAGCGCTATATAAATAAAATTGAACTGAATCATCACAATTTGTGACATCATCTTTCACAACAAACTGGTTCACAGCAATCATAAAGCATCCGGCTGTCAGTGAAGAACTCCCTACTGAAACAGTACACATAAACACCAACATTGTGACAATTACAGTATTAGGCTTGCATGTCATTTAGTATGGCACAAGTGTAATCCAAGTGACTTGTGTGGTTTAATCAAAGTTTTCTGCGGCAATACAATTACTATTAAAATGAAATTGTTAAATTTAATAAACTTTTAAATGTATACAATAAAAGATCTGTGCTGATATTTAGAAACCTTTGAGACACTTTAATGTGGTATGTATGGACACTAAAATAAGTTATAAATAAAACAACCTACTTGTAATATAACGTGCCCAAATTTGTTCAGAAGCCTTAAATTAATGAATAACATGGATTACACTAATGACAGAGCATCAACTTATTGGTTACCATTCAGCTTTAAAGTATCAACCTAAAAATCAGTCATCTTTAAACAAATTTGTGCTCTCATACATGCTTGGAATGACATAATTGTAATAACATGGCAATTGTTTTTACGGCTTACCCTCTAAAATAACTTTTCAAAAATGTAGAGTGGAACTAAATTACTAGTACAGTACTACCATCAGGGTCTTATAAAATAATAATATCATTAAACATTTAGCTTAATATATCTAAGTGTTTACTAGAATCCTCAGCAACCCAGAAGTACTATACTTGATATAAATTAAAATGCCTTTTGCTTAAATGAGAGAAAATAAAAATCATACCACAGACAACAATGCAAGGTGTGCTGGGTAGTTGATTAATTTCAGATGGAAGACTTCTCATTAACCAACAGGAACATCTTGGCCTGTACTTCATTAAAGTATTTCAGAAGTAACAACACACATCCAAGGAGATCAGCATCTAGATCCTTTGCTTTAGCAATTTCCATGCCTTATAGGTCCTTAATTTTGCTGTTCTTCTCATCGGAGATGAGATATGAAACAAGACTTTTACATTTACTTGAAATGGCTTCTTTGTTAACATCCATCTCAGACAGATATGGGCACGCTTTTACCAGAACAGGGGTCTCCATTCCACTTATGTTGCGTTGCTGAGTGTAGAAAGTTTCCATCATTTTTTCAATACTTTCAGTGTTCTTGCTTTTGTTTTTGTGCATGTTCTTTAATTCCTCTTTTGTACATTTCGGAGTCGCTTCCATTTCATTAAGTGGCAAGCGCTTTGGTTGCCAGGTTATTTAGCCATACATATCCACTCTTATCTTGGAAGGTGTGTCTTCTCCCTCACTTGTGCCGGAAGAAAAGAGCCCCCCCCACTCCTTCTTATGTTGTCAAGTCTACTCTGCAGCTGCTTGGTGAGGGAGTCATAACCACTACCTACAACTTGATCTTCAATGACATCTCGGAATGACCGAGATTGTGTTGAAACCATCTTCCTGGCAATTTCACTAAGATGTTTCTTCCCTGTTGAAGGGCAGATGGTCAGGATCTCCTATATACTGTACACACTTTAAAATTGTTACATTTACTATTGCATTTTACTTAATTTATCACTGAAATGCATTTGAAGGCCCAAAAGAATACAAAATATGATGCCATTTAAGTATATTATATAGTAGATATATACATGTTTGTATGTATCCATCTTTAAGAAGTTCACATAATAGACAAAGATAACTACAAAAACACTGTTCTTAAAGGGGTCATACAGGCCTACATGCACTTTTTTAAGCTGTTTGGACTGAACTGTGTGTTAGGAGAGTGCGTACACAACCACTCTACGATGATAAAGAGCCGCCCAGTGGTTTTCTTTTCATTTATTACAATAACACGCCCCTTCTGAAATCAGGCCAATCTCAAATGCCTGTCGATGTGACGCCACACCACAAGAGGCCGCTCCTACACTAGTTGATTGACACTGGTGTTTTAGCAAAGACCCGCCCCGAGTGAGAAGAAGCTGTCGGCCATTGTTTTTCGCCGCTGGAGCAAAATGGCGCCTAAGCAAGTGTTGTGTACAGTTGTTGGGTGTAATAGCGAACACAGCAGTTGTCATTCACTACCTATGGTTAGTGACCTAGGGTACCTACCTAGGGTTAGGTATCTGAGCCACTGAGGACGCAGTGGCTGAATTTAGTTTTTGAAGCTAACGTCTCCGCTGATTTACCTAAATGCGTTCATGTTTGCGATAATAATTTTTCACCAGACTGCTTTATAAACGTGGGTCAATATAAAGCTGGTTTTACTAGGAAGCTGCTCCTAAAAAATGGATCTGTACTAACGCTTCGTGTTCCTGCTTCATCTTCACCAGGCTCGGTGAGTGTAATTTATTTTACTATGACTCTTTGCAGATCGCCTTTTCTAATAATCACGATGAATGCAGAGTGTAAGTTAACTTATACTCTCATAGAACATGGTTATGGCTTCTTCTGTGTACATCCGTCTCTATATAATCCCTAATCGCCCGTTTATAATAAACAATGCATTAAGGTGATTGTCTAGTTGCAAACTGTGTGGGTAGTCGGAAAACTATATTATGCTTACCTTTGTTACATTAGATGGTTTATAACGATGTCTGTCGAAGATTAAGAAGTTATGTAAACACATCAGTAAACACATCGCGTCCGTATCTCTCTCGGTAAGCTTCTCCTGTTTTTGTTGTTGTTGCTCGCGGCAGCGCAACAGCCCGTTAATTCATGCCCATGCAGTGATGAGAAAGACAAATCGAGTCGATGCATGTCCATTTTTTTAATTTCTGCGTTGTCAAGCGATATTACAAACTTCCGCGTAGGTTCCGTACTTAAATCAAACCAAAAACGACTGAAGAAAACAGGCTCGGGCTCTATAATCCATAGTTTTCCAGTTTGGACTGCATTACCCACAAAGCACTGCGTTGTGGGCAATGCTTTGTGGGTAATGCAGTCCAAAGCATTGTCCGCACTGGACTACACTTCCGTGGCTATACCCCACATGTGTTGTGAAGACACGCCCCACAGAACTGGGGGGGCGGGCTCAGCAGAGGTCATGAGCATTTAAATTAGCATGTACTGAAACAGGTTGCTGAGAACAGAGCTAGTTTTTACCAGGTAAAAGTAGTGTTTTTTTTACACAATAATTCTGAATTTTTAATCAACGTATAATACAAACTTTTCATTAGGACCCTAAAGATCATATTAACATTTAATGAAAAATATGATGTGTAGGACCTTTAACAGATCTCTGAACATCTATGAAAAGCCAAGGGGGTCCAGAAATTCTTTTCAAAGAAGAGGCTAGCAAGTTAACAAAAAAATATGTTTTTACAGTAATTGTTTGTCATTTAAATTTCTTTGTAAAATCATGTCTCTTTTTAATACAGTTTATTGTTTTATTGTTTTTTAATCAATTTCTATCATAAAAAACAGAAAACACTAAAATTTATTGGCAAAACCTATGAAAAAATATATTTTTTACAGTGTACTTTAAAATGTATCAAGTAATTAAAGATAAAAATAATCAATAATGTTATAAATACAGAAAACATAGCCAACACAGCAAAGTTATGAATAAAGACTGATAAACAGATATAGCTGTAGTTTTCACATGGTCATATTTATACATAATTTATTATTAGTTAAATTTGCTGTCTTTTGATAAAATGGGAATGGAATAAATGCAAATTTTACTCTATGCACTATTGGCAAAGATTTGGAAGGTAAGGAAAAAGAAATTACACATACTGTATTTCAGTTGGTGGCACAGTGGCATTATGGTTAGCATGATCAAAAATTTGATTCCAAACTCAGGTCTGTGTATGTGGATTACGCATATTCTCCCCATGTTTGTTGGGTTTTCTCTGGTTATCTTCCTCTATCAGTCCAAAGACATGCGGATGAGGCTAATTAGCATTTCCAAATTGTCCTTAGTGTCCATGTGTGTGCCCAGGAATTGACTGGCACACCATCAAGAGTACCTTGTGCCACAAGTCCACCGGGATAGGATTCGGGCCACCAGAGACCCTGTGCAGGTTGATCGATATAAATGAGTAGGTGAGTGTATTACGGTTACACGAAGGGTTTTCCCATGCCTCCACACAAATGCCAATCAAAAGAATCTAATTATCCTTAAAATCAAAATTTTAAGTACCGTTAACTGTCATGTGTGTCAAAGTCCCAAAGAAGCCCAATTATAATAGTCTATATTAAGATTAATTACTGAACCTGATTGTCACATACTGTTAGGTGTCGGACTGTGGGCTTAATGGTGAGGCATAGACGCAGAGGGGGATGATGGCAAACAAAGTCTTTTAATAAACAAAACAAAACATGAACAAAGGGAGTTGACTTTACTTTGGAGCATGCTATAAACAAAACCAATAATTAACTAATACACAGACAAGGGACTAAAACTAATATACAATACAGAAACGGGGTTAAAAACCAGACGTGACAAGACACATCAAACCGGCTAGAGGACTAAACACACACACTAGGCTAGGCCTACTACTAGCGGTTATGCACATTAGCTGCTAAGCTAGATGGTAGATAAACAGACTAATTGCTAAACAGTCTAGTAGCCAAACACCCAAGAGAAACAGACTAGGTACACAGCAGACTAGGTATAAAACAGACTAAGAACTATAAAGGTTAGTGGCTAAACAGGTTAGTACCTAACAGACTAAGAGCTAAAAAGACTAGGGGACTAGACAGACTAGGAGACTAAACAGACTAAGATCTAAGAAAGTTAGTAGTGCACTGGTTAGTATTTATACAGACTAAGAACTAAACAGCAATGGAGGTTACTTACACATAAGGGGAAAACACAAAAGGCTTATTCTCCTAGAGGCTAATCCTGGAGACACAGAGACATACTAAATTAAGACATATGCAAACTTAAAGAGCTCCATAAACCAAATGCCAACTATAACTAAACAAACAGACCATAACCAAACAAGTCAAAACAAATACCCACTTAACAGAACCCGTGGTAAACAATGCTCGACCCAGTTTCCCAGAACAACCAGCTATTTATCACCTAACTAATGAGCTACCTCGTTCAGGTGAGCACCCATATCACCTTACCGAGATGCCTTCTGGGAAACTGAGTCTACAAACAAAAACTACAAACCCAAAACATTGCCCTATAGTGGTGAACCCTCACACTGATATAGAGTAATTTTGGCTTGATGGAGTCCGGGGGCACGATACAAATACATAAGTCAACTACTGAAGTCAGAACCTAAATGCATTAAGGATAAATGTAAGAGTAGAGAAAGACCAACAACAAAAAAGTGGTATTTGATTGTTTCACATAATATCCCAGTTAGTTATCTCTACATAATCAGTATTGAATTTAGTGGAAAGCTAAAGCTGCTTGATTATGCAAACATTGACTGCAGGTTGAAAATCTTATATGCCCATTCTACTCAGCTGAATTTGCTACCTACCTCTCCTGACGTCTCATCATTTAAAATTGGCTTTGAAGTCATTGTAATTACCAACATTATTTTTTTAAGTGTAATCACCCCACATCAAGCTGTTAATGATTTAATAGCGAAGTGTTAACAACATAATAACATTTCAATAGCTAACAGTTTCATAATGCCGGTGACTGTATTTTTGTGATCAACAATGTGATTCTTATTGTAAATATGAATACAGTTTTATGTACCCTGTACAATGTGCTTTTACTGTAAATAGAATTTGATGAAATTTAACATATAAATATAATAATGATACTAAAGTTTATGAAAGAATTTTTCTTTGCTCATGTTTTCCAAAGTTTTAAATGAACTAAATGACCGAAGCACATACTTTATATTTTTTGGGGAAAAAATTATATGGTAAATTTGTTATCAGATTATAAAATAAACTGAAATGATCAAATCACAGACATTTTTTTACATTTAAACATTTCTATTGTGCAACAGATTTTAACATGCAATATATCTTTTAATTGTGTTTAATTATCACTATTTTCCTTAACATATTACTTAGTTACTTTTGTAATTACTTTCATCTATATTTAATATGAGGATATTTGCCGGCCGAATGCTGCCGAACAGGTAAGGAGGCGAAACCAATGCTTAAGAAATTATAACAAATTAATAATAGCTAAGTGGAATGTAGGTATTAGGGTAGCTAGTCACAGTGTGTTCATTGCAATTCTGACAATTTATCAAAAGGAGTAAATTTAATCAAGATTAATATTACAAGATATGAGAACATTCCACTTAAGACAAATTAATAATAAAGAAACACTTGTACACATGCTCATTTATACATTTCTTCATTTTGCCAATCATGTGGTAACACCAGAATGTGTAAAATCATGCAGCTACAGGTCAGGAGCTTCAGTTAATGCTTACATGAAACAAATTGGGAAAACATGTCATCTCTGTGACTCTCTGTTGGCAAGAGATGGGCTGGTTTGGGTATTTCAGAAACTGCTGTTTTCCTGGGAATTGCACATACACTTAGAGTTTAAACAGAATGGTGCATCCAAAAAGCATCATGTGGGCGGAAGGTCTGCAGGCTGAAACACCTTCTTTATAAGAGAGACTATAGAAGAATAACCAGATGGCCTGAGATGATGGTGGAAGTCTAGAATAGTAACTCAAACAATCACTTTTTGCCACTGCGATGAGCAGAAAAGAATCTCAGCACTCAGAAAACATTAAACTCAGATAAGGATGGAGAACAATATAAGATGATTACATCAGGTTCCACTCCTATAAGACAGGAACAATGTCTCTGAGGCTATCATTTCACAGACCTACCGAAAAGGGACAGGTAATTTTTGTTTTCATAATTTATTTACCTGAACGTTCTTTATAAACCTACACTAAATTGTTTGGTGGTTGTAAACAAGTGGGCAGGCATATGCAACCTGGTTTAAACAAAACAAAAAAATAGCTGTAACCTGATCCTATTTAGCTGACATTGGACTAAAGAACCTATACTTTTTTTTTTTATTAAGAAGTCCATGCAGTGACATCCTTTTTATAGAAAAGAAAACCTTGCAGAGCTTTGCCTCTTCCTGCGACACTTAAACTATACAAAATAAAAACGCTGACATATTTAAACATAAAATACACTCACTGGCCACAACGGCTGAAACTCCTGTCAGCTAAGAACAGAAAAGTGAAGCTACAATTCACATGGGCTCAGCAAAATAGAAGATTGGAAAAATATTGCCTGGTCTAATGGGTCTCGATTTCTGGTGCAGTGGTGGTATGCTCAGATTTTGTCATGAACAACATAAAAGCATATATCTATTCTGCATTCAGCAGTTTAGGTTTCTGGTGATAGTGTAATGGTGACATCCATTCCTTAGTGACGCTTTGATACTGCATCATATCACAAAGCTAAAATAATTTTAATCTGGTTTCCTGAACATAACCATTAGTTCTCCTGTATTCAAATGATCTATAATCACCAAATCTCAATCCAATAGAGCACCTTGGGGTTGTGGTGGAACAGACTGTGTGATGTTATCATGTCAATATAGACCAAAAATCTCTAAGAATTTTTACCAGCATGTTGTTGTATGTATGCCATGAAGAATTAAGGCAATAGCTGTCTCATTGTTTTGTGTCCAGAGAGCCCCAATTTTATTAATTACTTTCTTTAAATTTAAATTTAAAAGCAGTTAAATCCATCTGAAGTGTAAATGCTAAAATATTCCCTTTTCACATTCTGTACTTTCCCTATCTTCTTAAAAACCTTAAAACAGCTGGTGACAGAAACAAATAGAAAAACTATGTTTATAAAAATCTACTCACTCTGATGTTGAGGCATTCAAGGAGTGCTGACATAGAGTAGAACATCCCAGGGATGATTAACTATATCACTCCACTTCATAGGTGTTCTAGTAATTATTAACCCCTGAGCAAGGTACTGTTTAGTGTGTAACATGGGATTTTACACCCTACATGGCATACTATCTTTTCAGTTTATGCTATTAGGGATTCAACCTAAAATTCTAAAGTGGAATAAATAGAGAGATGAAGAGAAACGTATGAGATTTACAGGACTGTCTTTCACCTCCATGGTTTATTCTCCTCAACTTTTGGCTACATGGTCCTTGTAAGAATCTGAACCTACATTGACGGCTGTTCAGTGTAGCCAGATAGTAAGAACCAAATAATCCTACAGAAACCCCAGAATCGTATTTCAGGGCAAATTATTGAACATTGAAAATTTAATTGCAGTGCCCTGGACCTGAGTTTATGTATATAACTACTGTATGTCTACCAAACAAACTGCAAATGACTCCATCTATTCTTTAATTTATTATGTCTACTGTACATAGACTACACTATGCACCACTAGCTTGCTCACTAGGGCTGGCTCACAAGATCTCAGGAGACATGATTTTCTCATTTACTTAAGATCCAGGCTTTGTTTTCTGTGACATGTGATGACAAAGTATATACCGTGCTGCCTTAACCTGCCTTACTAACCCTGTGGCTGAGTGGTTGTTAACCCCATCCAACGTCATCCAACCCTCTCACAATAAAAAGGTGTAACGACTGTACTGTATGTTTGTCTACAGTGTATAACATATTAGTTTCTCTTGAGACACAGAAATGTGTCCTGAACTTCTGCGAACAGGTAGTAATTACTCTGTCATGTGCTAATTGTTTGTTGCCAGCACAATGTTGGCAGACACGGAAATACTTGTCCATCTCTGAGCCAAAAAAAACAGTAATTTATTATATTATATACACATTATATGTCATCACATATGACCAAATCACTTAAGCCTGATTAAGCATAACCACAAAAGTCAGTCTAATCACTTTTAATAATAAACACACACATAGTGACTTTTAAATCACAAGAGTACTTAATCCATTATAAAGCCAAGATGCCAAAAAGCTGATAATCACAAAACACATTTCAAATTTCACAAAGCAAATTTCCAAATTCTTGATAGAAATTCTAATGATTCGTTCCACAATAAGAATGATTAATACAAAATATAAAGTCAGAGTAGAACAAAATAACCTGCATTTTAACTTTAAAAAGAATCGTAGCTAGTGTGAGACTAGGAGGAAGGGCCTTACTGTGTAGGACGGTTGTCATGCACACTCGCATGGACACACACACACACACACACACTAATGGAATCACTGCTTCATGGCAGTCATAGAAGGGTGTGTTGGTGGAGCGAAATAACTTGTTAAATAAACAAACCAATCATAACATTTTAATAACAAATTTTGTTCTAAATGTAGAGCTGTTGTATAAAACCAATATCGCACATGCTATCGTGCTGTTGTACTTGATATCAGCACAGGTGATATTGTTTGTCCTTGTCGGTGACTTGAAACTATAGTTCTCCATTATGATACAAATATTGTGTGTAATCCGCAAGCATGATTGTAAAAGATGGTATTTTGACTGCTTTTACTTTATAAAGCCATAATGCAAATATTTTTTAAAAAAATCTAATCTATATATATCTTTAAGTACCTTTTAAGTTTTAGAAATTAGAAAAAAAAAACAACCCTGTGCTGACTTTTTGCTCAGGCACAAAAAAGGAAGCCTGCGCTGTGATGTCACTTCCGCTCAGCCGGGTCTTCGCCCTTCTGGTGTGGGGTGAAGCAGAAGCGGTGTGGTTTGGTGTAATCTCAGTTTGTTTTATACGTTTATTGCAAAATGTACTACAAAATCAGCGGTGTGACGGGAAAACTAACGGGATCTACATCGGCGAGCGCCTACTTCCCCCAGGTAAACGGCCGCACGGTTATCTTATAGTGTCGCTAAAAGTGACCTTCAATGCGGTTTGTGTCACAGGAAGTCGTTTAGCAGAAGGCTAATAGCACAGGCTCAATCTACAGCGCTGTGTAACTTCCACTCCTGCGTGTTTTAAAACACTATAAACATTTCACAATCATGTAGACCTGCCACGTTTATTCATTGGAAATGCTAAACTAAATCACTAAATGTAGTGATTTCAGGTAGTCCAGCTCAGAAAATATTGATGTGTGTAAAGGTATATACCCTTGCTGTCTAGCTAGATCTGTGTTTTTTTTAATTATATTTTTATTTCTGTTCAATGTTTTGATCGAGTGTGAAGCACAATACTCTACATCACGTTATTAAATTAAATGTGGTCGATAGTAATATTACGTATTATAAACTTCTCTACCTATGATAAATATGAAAACAAATACAAGATTTGTTAGGGGAAAACCTTCATCCATAAAATCAACCTGTATTTCTTAGTATTTTGCTGTTCTATTGGATCATTTTCATGTGGATCGCACTGGTCGCTTCCATGATGACCTTGTTATCATTTTGATCTTGCTAATGACTGTGCGAATTTACAAGCCACTAGTTTTAGCAATTGATATTTTTTGTTTGCATACACCACCATTTTAAGACTTCTATTATTTGAATGTTAACCCCCTTTTTTTCCTCCCACAGGGGCTAAAACCTTCCGTGCCCTCACAGCCCTCCCCTATGATCTTTGCCTTACCCACCAAGGTTGTGTCAGAAGCCAGTCCTACAGCCGAATATCTGGGATCTAACAAGGTCCCCGAGCTGCAAAAAATCTTTCAGGTATTCCACAAATTTTTGTTTGGTTTTGTTATGCCATATATAGCTAGTTCCTTACGGGTTAACCACGTTGGATGATTATTGTCTTTCGGCTGCCCCCATCGAGAGGTCGTCACAGTCAATCCACACATCATCTTGGCACAGGTTTTGCGCTGGATGCCCATTCTGGGGCTGAAGTATGGTTATTGGGTGGTAATTAAACCCCGGCCTCTGCATGGCATAAAACATTTTAAAAAATGTATTGCTATCACAATCTGTAATGGCTTGAAAGCTAGATGTGTTCAGAGAATTCCAAAGTCAGTTGTTTAAACAGATGCTGCTTTGTGAGTCCTATCACTGGGTCTATTACTGTCCAGGAAGCTCAGTGATGTGTACAGTTGAGTCCTGTTGCAGAATTTTGGAAAAATCATATAGATTAGTTCCCTAGATTGAAATAGAGCTACTATTATAATAATATCCAGGAATTCTTGTCACCTGCAATTATACAAATAATAATAATTTTATTATAAAAGTGAGAGACACTTATCGCTTTATCCACACAGAGTTCAAATTAACACAGCTGATTGGGATACTTTCAGACTTTATTAGGCAGTGGTTACAAGCCTCAAGCCAGTGTGTGTCTCAAAGGTTAAACCTGGTAGAGAAACAATAAAGAAACCTAAACCGATGACCACGGTTTGTTTTTGCCCTCTTACTTCAGTGCAGAATTACTGATTATATTTGACAGTGAGTTGTGACGAGAGAATGTAAATTCATTCATTTTTTCAATTCAGACACAAACTAATTAGAGATGATTGAAAGATCTGCCTGTGATCGGTATCATCTGGTTTTCTGTTTGATTGGCCTGTGACCGGTAATCGGCCTCGGAGATAACCAGTTTTGTGCGTATTGCTTCCGAGTGTCTCAATTGCACTTCGTAACCTCACATCTTCCGAAGACTGCAAGTTAGAGCCCTGCTACAGCCATCTGTAGCCATAAACTCTCAGGGGGAAGGGTTGCGCACTCACATCAATCATAGTGGCCAGTTGTGTTCTGCCCTTCATTCCGAGCCCTAACAATGCATGTGTAGCAGTTTAAAAACATTGTCTCTCAGAGGAAGCACATGATAGCCTGTTGAATTTTCATTTTCAGTTAGATTTATTTGTACAAAAAAAGTTCTGAGCAGTAACGTGAAGAAACTGCAGTTACCTATAATTTAGGTAGAAATGTTTAGACATAAGATTTAATTTTACATTAAAGTTAACAAAATGTATTTGTTATGCTGTCAATTATACACTGCCTGGCCAAATAAAGTACCTGGATTTAACTATGCAAATAGTTAAGATGCTTCCACCATTACTGCAGTAATTAATATGGTTCAGTCGGCCACAAGTTATTTCACCCTAACTGATAAAGTGAGTAGCTAACAATCAGGTGGCATATCCTGCGGTTATTCTGTTTCAGAAGGGTCAGAATATTGTCCTGCATCTAGCAAAGAAAATAGCTCAGGAGATTGCTGAAAATTGGGTTAAGTGTTGTTCGAACATGGCAGGATCCATCAAACTAAATAAGGGTCCTCTGCTCTATTGCTATTACTTTACGATTATATTTTTGTGTGTGTGTTAAAAATTATCTTAAAGACACTGTGGTAAACCATAGCATTCATTTTTTTGATGAGGGAAAATGTTGGACAAATTCTTCCCTAAGACAAGTTTTAGTCCTTTTGAAACGCATTGGTTTCTCGTTCTTTTTCTTCTTCTTATTATTATTATTACAAAAGCAGTGATTTTAACACACAATGTTAGAACAACTGTTTGTTTGGCTGTAATTTAATCACTTAAAACTTTTGTTTTGTTGTTGATATTAGAAAGCTGATGGAGTGCCAATTCATTTGAAGCGTGGCGTCATGGACCGGCTACTGTACAGGACTACGATGGGCCTGACGATTGGAGGAACCTTGTACTGCTTAGTGGCCCTGTATTTTGCTGCTCAGCCCAGAAAAGTTGAATAACATTAGGAACCCTCCCTCTGGACCAATGGACCATCATGACTGTATTCCAAAAGACAGTAACATAATTGCTTTGGTTCTCCAATATTTTTTCACCTCTTATTAACCCTTAATTTATATGGCCCTGAACAGGGTTTGCAAGAACATGTTTAAGAAACAGGTCAAGTAAAAAGCAACAGCCAGGACCTTCACTCATCAGTGAGTGAGTAATTTCAGGGTTATGGATTTGTTTTAATACATGCTGTGTGGGGAATAAGGTGCCATTTTAGGTTTGGGAAGCTGGTGCTTTGAGCATAAGGATGTGTTAAACAACGAACCAAACTTTCAGTTGGCTTGTATGCACGGGTGCCTGCAATGACAACAGAGTGCAGTGTGAAATTATGAAATAAATATGAAATGTTTCATCATTTTGTTGTGTTCAACTATTTTTGGACATTTTTTGTTTGTTTTGTTTACACGGACATACCCTGGTAATTACACAATCTTAGTCTCACGTTTATGGTCAAACATTATTTACTGTACATAGCCAAAAATCTGCGATCATGTGTAATTTGTCTGATTGGCATTCAGGAAAATAAATATCTGGTTCATTAACAAATGGAACAAAAGAATAGACGAAGCATGGGGAATGTTTTTGCTTGACTTTCGTGTGATTATTTTTAATATAATGCATATGTTATAATGCATACAGTGAGACTGTGTATTATGGTGTCTAGTTGCCAGTTATCAAAATGAGTATAAAGTATGTATGATTGAGAGACAACAGTTTTGCTCCACTTCCATGTATGGAAGAATCACGTGTTTTTCTCCTTAAAGAAGCATTAGTTAATATTTCACTAACCACATAATTGTCTTTTATGAAGACAGCAATGATGAACAATTTGCACAGAGGAATGAAGTTTAAAGATGGGGAAACCAGCATCTAAAAGAGAACTAACTGTGGACTGAGATACCACTAGCTGCTTTTGTAATGGAGAATACAGTGCTTAGCATAAATGAGTACACTTCAACAGATTTGTCAGAAAACCTTGAATTCCCTCTTAGAATCAGCATTTTCTGTGGGACACTATACTACAAAATACTCTCACAAATGCAGGCCATTTATTGCAAACAATATTTGTACACAACAAAGCTAATTGTTCCCAACAAATTCATTCAATACCATGGTGCAAAAATAAATACACCCCAATAAAAGTCTTAGGAGAACAGCTACATTTTAGACAAAATCCTAATTAAAAAGAATCTAACTACAGGCGAGTCTAATTATTTTGTTAAACAGTTGTCTAGCTGACAGTTGCAGACAGTTCACTTAAAGAATACCCCTTCCCATTTCATGCTGGTAACATGGAAGAGAAATATCACAAGATTTGAAAAGGACAATAATTTCTTTATACAAGAATGTTGTAGGCTACAAGAAGTTCAGCAAAGCTTTACTCATCAGTAAGAATACTGTAGCAAAAGTGATGCAAAAATTTAACAAAGATGGTACCATCTCACAGAGATGCTAGGCCATCCACGGAAGTTAACACCTTGACAGGAGGATCTACTGATAAGAAGGGTTAAAGAACATCGCCATGCAAGTTCACTGCAGTTAGCTAAAGAAATAGAAAGCAAAACTGGGGTGATTGTTTCCTGTGCAGAGGAATGGCATGCACAGGAGAAGCTTCTCCTGAAGGCCAGGCACAAAAAAGCCCGCCTATAATTTGCCAGGGCCCATGCTGAAAAAGAAGACAGCTACTGGGACCCTGTACTCTGGAGTAATGAGACCAGCATATATGTTTTTGGAACTGATGGTTTCAAAACTGTATGGTGTCGCAAAGGTGAGGAGTAAAAAGAAAATTAAAGTATCATGAATTCACAGAAATACTGCTCTATATTGAAAGAGATCTTACCATCATTCCGTGCCTCGGTCAATGTGCACTTTTTCAACATGACAATGATCCAAAACGCCCATCCAAGACCACTGTTGCATTTCTGAAGAAGAACAGGGTAAAAGTAATTCAGTGGCCAAGTATGTCTCCTGATCTGAACCCATTTAAACACCTATTATGGGGAAGTAGATCATTACTCTCCATCCAGTATCTAAAAGAGTACATTCTTGAAGAATGGAAAAATTCTTGCAATTTGTTGCCAACTTGTTTATTTCATGCCCAGAAGACTTGGTGCAGTCCTTACAAATCATGGAGGCCATACAAAATATTAGATGTAGTAGTTTTTGTTGTGAGGTGTATTAATTTTTGCATCAACTAATTTAAGTAAAAAGAATTTTGTAAACCAAGTTATATTATTAACCGCACTTTCATGTAATGTGCTAAACAGACGTTCTATTAAACTCAGTTTTGCGAAAATTTTGGAAATTGTTCTTTGAGATGTTGATTTAAGATCTTACTTTTCAAAGGGGGTGTACTCATTTATGCTGAACACCCTATGTTGAATAGTATAGGGAAAGAGTCACTCTACCAACATGTGCAATTTGATTGGCCTATGTCAGTTATTTAAAAAGTTATGCCAGTTTTTGCATTGCTTTCAGTACAGCAATATGCCTTGTTTATATACAGTTAAGTTCAACAGTCTAAGACTGCATAGAGTTTTTTTTGTTCTTTTAAATTTTTAAATACATAGATGGTATTAGTATTTTGAAATATTAAAAATAAATGTTTAGTATTTCAATAAGTTTAAAATTCCTCAAGCCTAATCTCTTGCTTTGAAACATGTATTCATCCAGAACTGATGGATTTGATCATAGTATTTTGTACAAACTTGATGTGTGGTCCTTGCCAGACTGAGTGCACACTGTCATTCAAGCAAAAATGGTACAAAGCAAAAAGTAATCAATGAAAATTTTGTGAAATTGGTGTAAAGTTTTAAGATGATTCTACTTTTCTCTCACTTTCTCAGTGCTATCTTAATATACGCTGTAAAACAGAAAAACCTTTGCCAGTCTAGCGGGCATCCCTCACTGTGCAACAATAGACAGCGCCATCATCACCTTTCACGGTATGTCATACTGTGAGGTAATAATATATCTGCTGAAACATTGGAGCAGCTTGAGGAGCGGCACCGAGTTGACCACACACTCCATTCGCAGCATGCGGGCGTCTGGATCTGCAGTCATGCGGAGCCTTAGGGACTCTCTAGTTTGTAATAGAAATTTTAGTTGATTAAAAAACAATACAGAATTAGGCAGTTATATTCGAAGATTTTCAGACCCCACTGTATGTCAATTACTACAACTTAACAGATCCCTCAGAAATCTCATGAAACAGAAATCCTCATGTTATATGATCTGTGAATTTATCTGTTTAATCATGACTTATGTTACATATCTGCAAATATGGAAACCAACTAAAAAGCTTTCTTGGCTGTAAATTGCTTTTCACATACAGGAAGTGAATATACATAATGAAATTATTTGCATGTTGCCAGTAATCACAATAGCATAAAAGCATTTGAGACTTATACATTTGATACTGATTAGATTGGCTTCTCTGAAGACAGGGCTATTAGTCACATCTTGTTTGGGTGTATGTGTGTTAATCAGGCAATAACTACAGAATAAATTGTGGGCATTTAAAAATGATATATTATTGTTATTGCTATTATTATTAGTCGAGTGTCGCCCTTCAAATGCTTATTCATTTATTTAAATCATGTTGATAGCCTTCAGGTACATGATAATCTATTCAGGCTGGGATAAATGTTCACAGATGATGCACAAATAGTAAGTGATTTCTAAGGAATGGATTTCAACAAAGAGCCCCACCTCACATTGCTGGCCAATTTTAGAGCAGGCTGTCTTGCACTTCAGCTCTCCAGCTCATATCACAGATTTTGTAGTTGAGAGAGCCGGTTTGATCAGCTCACCATGGATATGTAAAGTATGACTGAGCTGCATGTTTCCACCAACCAGTAACTGATCACCATTGTTTGTCCCACCAATGTTTATCATTATAAAAATATTATTTATTCTGTATTTAGTCTATATGTCTTTAATCACTTATTTGTGCATCATCGGTGAACATTTGATCCAAGCCTGAACAGGTTATCATGGACCTGAGACTACCAAAATGATTGACACATGACACACGACTTCATACACATTCATATTTCATACAAACTTAAATAATTCTTTTGATTGTGTAAAGCTGCTTTGTGACAATGTCAATTGTTAAAAGCCCCATAAAATAAAATGTAATTAAATAAAACTTCACATGTTCTGTCCTGGAAAGTCCTGGCATTATTATTTTTTTAAATGAATGTAAGAATAGTCATGAAGACTCATGAAGTCATAAAGAAAGACTTGTGTGTCTTTACTTTTGCTCCTGGTCTCATTCTACTGTTTATGGTGTAGCTTAGAAAAGTGTTAAAACAAATTGACTTCAGGCGAAGAACAAATAAGGGCAATCACTTGCCAACAATCTCACTAAAGAAAGTAATAAATATGTAAATCATGATACATAAACTACCTACAGTGTTGTTTATTCAATACATCTATTAATAAAATAATAAACATTGAAAAACATTACACTGTAAATCAAACGATACAGGATTTATTTCTCTCTTTCTCTCTCTCTCTCTCTCTCTCTCTCTCTCTCTCTCACACACACACACACACACACACTATAACACATTTTTGCACCTTTTGTTTTGCTCCTGATCTTATTGCGTGTTAGTGGATCAGGGGACGAACAAATAAGGACCATGACAGCCAAAACAGGATGATTAGTTGAAATTGACTAAGAACTATCAAGATATTCATAATAAAGTAAATCCATATGATCCATAAATCCAGAAAGTATGGTTAAATGGATTGCGATCGCTGCTGTTTTTTTCTCTGCAAAGCAGGCTTCCTTGCTAAACACCCTCCTTTCAATTTCAACAAGGGGCATTGTGACAAAGCAATAAATAAATTTGCTGGGTCTGAGTATTTGCTAGGTTTTTCATGCATAACCATTTCAAGGGTTTACAGAAAATGGTCTGAAAAAGAGAAAATATCCAGTGAGTGGCAGTTATCTGAGGGGGGGTGGGGGGGGATGCCTTGTTGTTGCCAGAGGTCAAAAGTGAATTTCCAGACTGGTTTGAGCTAATAGAAAGGGAACAGCAATTTAAATAACATCTCATTATAACAGGTATGCTGAAGAGCACGTCTGAATGCACAACATGTCAAACCTTGAAGCAGATGGTCAGATGAGTCTCAGTTTCTGTTGCGACATTCAGATGGTGGGGTCAGCACTTGGCATAAACAGCATGAAAGCATGGATCCATCCTGCCTTGCGTTAATGGTTCTGGCTGGTGATGGTGGTGTAATGGTGTGGGGGATATTTTCTTGGCACACTTTGGGCCCCTTAGCACCAATTAAGCATTATTTACATGTCCATCCCGTTATGTCCACGGGATAGTGTGGCTTGTCACAAAGTTAAGATCATCTCAAGCTGATTTCTACAACATGACAATGAGTTCACTGTACTCAAATGACATCTCATTAGCACTCAATTCAACAGAGCACCTTTGGGATGTGGTAGAACAGGAGATTTTTTTTTCATGGATGAGCAGCTGACAAATCTGCAAGAATAGCATGATGCTATCATGCCAATATGGATCAAAATGTCTACTGAATGTTTTTTAGCATGTTGTTGAATCTACGTCTCCAAGAATTCAAGGAATTTCATATAAATTACCAGTTTACTTCCCAATATGTATCTTATGATCTGGCTAGTGAGTTTGCAAGTTCAAAACTTTAAACTTACCCATTCATCACCTATGACCTATTTAGGGTAACAGGGGCCCGGAACCTATCCCAGGAGACTTAGGGCACAAGGCAGGGTACACCATGGACAGATTTTTGAACACCTTTTAAACCAATATTTTCCTCAGCTTCTTTAAATCTTAGACTTTTCATGGAGTTTATCCCCCCCACCCCTTTCTGAATAAATGAATAAATGATTGTTATAAAAGGGACTGTAGTCTGCATTACATCCAAACCCCAGAAATGGAAATAAGAATGAGGCTGTATGTGTTAATTCATTCAAAACACATTTATGCAAAGCTTACAATTGAGGCAGGATGCAGTCCAGGAATAAAGCTTTGGACATGTTGCAAGACTAAGTGTCAATCAAGAAATAACAACTGAGCAAGTAGCAGCTAAACAGGTGGGTTAAAGTAAGCACATTTGGACTAAGAAATGCTAGTGTGGGCTGAAGGGTTCTGTTCAACAATGCTGTCACAGCGAGTGACTGAAGCCTGCTGGGTAATCATACACTTAAACCCACTCTGATCAGTCTATAACCTGCCATACTTATTGCTGTTTTTAGCGGTTGGATGGAGGCTGGGGTGTTGTGTACCCTCTACGGATTTAATTCCAAACACCAGACAACCTAGACCCAGTTTTCAGACAACAGCTTCAATGCTGTTTTTACACCACTTGGTCAGAGTTTACTATCCTCATCAGGTCATTGTGGAGTAAAATAATTGTTGGATAAAAGTTTATTTGCAGCTGCAGTAAGAGATATAAAATATCTCGCTTTCAGATATGGAATGGCAACGGACAGGGTGGGTTGAATAGGCTGTAAGAAGTAAAGGCTCTGTAAAGGTCTATGAAAACCATAAGGTGAAATCTGATTCATACTGAATGAATAGTTAATTTATTGTATTTGCACTTGGAGACAGCTGGTTATTATTGGCTTTCCCCTCCATTCAGAAACACCTTTTCTAAGGAAAAAAAAAAAAGAATTCAAGGCTTTCCTCAGAAAGCATGCCTCTAGAGTTAATTCACTCCTGGTTTCCGGCCACAGGGAGCAAAACATCTCAAGGATTGACAGTGATGAAAAGGAGAGAGGTGAATTACTGGATGCAGCACTGGCTGAATAATGTAATTTTGTGCAACGAGTTGTCTTTGTGTCCTCAATCCCCCCAACAGCAGAGGACAGAAAGCCTTTTTAAAGGCATGTTTACCGGCAGTACTCCCCTTGGCAGAGCAGGAATGGTGACTAACATTAGACAAGTGTCTATCACCCAAGTAACACAGCATTCAATAAACATAAATTAACCACTAATAGCCAACTTACACAGACTTACACTTAAGATATGAATAAAATATAAAAAAAAAAAAAGTTTTATCATTATTCAATAAACATTCTCAAATCATGCAGACCAACACAAAGGTCAGAAAATATTTAATCGTGTATACACTAAAAAACAGAAATTTCTATAAGTTGTTGTGTATCCAACCAAAATTCCTTTCCTCATGGGTACTGAAGCAGGTTTATGTATTTTGTTCATCCAGTGTTCCGGTTTGCTAAACACTGTAAAAAAAAAAAAAAAATCCATTCTTTATAATATAAACAACAGATGTTGTTTTCGGCCATTCCATTGAAGCGGACAGGAGGGTAACCTGTGGCTATTAGAGAGAAAAAGAAAAACATTGAACTGTTTAATGAGGGATTTAAGTCCCGCACCACCACAATCCTCACAATCCTGAACAATCCTCCCCTTAATCCCTTGTGTGAAATCACATTTAGGTTTGGCTGGTACATATGCCTTGTTATACTTCTAAATGTTTTTCCCCTATCCTTTCCATATTTTACCATGTCTCTTGCCAAAATGTCCCAGGGCTAAAAGTTAAAAGCTACATTCTTTATTTTATCTTCTCTGCTCTGCTTGTCTGCTTAGGTTGATTTCACTTTACCTCCTACTCCCCCTACATGTTTCTCTCTCTCTCTCTCTCTCTCTCTCTCTCGCTCTCTCTCTTTCTGCCCACTTCCACTTCCCATCACACATTAGGTGTTCTATCTAAAATGGTGAGCCTCATGGCTGGCTTTTCACTGTGGGTGTATGTGATGAGAACTTGCGTTACATGAGTCATGTTGATTGCACTGACACTGACAGTGTGTGAGTGTGTGGATATCCATGGCACATTAAGCAGTTAAAAAATGTTGCTTTTAATTCCATATTCCCATGCCAGTACACTATTATTTTTCTAAACACAAGCAACTTAAAATTGTAGCCTGGAGGATACAAACTTTAGTCTGAAGTCTGTTTTAGTTTTAGTGTTTTAGTATTAGTTTTTTTGTCCAAGGTGAATGTGTATGAGGGATGCAGACGCAATGTACATGTCGTTAGGAGGGGTGCGAATGATCTAATGCAAGCAAATACAGCTAGATTTTGCTAACTTGTGCTAAAAGATGAATAAATATGACATGGTATACATCAGTCATTTTTAGTTTCTCAAGTTATGATTTCTCAGTCTTAGATTTTTCCACTGTTAACTTCTCTCTCTCTTCTTCTTCTTTTGTTATCTATTCCAAGGCAGCCCTTAAGCTTTCTCACCTTACCTGAAATAGTCTCTTTCAACAGCCCTTATAAGAAAGAAACATGGTCCAGGCACTGAGAACAAGGGAAAGAAAAAGAGCAAGATAAGGGCAGACTTTTGTAAAAAGTACTAAAAAGAAAATGAGGAGAAAGAGTTTAGAAATCCCATTTTACTGTTAACTATAAGATTATATATAAGACTGAAAAGCTATCTAATGTACTGGGTATCACAGAAGGGCGTGAAATTGCCAAGGAATCCAGTTGTGTGGTCTGTTAATTTCTAGAAAGTAGGTTACTGAGACAGAATCAGCCATGTACTGTGCACAAATGTCTTTTGTGTTTTTTTTTTTTTTTTCATTATTACCCAAGGTTGGTCAACTTTAAACCGTGAAGTATATCACCCTTTGGCAATAAAACAGACTCACCTAAAAACCTGATTTCCTGTTTCCCTTAAATGCGAGGTCAAACAGAGACCGCATTTTGAGCACTGCTCTAATTAGGATACTATCTGAGGGCTGCCCAGAGACGCATGTCCTCTCTACAGGCTCAGGAAGGTTGTTTTTTTTTTTTTTTTGGAAATATAAAACACAAGTCAAGATGTCTTATAAGAAATCACACACACAGTAGATTTGGCCTCATGCATGTTACAATTGTTATTCTGTTGTGAAAAGTGTGATTGTTGTTTTTCAACTTAGACATGAGGCACAAGACGCAACTGGAAAAATACAATTCAACACTACAACAAGACCACAAATTTTTCATATTAAAAATAACCATTAATGTTTTATTTATTAGTCCTTCAATTACATTCAGAACATAAATTATTTTTTTAATCAATGCATAACAGAAATGAAAGAGCAAACCAAGTGTTTTAATATCCTTTCCTCTCTGTTTCTTCTTGCCTTGTTGACTCTGCCCCTCTTTCACAGCTTTCTCCTACCTCCCCCACCCCATATGTGCATACACACATTTGTGTTGTTCCCATCATCCACTCCAACTCTGACAGGATGTGAAACATGAAAAAAATAAAGGATTGCCATGAGGAGCTCCATTAATGAAATTTATTATAACCAGAGTTGAAATAATATCCCACTTTCCCAGGGGACCGTACAGTGTAGAGAGCATTGTTTGGTGATTTGCAGCTTTGATGAGCAGGCAATACCAACAAGGCATGTTGTTTGTTAAGACAACCAGTGGCATTTGATTAAAAATGACTTACCTTTTTCCAGACCTGCTGTAAGTTACCTGCCCTCAAAAACAACGCTGATAATTGCGTTATCCAACAAGGCTATTTGTTATAATCTAAATGTGTTTATGGGTAACCTTTATGAGGGTGTATTCCTCTTTTTTAGCTAGACCCAGTTAGGCTTGGAGTATGTGAAGTATAATACTCTCATTCCCTGTAGCTTCATGCAGGCTTAGCAGATCAGCTTTAAAATCTTTCTGAATTAATTAAAGAGACAGCCAATTGAAATTCTCTTGTGGCTTCTTAATGTTTAAGTGTTAGCAAGTTATATGAAGGTACATAAAACATCTGGTGATATATTTTGTAGAGTTTTGACCAACAAAAGAAAATGTTACTTATAACACGGCTTTGGGAGAGAGAGATAAAAGGCATGCAGGAGAGATACGTTCTTATCAGCCCAACTTTTTAGCTCCGCATGGTGACATTTCTGGGCCATGGAATCCCATCACACCAAACTTGGTGGTAAGTCTGCGTGTGTGTGTGTAAGTGAGAGAGAGAAAGAGAGGGGGGGGGGGGAAGAGCGAGAGAAAGTATTTAGGTAAGAATGAGTTCATGCATGCTTTACCATCCACTGTCCTACATACTGTACAAGGTCAGTGGCAGAGCTTTACAGTCTGGTTTTCTTCTAGTGAAATTTGTTTTGTTATCTGTAATTATAAAATCAATGTTATGGATAATTCCAAATTGCATGATAACACTTATTTGACATGGATCGTTAGGCACATGCATTAATTATTCTTTAGACAGCTCAATCAACATTTGACCGCATTAAGGGTGTAAGTAAAGAGCAAAGCACACCAACCCAAAAATTCCACAGTTTTTTTTTTTGCCTCTTTCATTTCACACATCACATGAATGACCTCCACATAGAAAAGGGAGGAGATCTGTAATGGAAGGTCACTGCTCCCCATCTCTCCTACCTTTCTACCTCTCCCTAGCTGAACAGGCTGGAGTGGGGCTCTAATAGGCTTGCATAAAAATAGCCGAAAGGGTTTTATTTAGAGGTCCCTGGCCACACATGGCTGATTCCCCATTTATCCTTCTATCAGTACTAAAGCAAAAGAGCTGCTTTTTACTGTGAAAAACTGCAGTATCCACTACTTGGCAGGAAGACTGAGTAAGTTAACAAACCTGAAGGAATGGCCACAAACAAATCAAACACATTTGGAAATGTGTACAAAGCAATTCTCAATTCACTCAGTTCAGTTCTACAAGAAGCTCTGAGGGTTTTGCCACAATTGGATAGAGGATACACTTTGTTTTCTCTAGTTCCATGTCATGTCAGTAGCATATGCTCAGTCAGGCATTATTAGCCTTGATGTGGGCTGTGATAGGGCGATTCCCCAATGAGGAGAGATGGGCAGAGATGAACTGGTGCTAGAGATGTTGGCACAAACACAAATAAAATTCATTGAAGCTTAAAGCACTGGGGAATGAAAGTCACTCCTTCTTGCCTTGCTGCAGGAGCTCTGGGCTTCAAAGGCTGTCTAAAAAACAGACATTTGCTGTTTCCTTCTCCTTTTTTGTATTTTGGTATACAGTACAGTTACGTATAAGGTAGAGGATAAAGTTTACATTAAATCTACTTTGGTCTGACTTAAAAAGCAAAAATTCTGCCAAATAAAATGTAAATTGAAATAATTTCATGAGGTTCATGGGAATATGAATTTTTATTTTTCTTTGGTAAGTTTAGGGAATGAAGAGATGGATGCAGGTTTGTTTTGTCTATTACTATCAAAATGTTGCCGACACATACTGTACACATGCACACTCGCTCTTTTCTCAGTGCACACTGTTACTCTCAGACACAGGTCTCTCTTATCTCTCGTATCTCTTAAGGATAAAATGTATTATGTATATTTATATTATGTATAAAATTCTTGATTTAACCTCGATGCACAAATAGTGCATGCAGTAACCTAAATAGTGCTTAAATTTGTTTAGGGTATTGAGTTCCAGCAATATTTACAGTATAGCATAAATTGTCTGCTCATTGTCAGTCTGTTGTAAAGTTTTTTTTTTTTTTTGCTATGGCGGCACGGTGACTTGGTGGTTAACAATGTTGCCTTGCGCCTCCAGAGCCCGGGTTTGATTCCCGCCTTGGGGTCTTTGTGCAAGTTGCGTGTTCTCCCTGTGCTTGAAGAAGATGAGATAATTTACTTCTGCCATTAGGTTTGCATTGCATTTTGTTGTTGGTCCATCTGGTCCGCACATACAAGCTTGGCACAGGTTTTACGCCGAATGCCCTTCCTGACGCAACCCTCCCATTTTATCCAGGCTTGGGACCGGCACTGCACCCAGTCGCTGGAATTTTGCCCACTGGTTGGGAATCAAACCCTGGCCTTCTACATGGTAGGCAAGAACCCCACCACTGAGCCATGAGTGCTACGGGGTTGCATTGGGTTGGTAAATTGTAGCAGCAACATTAACATAAGATTTGGAGCATCTTTAAGGTATCCTGTTGTCGCGAGACACTTTTCAAAATCACACAAGATTTTGTAAGCCTTATC
The DNA here is from genome assembly GCF_024256425.1 of Clarias gariepinus. Classification (NCBI taxonomy): domain Eukaryota; kingdom Metazoa; phylum Chordata; class Actinopteri; order Siluriformes; family Clariidae; genus Clarias; species Clarias gariepinus. Next base: position 24,674,328 of record NC_071107.1, read on the forward strand.
ATCAAAAAAGCTTTTGAGTTGAATGATTATTGTGTGTGTGTGTGTGTGTGTGTGTGTGTGTGTGTGTGTGTGTGTGTGTGTGTAAGAGAGAGAAAGAGAGAGAGGGAAAGAGAGAGAGAGAGTTATTTTCTCTTTTCATATCATAATCTATATCATCCTGACATGACATTTTCCCTCACAATAGCTTGATTCATAAATAGACAAGTAATTTATATCCAGGCCAAAGCAGATGTGCCTAGGTTTAATAACAGTCTTGGTGTATTGTTTAGTAAAATGTCATTTATCTTCATCTTTTATCTAGACGCACTAACATATTCCCCACTAAGGAGGTTTATGGGGTGGCCAGTGGTACAGATTTGGGGTCACTCTGTACCCTTTTCTGCCAGCTTCATGTTGGCCAATGAAATGTCACTCCTTAGAAGTCTGACACACTTCTTACAGTGAGAGGTTATCAAAGAGAGATGCACAGGTTTTGAAAGAGCGAAAATTGAAAAGGTCAAACCTTATTCGAAAGAAACAAGGAGTATATACACTGGGCTAATAGTATTAGAGTGCAGTAATAATGGTCCACAATCAGTAACCAGTACTGTTTCATTTGTTGTTAAATTCAATATAAAAATAGATATTATATAATCAGTGGCTTTTTTAACAAATAAAAAGTTATATAAAAAAGGTACTAGACCTGCAGAGATTCAGCAATATTCCCAGTGACAGATGTGAGACCACGCACACGCACACAAACACGAACATTTCTCAGTTTTCTTTTTTTGGTAAATTATTCACCAAATCTATGCAAACAAGGGACGCACAATTTAAGCACTAAAACAGAAAGTGCTGAATGCAGAGATGAGTGGATTAGAGGTTTCGTGAGAAAGGCAGATGGAAGTAGCAACATGCACCTGTCATCCTTTCCATTTATCGCTCTTTTCTCACACATTTATTCACGACCACACTCTCTTCTCTCTGTCCCTGTCCTCCCTATCCACACAGAAACATCAAAGAGGACAGTGTTTGTAAACGATGCTCCAAAGAGAATAGAGAGGTTTGTGATTAGCCCTGGTGGTGGTCTTACCTCTGCTGTTTTTTCCGTAACGATTAAACAATTTTATAATCATTATGAAGTCAATTAGGAATAAATTGAGTTTTTTTGTAAACATTGTATATATACACACATAATATAATTAAACACTTCTAATTGCATTTGCATTGTAAAGTGCAGTCCTTTTTCCCTTTTGCCTTTATGTTTAGTTAATATTGGGCATGATTTTTCCCTGCCTCATATTTTCATTAACCGAAATGACCTTCACCCAGGGTTTACTACATAAATACTATACTTACAGACATAAAAACTATACTTACATGGCACTTTATATAGTGTTAACTGTTAAATTAATTTAGAAAATTTGGTACTTATGTATAAGTTGTATTATTATGAATATGATTATTCTTATTATTTGGGTATTTTGTACATTTTGTACAAAATCTGTGGCACTTGTCATTCTTTTCTCTTCACTGCATGATTGCACCATTTGCCACAGACCAGATGATTTGTCAGATGAGTGCTTAATTTTTACACAGATAACAAAAAACTATGCTTTTTTACACTTGATGTGGGACAATCATCAGCCTGCATGTGACTCAACAAAATAACAAGTTTGGTGTCAAGATCAGAATTCACAGAAAAGACCAAGTTGCTCTAGGTTTTGTACAAGGGGTGCTTTGTGGGTGGAACTCTATTTTTTGACACAAATTCAGAATTTCGTCAATATACTGTATATATATATATATATGTCTGCTGCATGGGAAAACTGTAAATATTATCTATAAACTTTCGACTTTAGAAAATTAAATGTAATTATTCAATAATAATAATAATAATAATAATAATAATAATATCAAAGAGAGTTTTGCCTACTTACTGTTTACTCCTTATCATACAGCAAATAATAGTTTTTAAAGTGGTACTCAAAAGACTTTAAGCCCAATTCACAGTCAAGCATATGGCAGTACAGACACAGCTGGAACATGACTGCCTGAAGCAAAACATCCTGCAATGCCTAATCCGGATTCCTAAGCGAAATTGACAGTAGTTCTGGGACCTCACACTCAATAAGGTCAGCCACTACAAACCGCAGCTCTTGGACTCACATTTAGCATGGCTGCTGGTGGAGAAGCATGACACAGAGTAAACTATTTACATAATGGTAAATGAACTTTCCCCCACTTGGATCAGTTGAGATTGTCTACTTCCATTTAATAGTGTCGCTGGTGGTTGCTATTACCTTGTCGTGTATTTAGGGCAAGATGGTCATTTCATTATCTCAACATTCTTTCTTGCTTCCCCCAAAAAAGAAGAATTAACCTTACAACTTACACCCTGATACTGTGCCTCCTTGCCTTCTTCCTCCCTCCCACTCTTTTTTTCTCACACACCTACTCCCCATCTTTTCTTTGTTCTCGACCACCAAAAGTAAACCACCAAAGCACACGAGAGCTGAGGTATTGATTAAACAAAAAATTTAGGTGTGGCCGACAAACTGTACAGTATTTCAGGGTATGTTCATTGGATCTCAATTCTAGTTAAATAAACACGGACACACCCTTATAGTTGTTATATACTTCTAAACATTTGATTACTGCAATACAGAGGAAAATCTTGCACACATCATGTAAAAATCCTCCTTCATCAGAAATTACCCGTTACTGCTCTAATCAGACACTGCACAACAGTCCTGATCATCCAAACACATTGACAGCCATCGTCTTGATGAGAATGAATAAGCAGCTGGAAACTATGCAATCAGCACCTGCTGAGCCAAACACATGAATGGCTGCACTGTACATCCTTCACAAAATCAAAAGGTGTCAAATAAGTTAAGTTTTTAATTTTAAACATCCTAAATAAACATGAAGGGAAGATAATATGAGCTGGCTAAGATGTGGTAGAAGAATTTGTCAATAATTATGATAATATTTTTTATGAGTGCAAAAAGTGTCAACATATTTCTTTTTTAACTTCTTTCAGGGAAGGCATGTAGTTTTTTTCACATTTTTAAAAGGCCCATTGAAAAAAATGTAATGCATTGAAATTCACATCTGTAATAAATCTGGTAAATGGGTTCTTGAACATCGTGCTTTTAGCACATTCAAGGTCGCTGTCATGCACACTCGGAACGCGACCAGCACTAGGACCCGGAAGTTAAGCGGTCGCGAACCAGGAAGTATAAAAGAGGTAAACAAACCATAGCACCTCGCTCAGTCATTGAGTCGCCGATGCTACGTCGGAATTCTTCAAACCGTGAGTACTCACCTTCTTGGTTTAAAATCCTGATCGAGTGTGTATTTATAGGACGCGGGTTAGATTGTGTCTTTCCCTTGCTCCCCATTCGTGAGAGTCCTTAGATCAAATAGCGTGATTATCCTGCTCACTCGTGTTCGTCCGCGTTTGGGTTTACCATTCACGCAACAAAGGGCTAACCGCTAAAGCTACGTCTTCTGGTCACTCCAGGTTAGTTCTTGACAGAATGACTGAGCCCTCCGCGGTGAACCCAGCGGACTACGCGCACCTCTGCGACGTGGTAGATCAGCATGCCAAGCTTATCAACACGCTAACCGGGGAGATCGCTAATCTGCGCCGGGACCTCCAAGACGTCGCGGCCTTGCGCCGCGAGGTCGCGGAGCTTCGGCAGGAGAACGCGGATCTCCGGGCGGCTGTAGATAGCGCGGCTAGCCGTTCTCCCGTCGCGGCGGCCGCGGCGCCGCCCCAACCTCCCCCCCCTTCTTCTGATGTATTTCTGGCACTTCCTGATAAATGGGATGGCACGGACGGAAAGTGTAATGTGTTTTTAACATCGCTTGATCTGGTGTTTGAGTTTAATGCCACCAGGTACTCCACCGATCGGCTACGCATCGCGCTTCTGGTCTCGTTGCTATCCGGGCAGGCAGCTGAGTGGGCCACGGCAGTTCTCCGGGCGGATACAGACACCGCGCATTCATATAATGAGTTCACCCGCCAACTCAGGCTTACCTTCGAACACCCAGCGGGCGAGGTGGAGACCGACACCAAACTCTACCACCTGCGGCAGGGAGGATCGTCTGTGAGCCGGTATGCAGCTGAATTCCGGACCCTCGCTGTGCAGACCGACTGGGGAGATGCCGCGCTCCGGACATCCTTTTACGAGGGACTGGCTCCACGCATAAAAGACGAGCTCGCCGGGCGAGAGCTTCCTGCCACCCTGGAGGGGATGATCCAGCTCACCCTCCGTATTGACCAGCGTATCCTCTCTCGCCCGAAGCCAGCCCCGAGGACCCTGCCGCCTGCACCCACCTTCTCTTACACTGTACCACGACCATCCACTACTTTCACCGCCCCAACTACTGGATCTGTCGGATCTCCACCTCCTGCCGTGGTTGACACCGGAGCCGGGGAACCCATGCAACTAGGACGCGCCTCCCTGACCGTGGCGGAACGAGAACGACGGTACAGAGAGGGGTTATGTGCCTATTGTGGGTCAGCGGCACATCACCGGGCGATCTGTCCACTTCGCCCGGGAAACGCCCAGCCCCGGTGAGTTCGAGAGGAGACTCACCGGGCCCTCTCCACCTCTCCACCACGACCAACGCCACCATTTCACGTCTCACGGTTCAGGTAATTCTCCAATTTGGCCACAAACGAGTTCGAGGTACAGCGTTCATCGATTCCGGTGCCGCTGGTAACTTCATTGACTCAACTTATGCCAAAAAATTGGGGATGAAGATCGAGGCGTTATCCCAGCCAGTTCAGATCACTTCAGTCGACGGTCGGCCCCTCTCCTCCAGCCCTATCACTCACCAGACCCAACCAATCACGTTCACCATCGACCAACACCAGGAACAGCTCCAACTTCACCTCACCTCCGTCTCATCTCCTCCCATCATCCTCGGCTACCCGTGGCTGCTGCAGCACGACCCCCTCATCTCCTGGAATCAGAATCGCATTCTCCAGTGGGGACCGACCTGCACTGAACTTTGCCTACGGGCCCAGGCTGGGACGTGTTCCATGGAGTCCCCCGATGTCGACATCAACGCCATCCCGCCTGCCTACCGAGACCTGGCTGGAGTCTTTTGCAAGAAGAGAGCCACCCACCTTCCACCTCATCGACCTTATGACCTGGCGATAGAGCTCCAGCCGGGTTCCGTTCCCCCCCGTGGACATCTCTACTCTCTGTCCAAGACCGAGACTCAGGCGATGGAGGAGTACATCACCAACGCTCTGCGACATGGAACGATCCGGCCCTCCTCATCTCCTGCGGCCGCAGGGTTTTTCTTTGTGAAAAAGAAAGGGGGGGAACTTCGCCCGTGCGTCGACTATCGGGGGCTAAACAAGATAACCATCAAGAACCATCACCCTTTGCCGCTCACCAACTCAGCCCTGGACGCCCTCTCTGGTGCCACCGTGTTCACTAAGTTGGACCTCCGGAGCGCCTACAACTTGGTGCGCATCAGAGAGGGCGATGAGTGGAAAACGGCCTTCATCACACCCACAGGACACTACGAGAGTTTGGTCATCCCGTTTGGGCTATGTAACGCACCCTCGGCCTTCCAACAATTTATCAACGATGTCCTCAGAGACATGTTAGGCCGATGGGTGTTCGTTTATCTGGACGATATTCTGATCTACTCCCGCACCATGACAGAACACACCCAACATGTCCGAGCTGTACTAAAGAGATTGTTCGCCCACCAGCTGTACTGTAAGTTGGAAAAATGTGCTTTTCACCAGCACTCCACCACGTTCCTGGGTTTTGTTATCTCGCCCCAGGGTGTGGCCATGGACCCGCAGAAACTAGATGCTGTGCGCCATTGGCCCCTACCCAGGACGCTCAAACAGCTTCAACGGTTTCTCGGGTTTGCGAACTTCTACCGTCGCTTTATCCGGGGCTACAGTACAGTTGCAGCACCATTGACCAATCTGACCAGGCCTGCATCTCACCCCTTCCAACTCACTCCTGCTGCCATCACGGCCTTCAGAGAACTCTGCCACCGATTCACCACCGCCCCTATCCTCCTTCATCCTGATGCCAACCAACCATTCGTTGTGGAGGTGGACGCGTCGGATGTGGGCACTGGCGCTGTTCTCTCCCAACGAGGTCCAGACCAGAAGCTACACCCATGTGGCTTCTTCTCCAAGAAATTTAATCCCACTCAGCAGCGATACGGTGTAGGGGACCGCGAGCTGCTGGGCATAAAGTGGGCCTTGGAGGAATGGCGTCACTGGCTCCAGGGCGCCAGTGAGCCATTCGTCGTCTGGACGGATCACCAGAACCTCATCACCATCCGGAACCTCAAACAGCTGAATCCACGACAGGCACGGTGGGCATTATTTTTCGAACAGTTCGACTTTCATCTGTCATACCGCCCGGGGTCCAAGAACACCAAGGCAGACGCCCTATCACGACAACAGGAGGAAGACGTCCCCCGGGCGGACCCCGTGCCTGTCCTACCATCCTCACGTATCGTGGCACCCCTCCAGTGGGATCTTGAAACGAGGGTTCGCCAGGCTCAGGCTGCGGAGGCCGGGCCGGCAGGTGCGCCGCCTGGACGACTCTTCGTTCCACCACCACTACGAGCTGAGGTCCTCCAGTGGGGTCACTCTTCGCCCGTCGCCGGACACCCGGGAAACAAAAGAACTCTGCAGTTCGTGAGACGGGCATTCTGGTGGCCTTCCATGAAGAGAGACATCGAGGAGTTCGTTCAGGCGTGCCCGGTGTGCGCCAGGGCCAAGGACTCAAATCGACCAACCCCCGGAGAGCTTCAACCTCTTCCCGTTCCTCGCCGGCCCTGGACGCACATCGCCTTGGATTTCATCACGGGCCTGCCGGTGTCCGAAGGGAAGAACACCATCCTCACTATCGTCGACCGGTTTTCAAAAGCAGCCCACCTGGTGGCCCTCGCCGGACTCCCCTCAGCTAAGGACACCGCTGAGTTGATATTGGAACACGTAGTCCGCCTGCATGGGTTCCCCAAAGACATCGTCTCGGACAGAGGGCCCCAGTTCACCGCCCGGTTCTGGAAGGCCTTCTGCCGTCTGATCAACTCCACCACTAGTCTGTCCTCCGGCTACCACCCCCAGACTAACGGTCAGACGGAACGGACCAACCAACAACTGGAGCGCTATCTGCGATGCTTCGTGTCCGACCACCAGCGCTCCTGGGCCCGCTACCTCACCTGGGCGGAACTGTCTCATAACCTTCACGTCTCTTCAGCCACCAACTTGAGCCCATTTGAGGTATGCTACGGGTTCCAGCCTCCGATGTTCGCCCACCAGGAACCGGAGGTTGACGTACCCTCGGCCCAACAGTTGGTCCGTAGGTGTCGACGGCTATGGGAGCAAGCCAACCGGAACATCCAGCGCGCCAACGCCAGTTACATCACACAACACCGCCGTCGACACCCTCCGGGACGATTGTTCAAAGTAGGTGACAAGGTCTGGCTTTCAACCAAAAATCTCCATCTCCACACAGAATCCCGGAAACTCTCCCCACGATTCATCGGACCATACCGCGTCAATCTACAGATTAACCCTGTCACCTACCGGCTCCAGCTGCCTGCGGCGCTCCGGATCCACCCGGTTTTCCATATCTCACAACTGAAACCCTTCACCACTTCACCCATGGTTCCACCCACCCGCCCTGCTCCTCCTCCCCGAATCATTGACGGCGGTCCCGCCTACACCGTGCGACGGATCCTTGATTCGCGTCCTCGGGGCAGAGGCACCCAATACTTGGTCGATTGGGAAGGCTACGGCCCCGAGGAGCGGTCTTGGGTTCCAGCACGCTTCATCCTCGACCCCGAGCTCATCCGGGACTACCGTCACAGGGTATCCTCCACCGCAGGACCGTCCGGAGCCGGTCCTGGACAGGGGGGTACTGTCATGCACACTCGGAACGCGACCAGCACTAGGACCCGGAAGTTAAGCGGTCGCGAACCAGGAAGTATAAAAGAGGTAAACAAACCATAGCACCTCGCTCAGTCATTGAGTCGCCGATGCTACGTCGGAATTCTTCAAACCGTGAGTACTCACCTTCTTGGTTTAAAATCCTGATCGAGTGTGTATTTATAGGACGCGGGTTAGATTGTGTCTTTCCCTTGCTCCCCATTCGTGAGAGTCCTTAGATCAAATAGCGTGATTATCCTGCTCACTCGTGTTCGTCCGCGTTTGGGTTTACCATTCACGCAACAAAGGGCTAACCGCTAAAGCTACGTCTTCTGGTCACTCCAGGTTAGTTCTTGACAGTCGCAGGTTGTATACAGACTGAAAACATTTAATTGAAACAATGTTCTCCTACCAGTAAAGGGCGAACGTACATAATAATGGTTTGCATGGAACACTGAACAGTTGTTGCTATGGAGAATCACACAAGACCATGTGAATTACATCAAGGATAATGAGCCATTTCATATATTTATTAATATATTTATTTTGTATAGTAGTTTCATTTACAACTAGAATGTAATGGTTATTTACACTGGCAATTACTGTTTGGTGAACCTTAAGAGGGAGAAATAATGAAATTCCCTATTCAGACCGTATTCTTGGCATGGACTACCCTGATTGGCTCATGTGTGGTCAGTGGATAATTAAAAATGCCCATTCACATAAGAGACAGATTTTTTTTTTTTTTTTATACCAAACCATTAGTAAACAAACAAACGAAAAAGATAAAACTAGATTCTGGGTGTCAAGGGAAAATATATGATTCAAAGGCATAGCTACAGTATTTCAAGGTTAAAATGTTCCAAAGGCTGTGTGCATTCCAGTTCCAAAAGCACTGGCCGGCCCTCTCCAAAAAGTCATACATTTAATATTTAGTTGAACTCGCTTTAACCTTGATTATAGTGCACAATGTGGCAAATTTATGTGTGAAAATCAATCTTTGTGTTCACGCAACCATTCTTTCACAATTTGCGTTCAGGCATATCCCCATGGTATCAGGGAAGGACAAAAATGTCTTGATGTGATACCCCGGTCATTCAGTACATTCAGGTCATCAGCTGATTTCATTTTACTGCCACATAATGTTGCTAAGTCTAGACCTCTGTGTTTCTTCCACAGAGTTGACAACTTAAGCTACCACTTCAGCGCTTTCTTTCCTACCCCGTAAATGTTATCACTTCCACTATTAAGTATACTGTAGCTCTAATTACTGTTGATTGTTTTTTTAATGCAACTTCACCAATGGTCAAGTTCTTAAATGTTTCTGATCACAGTCATTCTTGATTTTTTCGACCAAATTTCTTCCACAGAGTTCACCACTATATTTCCAAGTTAATAATGCATTAGATGATATTATATGCTAGTTTTTATGCTATTTAATACAGGTTACTGGGTTAGACCTATCAGAAACAATGATATCATGAAACATGGGTTGTGTGACAGAACAAAATATATATTATATTATATTATATTATATTATATTATATTATATTATATTATATTATATTATATTATATTATATTATATTATAATTAGTATTTTTTGAGAAAATGTTTAATTCATAAATGCTGCTTCCTCACTGTCTGAAAGTGTGTATGAATGTAATAGTTTGCCCCATTTGTTTTTAACAGTATTATATTATAATGTCACAGACATGATAAAAAATTATCATAACAAATAGTTATTTTTTTGAGTCAATTTTCAGTATTGTACTTAGAAATTTTGGAATATTCTTATGTAATTTTACTTTGTTGCTATGCTTTTAGTATTGTTTTAATGAAATAATTTTTTACGTGAGTACTGTTGAAACTGAACATTTGAGTATTTATTGCCCAAAAAAAGCAACAATGTTAACACTTCTTTGCCTCTTCAATGTGCAAAGACTGTGCTCTATACAAATGACTGCGCTCTATACGTAAATAAAATGGGCTAAGTTTACCATCTATTAATTTCAGTTTAGCATCAAAACAAGTCAATCATTGTAGAAACATACTGATTAATAATTGTACAATTAAACATTTCATCTAGTTCACCTTCCCTCGTCCAACAAGCCTATGATGCAGATGCAAGTACAAAGCAAATCCTGACTCTTGAGATTGCTTAATTATCTGTGCCAGAAATCAGCAGAGGCAATGCATGTAATAATCTGCTATCCACCCTCATGAGGCATTTGACAGTCTATCACCTCTTTTTTAACCATGCATCCCTCAGAGGTAGGTGCACATACTGTACACACATACATAATGGTCATAACTGCAGATGGAGCTAAAGTGCCTTGTAATTATTTTGACCTTCACCTGTAGAAATTCCTACATATATTGTCTGAAGTACTGCTTAGCACTGAAGATCACGGGACCATAATTGAGGCCAGAGACAGCAAATTTCACACCAGGTTTCACAGTAAGCACTGGAACCACAAAGATGAAGGACATTGCCTGGAATAAACCGCAAGAAACCTTTAATCTGATCCCATCAGCCTTTTTTTTTCAGTACATTGCCTTATTTATTGGCTGACTGTTATCCAAACCAACGGGATGAATAATATCTGCTACGGAATCGCTTAACAGATACCGCTATACATAATGAAATGTAAAGCTGGTTGAATTAAATTATCACTTCTTCTCTGTGTGGGCAAGCTCATCTAGACATACAGTATTTTAGGTTTAATGGCTTGATGGATTACGGATGTAATCCCCATACAGGTAAAGTCCTCCATAACAGAAACAAAATCCGGAGAAAATGCACTATATGCAGAGATAACTTGATGGTAATCTGTTCTCAATGTTTCCCTCTCACTCTTCCCCTTGCTAATGAGATATGTATAATCACACTATCTTGTGTCACCCAGAAGGGGTTTGGGTCCCTTTTGTGCCTGGCTCTTATTACATTTTTTTCCTTATGTCATATCAGGAAGTTTTTCATTATTCCTTATTAGGATCATAAACTGGAAGTTACTTTGAAATTCATTTGAAATTCATTAGAAGTGCTCTATAAATAAAAACACATCATAAATACTACAGACCCACATGATATTATCTATGAACTTTAATGAAATGCCAATTACCATACACACACATGCAAGATTCAGTTTACTAAACTACTGTATTGATTTTGTGGGCATTGGAGATAATATTTATAAGCATGCTTGCTCACACATCTGTGACACATCATCAGGAGTGATTGAAAAGCCTGTTGCGGTTATATATAAACATGCGGTTTATTGGGTGTTAATTATTGGTTGATATTATATTATATTATATTATATTATATTATATTATATTATATTATATTATATTATATTATATTATATTATTTGAAAAAAAATGCTGCTTTCTCACTGTCTGAAAGTGTGTAACTATGAGTGTAATAGTTTGCCCCATTTGTTTTTGACCATATTATATTATAATGTCACAGACATGATAAAAAATTCATAATCCAAATAGTTATTTTTTAAGTCAAGGTATTGTTGGATAAAATTTAAATTTCAGGTAACATTTTAGCCATTTCATGTAATTATATGACTAGTGATCACTGTCATCCCTTCCTTTAAACAAACTTGACTGTGTTACTGTATTAATGCATACTTGCAAAACACAATAGTTTTTACACCCACACAGAAAGCAAACATGTACTCCAGGTCTGTGCTGACCAGCTCACAAGTTATACTGTAGTAACCAGTCCCATAACTATTGACCAGTTGCTCTTGTTTTTTAAAATCCTTTAATTGATACCTACCCACCCACGTCAGGAAGACTGTTCCAGGTGATCTAGTGCAACATCAGTTTAGCTCCTGGGCAAACAGATTGACTAAGGCTCTCAACACTTGGAAAGAGAAAACACCTACATAAAAATGCAGTATATGAAAACAGCTCGACATTTATTACCTTCATACTTACCTAGGACTAACCTCCATAAACCACCCCAAGACTGTGGATGATTGCGCATCTTTTAACTAGTTTTAAGAAATGGCATCCCCCAGGTTTGTGTACCGAGCCCCTTTCTTTATGCACTCTTTATACATAATTGCCAATCCATCCACACCTCTAACATTTTGTCAAATTTGCAGATAATATGACAATCATTGGACTCGTAGAAGATGATGATGAAGCTGCATACAAGAAGTACGTTCAGCAACATGGTGTACCTGTCATACTCTGGTCTTAAATACCAAAAGACCACTGAGATTATTGTGTTTTAAAGACTACCTATAGGACAAAACAGAGGCCTGTCTGTCTATATCAACACAGACAGTCAACTGCTTCAGGGGTCCTGGAAGTGACCGTCACAAAAGATCTCTCAACTTCCCTCAAAAGCAGCTGGCCAGCTTTTTAAATAAACCACAATGAGCATTTAAACTGTAGGAAGCTGCTTGACAGCCTGGTACAGTAGCTGTATCAAAGCTGATAATGCTTTCATTAGCAGAACTTCTTTACAGTACATGCTACAAACATAGGACTAAGAACATCAAAAATACACACCCTCTGTTTAAGCCCCTTCCATCAAGCAGGCACATCTGTAGAATCTGCATAAACATAAATGGACTAAAAAACAGTTTCTTCCGAAAAAAGGTGTGATACTCCTGAACTCAGATACTTCCTCAGTATGGCATGATTGATGCACTGTTTTTGTTGTAGTAATGTGCAATATTTACTTATTTATTTACTATGTTAATTGTGTGCAATACAATATAATTTTTTTCTTACAGTAATGTTAATTAGTACCAATTACCTATGGTGCTCGATAAAATCTCTTCATAGATTCTTTGTTTGATTGACTTGAGCAAACACGCACACACAAACAACGGTCTTTTGAGAGTTAGTAATAGTACCTCATGTGTACAACATGTGGGAGTGCTATTTGGCATGGTGTTCTAGCCTTTACTGTAGTGCTCTAGCCTGTTTTGATTGGACATGTAAAATATACTGTGCAATACTCGTGTAAAGTACATATTTAATTCTAGAGTTTATACTAGAGAGAAACTAAAGGCATATAAATCTTCTGTTTGTGAGCACATTTTGAGGGCGCCATCACCGTCGCCCTTGGCTTGCTCATAATCGTTATGATCTATACACATTTTTACTTGCTCATACACATTTCCATAATTTTCTTTTAATTATGTGAAGCTGCATTTAGACAATAATCATTGTTAATGGTATATAAAAAATATTGAACTGAATTGAATTGACATTTAAGAAGTAATAATTTATGATTACTGAGCTAAATATGTTCATTATACTGTAAGCAGGTTCTCAGTAAAAAATAAGTGGCCTAGCTATGATGTACTGTTAACTAGTGATTTCTTTGATGTAAAAAATGTAAATTACTTAATGCATTCTAAATTAATTGTGTAATCTGGCTGTTGAGCTAACTTTACTAATATGAACTGCTTAGCTAATGATATTAAATTATATGGGCACGCAAACAGACTAATTATCGACTCAAATTGCCTGTTACCACAACACTCTTCTTTTATATAAAAAATATAAAACATATGCAGGTCTATTATATGCACGCCACACAATATAATTACATACAAAAAATTAATTACTTGCATTTAAAACCACTACATGACGGGGCCAAACATTTTTAGACAAAATGGAAAATTAACATTTTAATGACATTTTCAAGATTTTAAAATAATAAATATCAAGATAATTTAAAACAAAATACTTTTTTTTTTTTTTTTTTTTTACTGCAACTGCTATTTAGTATGAAGTCCTTTATTCTTCAAACCCTGCTGGATTCGTCTGGGCATACAGTAAAAAAAAAAAAAAACATCTGCAGTACTCAGTCCATGCCTGCTTGATTGGTTCCTGAAGATCATGTACAGGAGGTTTCTTTACTGCTACTGCCTTCTTTACCATTGTCCAACAGTTGTCTATTGGGTTTAGGTCTAAAGATGACCCAGGCTATGGCTTCAGAAGCTGAATATCATTCTCACATAGCCAGTTTTTAGTTAATTGGCATAACTCTTCAGCCACATTGAATTAGTGAAATCATGTGTTTTGTGCACAAGGAAAACTATAATACATGACACATGTTTTTCATATTTGGTATTTTGCCAATATTTTCGGCCAACCCTGTGCTGTTCTGCTTTGTTTTTGCAACCAGAAAGCATAGTTGGCACCAAAGTGGTATGTTTCACTGTTGAATAGAACTTTGATCATTTTAGTTTTTTTGTTGTTTTTGTCTTATTGTGAGTGAATATGATAAAAGAAAAAGCACATACTGTAGAAAAAGTAAAAAAACAACTTTGCCTGTCAAAAATCTAAATAACCTGTTGTCAGCTTCAGCAGTCATCCTCCAGTGGGAAACAGGGACTGTACTCATATTCTTGTTTGGCCTTCACCTGGTCTCTTCAGGAGGTGGATAAACAATGGTTGGAAATCAGTTTTCATGTCAAATTGTCTAGGATTTACTGTATCTGTTACTGACAGCAAATAATATAAAGCCTAATATGATGTGTCAAAACATTTATTTGATGTAACAAAAACATGTCTTGATAAACCCCCACAATGGCAAGAAAAATTCACAATAATCTTAAAATAAATGACCTGTTACAGGTGTCTCTCTTTAAACAAACAGCTAAAACATCTCATTATTCTTTTTATATTTTTATATAATGTGAATAAAGAATATTTTAAACCTTAAGCAGCAATATATAATCCTTAAAAATCATATCAATAATTTCCTCCACTACTGGTATATTAATAATTAATTAACTCACTCACCGTTTATACCGCTTTATTCTGTATCCAGGGTCACAGGGACCTGAAGCCTATCCCAGAAGGCTTAGGGCATAAGGCAGGGGTACACCCTGAACAGGGTGCCAATCCATTGCAGGACACACACAGACACTATGGTTAATTTGGGAATGCCAATTAGCCTAACCTGCATATCTTTGGACTGGGGGAGGAAACCAGAGTAACCGGAGGAAACCCACCAAACATGCCAACTTCATGCACACAGAGATGGGAATCGAGCCTGGCCTGGAAACGATCCCGGATCCGGATCCTGGAGGTTTAAGGCGACAGTGCTAACCACTACACCACCATGCCGCCTTAATTAACTAACTGTGCCATGTTAAACAAAGGCTGGTATGCAAATCTATTTGTAATGATGTTACCAAATTTTGAGTTTATATTCACCTCAACTAAAACATAATTACACAAATGAAATCATATTAAGTGTTATTCTAAGTGCTACTTTCTGAGGCAATTCTTTGGTACAGTACTTTTAAGTGACAGAATAAAATGTGCAAAGCCACACCTTTGAAATCATGTTACAAATGACCAACCTATGATAGTACCACTCACACCCTGGGGATTTAAATGTAATAATACATCCTTTATATTGTTCATGACTGACAAGATCAAGTGAACTGAATAATGCATTAATGCCAGAGGGTAGTCAGTTGACATGTGTAGTCAGTTTTATTGGGTTGGTTAGGTGAACTAATGCAAGCAGCTATACTGTGTTTTATTCAGGCTTTTATTATTTTTTAGATGCTCACATGTTCCTCTTTAATATATTAATATATAATAATTAGAAAGTATTCTCTCTCTTCTTTTAAATGTGCCTAGGTAATGTATTTCAGTTACTAGGAGGACTGGGTTACTAATCAAATTTCACTCTCTATTATGATTTTGGCTTTGAAAAATGATAAAAACAAAATAATGCAATTAAATGCTCCACCATCCCATGTCACCTCTTCCAAAGCAGAGGCTATGACAGAACAGGGCAGAGGTTAATAAAAAAAACTAGGTAGGTATTAAAGTAATGGCACAAGAGCTGAACTCAGCATAAGCATAGAGAACCCATGATGGAAGCCTGGTGTGGGGACTGATACAAGGTTGGCACAGGAGTTGGTACAGAGCTTGCCATGAAGGCTGAGACGGAACTTGGCATGGAAGATAGGACTAAGCCTGGCATAGGCACTCGGATTGAGCTTGTTACACTAAACCTTGGTGTAGGCGTGAGACCAGGACCTGACTATTTATTAATATTAATATTAAATATTGTGCTCCATTATCCTTCACAGTGATGTTTTCATTTTGTGTTAATATCCATTTTCTTTAAAACAACACATTTTCACACTTTTTTTACACTTATGAAAAGCCTAAATTGTCTCCATTAAAAGCCTTATTTTAATTTATTTTTTACTCATTCACTCGCTTATGCTCTATTTTGCTTATCCTCTTTAGGGTCACAGGAAAACCGTAGACTCAGATGACTCTGGGCATGAGGCGAGGTACACCCTGGATGAGGTGTCAATCCATTGCAGGGCACTGAACCACACACACATTTACTCACATACTGTGGAAACCAATCAGGACAGGGAGAACATAAAAACACAGAAATGAAACCCTTGATGCTGGAGGTGCAGGGCCACAGTGCTACCATTACATACTGTGCTGCCTAATTTGCTTTTTAGATAAATTATGTTTACTTTAATCAATAAAATGCAATTACTTAAATAAAGATAAGAAATCAAAATGAAAAAAGTAGTTTAATTAAACGATTACAAGCAATCACACCAAATAGCTACCATGCAGTTCCATATTTACAGAGTATAAAAATCTAAACACAAACACTAACTATTGGCTAAATTTCATAGGCATTTAGGAAAACATGAAAATCAAATGGAGGCATGCCATCTTAAAAATAACAACACTTTCTCTCCTACTTTGCAATAAAGATAGACAGGGAATTTAAAACACCAAAGCTTTAAAAGACAGCTAGTCTATATAAATAAATAAAAGTTTTTTTTCGGTACATTTAACTCTCTCTGATATCTTTATGCTTTATACATTGGAGGACCAGAAAACAGTCTCAGAAAACATTTTGTGTTAAGACAAAAGTCTTAAGTCTTTCTGTCTACGGTATATGTGTTTATATCTGTCCAGCCGATTTTTTCACCACATCATGCAAAACTGGCTTTGCCTTAAGATGAATCTGGAATGATCCATACATTAAATTAAAGTGTTGAGCAGAAGGGACATTATAAGCAGTTTTGTGTCAGATTACCTCACAGCAGCTATAATTTTGTTTGACAAATATAGAACTTTTCTCTTACTCAACAGAGACAATCGCCGTGATAGTTTACCGTGAATACAAAGGGTATGCAAAAGACAGAAACTAGTGTAATGTCCCTAAAAGGGCCCAAATCCTCACTCACGAAACATGGACAAATGCATGACACAGCATAGCTTACTCCAAAAAGAGGTATGTAATTTTTCAAAACTGAATCTTTAAAGATGCATGGACAGATCATTGTATGTTTATTCTTGCAGCGAAAAGTTTAAAACCAGATTTTAAACCATATGTTCTGAAAGTTTGATGGTAATTACAACAGTAATGTAGTGAAATAAAACACCGGTTGTTAGAGCAATTATATCCACAGCAGTCAGTGAGGGCATAAAGTATCCAAAATGATAGCCCAGTGGTATGCGCATAAATCAAAATGTTGAGTAAAAGTGATAAAATGGTCTACTTTAGACAGGGAGTGTATATGGCTGATGGCCAAGTACAACTTGGCATAAGCACGGTGTAAGATACTCAACATTACAAAATTGTATTTCTTAATTAAAAAAATATATATTTTATGTTGTATATTATGTGGACTGGCCGCTGTAATGATAGAATTTTTCTTCGGGATTAATAAAGTACTCTATCTATCCTAAAAGATTATGTCACTGGCATCCATCCCTCCATCCATCTATGATCATATGAGTTTTTGATTACTATGTACACTATGTACTATGTACATCACATACTGGCTTAGGCACACATGAGCACAAACAACTGAAAATTTGTCAAAAGTGAAATGTCAGTTGGGTTGTTTAACCTATTACACATTTAGGCTTTTATTTTTACATGTTCTCCTTTAAAACATTATGTTTACGCATTTAATTTCATATTCAATTGAAAACTATGAAATAATGATACTCTAATTTATAGTGCACAAAAATGCACACAATCAGAAAATGCTCAGTCACAGTTGTTTGTAATTTTGTGCAATATAACTATTACATAACCAGTGTCTGTCTGGTGTAGAAGTAAATACATTGTGTGTGTGTGTGTGTGTGTGTGTGTGTGTGTGTGTGTGTGTGTGTGTGTGTGTCGCATATATGTCCATTATCTACTCAGGTGACAGGTTTGTTGTGTCATCCTCAACATGGAGATCTGCAAGTATTGAAAACTTTGTTTTTTTTTCCCAAATTCTCCTTATTGGAAAAAAACTTCTCTATGAGGTTACGGATCCAACAGACAGTCAGTGCCAACTAAAACATCTTGTACAAATTGGGGAAGCTGTCCTTTTTAACAATCTTTTGAAGATGCTCAAGTCAAACAGATGCAACAGCAGAGGCTTTAAGCTCCATCTCTGCTCCAATAAGAGGAGTGTAAATTTTTAGCAGCTGTGCATATTTCTGTATGAATTAAAATACTGCTGCACATCCTTGTGCAAATTCGACTCATTTTGCTGTGAATTCTTTCTCCAGTTCTTTGATTAGGGTATACATCAAAGAGAAATCCAGGTGCTGCTGAAATCCAATTGTCTCGGTCTGTGACATTGTATGCCACTTTCATTAGATTCTCTTTGGCCAGAAGTAGCTGTAACCAGTTAACTGCAGATGGAGTGTTTTGTGGTCCAAGTCGAGTCGAGTAGGCTTTTATTGTCATTTCAACCATATACTGTTCAGTACACAGTGAAACGTAACAGGGTTCCTCCTGGACCAAGGTGCTACATACAAACAACATAAATGAACAAAAGCTAACTTGCTAACTAAGGGCCTGTCCACACGGAGACGCGTTTTGCTGTATACGTATACATTTTTTATCGTATTGGCGTTTCGTCCACACGGATCCGGCATTTTAGGAGACTGAAACCGCTATTTTTTAAAACCGGGTCCCAAAGTGGATAAATCTGAAAACGACACCCTTGCGGTTTCGTGTGTATGGCCAATCCGTATATTTTGTGAAACGATGATGTCATCACATCACGTGTCGGCTGCGTCACACGTAACAGCAACAACAATGATGGTGGACTACATGATTGTGTTCGTGTTGCTACAAAGCCTACTAGCTTTATTACAGCAAAATCTGTTGCTTCTATGCAACTATTATGAGCAACAAGTGATAATGGACAACACCATCTTGGTTCGTATATAGCACGAAGGTTATGTGCATGCTCAAAGTCTTCTTCTCCGTGTATAGTGTATCTCTATGGCAGAATTACAGCGCCCTATACTGGTCTGGCATATATACTACACCGACAAACGAAATAACACACTCCAAAACTGTGGTAATGAGAAAATGAGTTGAGATAGTAAAATGAAAACAGTAAACTTTTCTTTTAATTAGCAGCAAACATATTAAAAAGTCATTGCGCCAATAGCAGGTGATGATTAATGTGCAAAAAGCAATTTCAGGTATGATTTCTGGATGGTTGTTGAGCAGTGTGTTTGCATGTGTGTTTTTATCAGTTAAGTCCCATTTGTGTGTTTGTGTGTGTGCGTGTGCGTGTGTATGTGTGTCCAGTCATTTTATTTATTTAGGAGATGGGTGGCTTGTGGAAATAAGGTGCTTTGGTACTGTGGCAATGTGGACAGGATGAGTCAGTGGCGGTGTCGATGCATTCGCAGGTCGTGGAAACAGTTGCTCCAATACAAGACCAAATTGAAGCTGTTGACTTATCTGTTTTGTCGCAGGAGGAGCAAGGTGAGCTTAGATCCCTGTTAGGGCGATATCAGTCGGTGTTTCAGCCCATGAGGGTGATCTGGGTTGAACCGATGTGATTTCGCATGAGATTCCGTTGTTGGATGTAGTGCCTGTTCATCAGCGCTATAGGCGAATTCCGCCATCGGAATATGAGGTTGTTAAGTCGCATATTAATCAGCTCCTGGAGGCTAATGTTATTAGGGAGAGTTGCAGTCCCTATGTGTCGCCTATAGAGCCTGCGTATGTGTGTCGACTACCGGCAATTAAATGCAAAGACGAGGAAGGATGCTTTTCCTCTTCCGCGCATTGAGGAGTCGCTCGATTTCTTGACGGGGGCCAGGTGGTTCTCCACTATGGACTTGGCTAGTGGCTATAACCAAGTCCCTGTCCTCGAAAAGGATAGAGCTAAGACCGCATTTTGTACTCCCTTCGGCCTCTTTGAGTTCAATCGTATGCCTTTCGGGCTGTGTAATGCTCCAAGCACGTTTCAGGGCCTGATGGAGCGATTGTTTGGGGATCAACAGGGTAGTTCACTATTGTTGTATTTAGATGACATTGTGGTGTTCTCCTCTTCCGTTTCGCAGCATTTGGAGCGGCTGGAGGTCGTGTTGGGTCGCTTGGAGCATGAGGGCTTGAAGGCTAAATTGGCGAAGTGCGCGTTCTTCCGGAAAGAGGTAAAGTATCTAGGACATGTTATTTCTGCTCAGGGTGTTTCCACTGACCCAGGTAAGATCGAGGCAGTTTCACAGTGGCGGTGTCCCACCAGTGCGTCCGAGCTACGCTCGTTTTTGGGGTTCGCCAGCTACTATCGGCGTTTTGTGCAAGGCTTCGCAAAGTTGGCGGCTCCCTTGCATTGGGCGGTGGCGGACTGTGCTGCTGTCAAACCCCGAGTACGAGTTGGCAGGAGTTTTTCTGACGTTTGGTCGGAGCAGTGTCAGCAGAGCTTCGAGGAGTTAAAGGTCAGGCTCACCACAGCCCCCGTGCTGGCCTATGCTGATTTCTCTCTTCCATTCATTCCAGAGGTGGATGCAAGTCATGGTGGTTTGGGGGCAGTCCTTTCCCAGGAGCAGGGTGGGAAAGTGCGGCCTATTGCGTATGCTAGCCGGAGTCTTAGGCCTACTGAGCGCAATATGGTTAACTATAGCTCCATGAAGTTGGAATTTTTGGCGCTCAAGTGGGCCATGACTGAAAAGTTTCGTGAGTATTTGTTGGGGCATAAATGTATTGTTTATACCGACAACAATCCTCTTAGCCATTTGACTACAGCTAAACTTGCTGCTACCGAACAACGTTGGGCGGCCCAGCTTGCAGCATTTGATTTTTCCATCAAGTACCGATCCGGTAGGAGTAATAAAAATGCAGATGCCCTTTCGAGGCAGGACCCTTCCGGTCAGGGCGAAGTACGTGCACTGCTGCCAGGAGTTGAGGTACCGGTTAGTGTTCAGCAGGTGTTTGCGGCAGGTTTGCGTCCATCGGCAACTCAGGCGGTGGTCTCTGTGCTGCCCGGTTTTGGGGGTGACCTGGGTTTGTGTCAGCAGGACGACCCGGTTATTGGACAGGTGTTAAAGTTCTGGTGACAAGGGGCTCTCCCGTCTTCAGTTGAGCGTAGACAGATGTCTAAAGCTGCCCTCGTGTTGCTTCGCCAATGGGGTCGATTGGTGGACAAGGAGGGTGTGTTGTATCGCCGTGTCTGTCGACCAGATGGAGGTGAGGAAAGTTTGCAGTTGGTCCTGCCGTCTGCTTTGCAGGGGGAGGTTTTGGCTAGGGTTCATGAAGGGCATGGGCACCAGGGTATCGACCGCACCACTGAACTGGTTCGTCAACGCTGTTATTGGCCAGGCCTGACAGCTGATGTGGCTCAGTGGTGCCGTAAGTGTGAGCGATGCCAGGTGGCCAAGGATACACAGCTGGCGCCTCAGAGTTTTATGGGCCATTTGTTGGCAGAAAGACCAAATGAGATCTTGGCCATTGACTTTACGTTGCTGGAGCCCTCGCGCTCGGGAGTCGAGAACGTATTGGTAATGACTGATGTGTTTATTAAATTCACGCAGGCGATCCCTACTCGGAACCAGCAGGCCGAAACTGTGGCTCAGGTGTTGGTGTCCGAGTGGTTTTGCAAGTTTGGTGTCCCTGCTCGCATCCACTCGGACCAGGGCCGCAGTTTTGAGTCGTCCCTCATACAGCAGCTGTGTAGTTTGTACCAGGTGGAAAAGTCTCGCACCACCCCGTGGCACCCTGCGGGTAATGGGCAGTGTGAGCGGTTTAATCGGACGCTGCATAATTTGTTGCGCACTCTGCCCAGTTCGCGAAAGGAGGATTGGGTTTCTGCACTCCCCCAGTTACTTTATTGTTATAATACAACTCCCCATCAAGTGACTAGGGAGTCTCCGTATTTCCTGATGTTTGGGCAAGAACCACGACTGCCTGTCGATTTTCTGTTGGGTCGTGGCCAGGAGGAGGGTCCTGGTAGTGTTAATAACTGGGTGCTAGAGCATCAGACGAGGTTGCGGGTGGCTTTTGAAGGGGTCCGGGAACAGTTACAATTAGCCGCTGAACGCCGTAAGGAAAGGCATGACTCTCGCGTCCGGGATGTACCCTTGGATGTAGGTCAGCTAGTTTATCTCCGTAACTATGGTTTCAAGGGTCGTCATAAGATTCAGGACTGCTGGAGTTCAGTGGTGTACCAGGTGGTAAAGGCCCCTGGGACAGGAGGTTCCGTTTACGCCATTGCACCAGTAAATGATGTGAATCGGGTAAAGCATGTTCATCGCTCGTTGTTAAAGGCAAGAATAGGGGGAGAAGCTTTAGCGTCTTCTCCAGAAGGTACGTCACTAGTTATCGACGAGCCGTTGCCAGAGGAGCTTTCCTTCCTTGAGGACGTTGACCTGGTTCGAGTGGTACCGGAGACTCAGTCCGCTGCTATCGAGCTACAGAGTCAGGGCCGGGATCTGGCCGGCCCCAGTTCATCGGTAGTGGGAGGAGGTGCTGACGTTGAGGACCCGGTGAGTTCCGAACTATTAGGGCAGGGCGCCGTAAGTCAATTACCTGTGATCAATCCTTGTTCTACAGGTCCCTCTTGTGGTGGGACCGTGAGACGCACGGGGCGATCTACGGCCGGACATCATTCTAATCCCTACCATCTTCCTCGGGCCGTAGCGGGGGTGGTAAGTGTTGAGGTTGTTGGTGCCTCGGTTAACCCTGCGTCTGCATTGTTCAGGCCTTGGGTTTAGGTCCATTGGGCAATCGTCGGGCCGACGATTCAAGAGCTATGGATAGATTGTGGCAATGTGGACAGTGGGGTCTTCCCCTTCGGTTCACAGGTAGGTGATTAGTTATTAATGGTAGCCAATCAGAATGGTCCCCAATGGTATTTAAGGCTGGTTTTCGTCCCACCTGGCGTACGTCACAAACGATACCGCTCTCATGGTGTGTGTATGGACTGAAGGTGTGGGTGAGTGTCATTTGTAGCTAGGTGGCTAATGAACAGATGGGCCTGTACCTTTTAATGTGAGGGTTTATTCTTCCATTAGTGCGTCTGTGGGATAAGTGTCATCTGGTCGAGCTTCTCCATTAGCGTGTCCATTGGATTATTGCCACTCGGCAGAGTCAGACTTTTCACTTGTTGCTAGGTAGGTACATGCTCCTTACGCGCTGTACGTTCGGCCGTTGGGTGGTGCTAATCGGTATTTGTTTACCATTTAGCCACAGTTTCTTTTGTGCTGGCGTTACCCTGCATGGCTTACTGCGAACTGTGGGCGGCGTTACAACTCGCGCGGCACAACGGGTCATCTGGGTAAGTGAGTTTCGCTTCCTCTGGCTCATAATAAGAAATGTGGGATGGTTATGTCTCTTTTCTTTTAGTAAGCTACGAACACTTGAGTGTTGATGCGCCTTGTGAGAGCGGAGGTATTAACTTTCCGCCTTGACTGAGGACGGCGCTGCTGTCTCTTCTCCGTTGGTTCTTCTTCGTCGTCTCTTCTTTGTTGTTTTGTCTTCGGTGTTTCTTCCTCGGTGGTTTTGTGAACTGCCTTTTTGTTATTTTATTCGCCGTGACAGCAGTAATGGTTCAGGGCTGCCTTCTGGTGGTCTGAAGTTACGGTGGAGGATACCATAATATAGTGTTGGGAGAACTCTGACCTTTGTGTGGTATTTTGGTGAGCTGTCCGAACTGTGGTAATTTTATATTTGTTTTGTTTTTCTTTATTTCCTTTATTGGTTAAATTGTAATAGTTGTTTTCTTTTGTCTGTTTGTTTTTGTGTTTAAGGCAACAGGAATATTCTTTATCTGTTGCATTTGCTTTTGTTTATATATATTATTTTGTGTCTGTTTATTTTGGGTACGGTTGGGTTGGGAGGCTAGCTTTTAAATACTGGTGGGTAGTGTAACTGTTTGAAGTTCAGCGCAGCTGGTGTTCACGGTTTTTCCTTTGCGTGAAGGTGTGGATATGTATGAAGTGCACTGATAAGGTTGCCTCCTTTAGTCGGCTTTGGCCGCCCCGAAGCCTGTGCCCAAACTTATTGTTTTTGTTTGGGTTTTTTTCATTTCTATTGTGTGTGTGTGTGTGTGTACACAGAGTGCCGTGTTCCTGTTTTTATGGTATGTGACGATTCTCCGGATATTCGGCATTGCATGTTATGGAGTAATGATATCTGGCATCGCATGCTATGGAGTGCTGTTTTTTTTTTTTTAACTGTTTTGAAATAGTAAATTATAATAAAGTTTGTACATTTGTACCCTTGTCTCTCGTTTATTAGCCTAGCGAACCTCTGTTCCTTATGGGTGTTATTTCCCCGGTTAACTTCGGGGTGGCGTAATCGGGTCTACCAAATTTTACATTCATTTGCCCTACCACGGCGTTGCCACAGTACCCTTTTCCAGATAGCCGGACGGATCTTGCAGCAGGGGATGAAGCACACAGCCGTCTGGGGTGCTGGAGGTGATGTCCTGGCTGGAGGATTCAGGTACAGAGGGAGTTGTTCAGGCCCAACAGGCTCAGCTTCTCGATCAGGAATAATGGTATTGAGTGCTGAGCTGAAATCTATAAACAGCTTTCGTCTGTAGGTGTCCTTGTTGTCTAGGTGTGTGAGGGCCAGATGGATTGTGATGAAGATGGCGTCGTCTGTGAAATGGTTAGGATAAGACGCAAACTGCAGCGGGTCGAGTGAGGGGGGAAGCTGGGTCTTGATTGTCTCACGAAGAGCCACTTAAAGTACTTTATGATAATGGGTGTGAGTGCAACAAGACGGTAGTCATTGTGACAGGACACAGCAGAGTTCTTTGGTACAGAGACAATGGTGGTGGTCTTAAAGCACGTGGGAACAATGGCATTGCTCAGAGAGATGTTGAAGATGCCGGTAAGAACATCTGCCAGCTGTTCAGCACATTCTCTAAACACTTTTCAAGTGATGTTGTCTGTGTAGACTTTTTCTATTAGTGGTGGAGGGACACACTTCTCTCTCTTTCCGTCTCTCGCTCTCTCTCTCTGTCAAGCTACACATGGTGCTCCTGAGTTGCCAGTGATCCAGACACCCTCTGCCCTCTGGACCTGTTTGACTTATCCTGTTGTCTTGCTTCTGGTTGGAGATCCCATCACATGAAGTCTGTATGGTCTGCTTAGGATGTGTGTGGTGTCTGGGGATGGTTCCACTTGACTTGTAGTCATCTGATGCAGAAAGCTGTTCCAGGTCCAGGTATCTGCCTTTCTCTGAAATGTGAAGTGTGCTTTCAGGTTGTTGGTAAGTGTTGCAGCTTCAGAAAGTTGGATGACTGCAGGGCCTTGTGCGTAACACCAATCAAACACAATACATGCAGACATTTAATGATTAATGTTCTAGTCATGTGGTCATAAAGCCCACATCCCTCCTTTGGACAACTTGTCTCCCTTGTTATTTATTTCTCTTGGGCACCCTTTTATTACAGAGTGGTGAGATTTAATTAAATTGCCACTTCTTACCGGGCTTTCCTATTTCAGTTTATATTAAGCCCCAAGCACCTGAAAATCCAAAAACAGAAAGTACAAAAAGCATAGTGTGGGGAGCACCATCCAGGCCTTATGCCTGATATTATCCCCCAAAAGGCGCTACTGTGGAGCGCCTCTAATGATCCAAGAAAACCCCTCCAAATTCTTTACTCTGTCTTTTCGATGACAAGCTAAAGTAGAGGGTATTGGGAGGATGGGGCTTGGCATGGTGTCTATGATCTGAAACGCATATCTACTATGTACAGGTTTGAGGGGGCCTGAAGCTTATCCCAAAAGTTTGGACAGAGTGGCCATCCATTGCAGGGCACACACATAGACACACTCATTCACACACTATGGGAAATTTTTAGGGAATGCAATAGTCTAATCTGAAAAAAAGATTGCAGTCATGTTCCCAACATGTTCGCATTATATTAATTATGGTTGAATAAAAATTTACATTTAAAATTCAAATATAAATTCATTAGATTTTCATGTATTTGTTTGTTTATTTATTTCTGACTGGTTTCCTTCCCTGTGTCCATGAAAAGGCAACCTGTGGTTAATAAGTAGCCTCATAATACAATTTGCACAAATAAGCTTCTCAACAGCAGCTTTATGACTTTCAGAAAGTTTAGCTGCAGTAGATCCCGAATATAAACTCTCTTTAGGGTTATCCCATTTAACCATGCAGTTTACTGGGAGTCTACATGTTTTTTTTTTTTTTTTTATCCTGCTTAGTTGTTTCCATTCAATCATGCCCTTTGGAAAATTAATCTTCCACACTGCTGTCACTTGAATGTTTAAAAAGGACACACTGGAAGTGGTGCCATGGAAAACAGAAGCCAGCATACTTTCTAACTCAATATTCCAGTCAGGGGTACTTAATGTTATAAGTGGAAAATGATCATTTTGTTCCCTTTCAAAGGCTACACTCGATGCTGCGTGAAAACGCTATGGGAACATCTTTTCATGTTGGCGGTTGTGAAGCATGTGTGTATCAAACACGCCAAATTTTGGCTTATATAGCCACGGTCGGGTGACGTCATTTGATGAGACGCACCTGCAGGAAATAAATAGGAGTGAATCGGAAACATTTCTCAGATTCTTTGTCTTCACCAACATTGTGCGCGTGTGTTTGTCAGCAAGCATAAAATACATTCAAAGCGGATAAAAGCATAAAACTCACTAGCAATAATGGCGGGGTTTAGAGCTAGGTGTCCCCCTCCTTGTGAAAATTTCCTTTTGGAGGGCGATTCACATATCCTCTGCTTCGAATGTTTGGGTGAGAGCCACGCTCTCAAAGGACTTAGAGGAGAGTGTGAGCATTGTGTTGATCCTCCCATGAAGGTGCTCCGCGCGCACCTCGCATTCTTTAAGTAACCACGAGCCGCGCTGTACTCCTGGGGAAATCTGGCCGAAGCACGAGAGATGGAGTCTCTCCTTCTACTTCACGAGCGCACTTAGGTGCTTCTCGTGGGTGTACAGAAGAGACTCGTTCTCCTGCTTCTGTGCATATGGAAGTAGCTTCCTCAGAACAATCCTCTAAAGATGATAGAGAGTATGAGAATTTACTTGAAGTTATAACGCGTGCAGTTGAACGACTGCACATTGATTGGCACAGGAGCAAGCTCACCCAAAACAATCCAAATTAGACGACAGATTTCTGTTGGGTGGCCAGCAGATGGAGCCATAACACTGCTCTCTACCCTTTTTTGATGACCTCCACAATGAATTATCTCGTTCATGGAGTAAACCTTTCTCATCTCGTATTTTTCGTTCTGTTAGAACATCGTTGATGCAAAAGCACAAGGTTATATGATGATGCATCAGATAGAAGAGATGCTCGCGGGCTATCTCTCTCCAGGGACATCATCATCATTAAAGAATCCAACACTTCCCTCCAAGCCATGTAGAACTTCTTCTACCCTGGTAGGGAAGGCGTTCCAAGCAGCAGGTCAGTTCCACTGCCTTTGGTGTTTCGGACAACACAACTCCAACAACACGTTAGTCCTTCGGTCATTTCCTGCTATATTCCAGGATGCTGAACCATTAACAAACCCCCCGGCAGCGTGAAAGCTATTGCCAGGCATATTTCCCTGGGTGTTAAAGACTGTAGAGAAAGGCCACAGGATTCAGTTTGCACATCGCCCTCTGCGTTTCAACGGCATGGTCTCCACTTCTGTGATACCGGAAAGGGCGCACCTGCTGAACTCCGAACTCCAGATGTTGCTGGAGAGGGGGGGGGGGGTCCAATTTTGGACCTTCGCAGCTTGAACCGCTATCTCAAAAAGTACAGATTCTTGTCTCACAAATCCAACCAGAGGATTGGTTTGTGACAACAGACTTGAAGGACGCATACTTTGACATAGAAATTTTGCCACAGCACAGGACGTTCTTGAGGTTCGCTTTCAGGGGAAAAGCTTACTAGTATCAGGTCCTTCCATTTGGTCTAGCCCCATCACTCCGCACATACACAAAATGTATGGATGCAGTTCTGGCTCCCTTGCGACTCCAGGGCATCCGCATTCTCAATTATATAGACGACTGGCTGATCCTGGCTCAGTCTCAGCAGTTAGTGCTTCGACATCGGGATGTTGTCCTAGCTCATCTCCATTCGCTAGGACTGAAAGCTTTTCAGTTGTGGCTAAGAGCCAGGGGAGTTCATACGAGGGCCAATTCCCGAAGGCAAATAAGGGTTATGCGCAAAGGACTTTATACCCTTTCTATGTGGTTTAGACCCTGGTTCCTGACCTTGGGTCCCACTCTAGGTCCATCTTGTCGTCGCAAGATGCTAACGACGGACGCTTCCCTTACCGGCTGGGGTGCAGTCTTGAATGGCCGTCCAGCCGAAGGGAGGTGGAGAGGCCATCTTCTCGCATGGCACATCGAGATGGTGGCTGGATTTTTGGCCCCACAGCACTTCCTCCAGCAGCTGAGAGGCTACCATGTTCTAGTGCGGGTGGACAACACATCGGTAGTTTCCTACATAAATCGCCAGGGTAGACTGCATTTGCGCCGCTTGAATGAGCTAGCGCTAGAAGCAGCTGACATAATGAAAAAAAAAAAAACAGGCATGCAAGCAACCACAAGCAGCTCTGTAATAGCAAAGCCAGCTAACCCCACAGCATAGCTTTGCTATTACAGAGCTGCTTGTGGTTGCTTGCATGCCTGTGTTTTTTTTACATTATGTCAGCTGCTTCTAGCGCTAGCTCGTTCAAGCGGCGCAAATGCAGTCTGGTTCTGCTCTGGGCACAGGACAAGTTCCTGTCCCTCAGGGCGATCTACATTCCAGGGCACATGAATGTGGGGGCAGATTTACTGTCCAGACAAGCTGTGACACACAGGAAATGAAGACTCCACCCCGAAGTGGTCAGACAAATCTGGGAAAGATTCTTTACAGCAAAGGTGGACCTCTTTGCCTCCCAGAAGACAGCACAATATCCCCTCTCCTACTCTCTGACTCATCCAGCTCCCCTGGGTCTGGACGCGATGGCCCATCCATGGCCCAATTTACGCCTTTATCTGTTTCCTCCGATAGCTCTGCTCCCGGGAGTCCTGGTGAGGGTCTGTCAACACGGGTTGTGCCCTGTTGGCTGGCTAGAGTAAGGTTCTCCGATCTAATATCTCTCCTCGACGGCTTACCTTGGATGATTCCAGTAGGGAGGGATCTTCTTTCCCAGACGCAGGGGACGATATTTCACCCCGGCCCGAGCTTTGGAACCTTCACATTTGGCCCCTGAATGGGATCAACTAAGTCAGCATAATTGACACTATCCTAAACGCTAGGGCTCCCTCCACTAGGTCTGGATGTTCATGCCACTCCGGGCTCACGAGTCCTCGAGTTAGCTTTCCAGACACAGTTCTGAGACCTCTCAGCCTTGTGCGCACACGCTACACAACCTTGGGATCCAGACACTTGCAGTGCGGCGGCGTTGGTACTCTCGTTCCCATAACATTTTCACGCAGCATTGAGTGTAGCCTTTAAAAGGGAACGTCTCAAGTTACTTTGCTGTAACCCTGATCCCTGAAAAGGCGGAAACGAGATGCTGCATCCCAATGCCGCTTTGCCTACGTGACCGGATGTCCGTTTAGGAAAAATAATCTGAGGAATGTTTTCAGTTCACTCCTATTTATAACCTGCAGGTTAGTCTCATCAGATGACGTCACCTGACCGGTTGGCGTGTTTGATACACACATGCTTCACAACTGGCAACATGACAAGATGTTCCCATAGCGTTTTCACGCAGCATCTCATTCGCGCCTTTTTAGGGAACAGGGTTACAGCAAAGTAACCTGAGACGTTTTCCTAATAATTTTTTAATAATTTAAATAAAGGGGAATTTAAATAAAGCAGTTTGCTTGAGACTGCAGTATGTTTCACCAGGATCATTCAGCAGCCACTGAGGCCCCCACTGGTTGCTCTGCTGTGGGGTTAGCTGGCTTTGCTATTACAAAGCTGCGTGTGGTTGCTTGCATGCCTGTGTTTTTTTTACATTATGTCAGCTGCTTCTGGCTGGTAGGCTCAACTGGCTCTTGTTTAAGTTCAATTAAATTTTATTTGTGTAGCGCTTTTAGTAATTGACATTGTTGCAAAGCAGCTTTACACAATCAAAATAATTATTTAGGTTTGTATGAAATGTAAATGTGTATGAATCAAAATGATAAGACTGTCCCTGATGAGCAAGCCGAGGTCGAAAAAAAAAGCTCTGTCCCCTGCTGTAGTTTTAATAATACGTGGTACTGACAAGCAGCCTGCATCCTTTGATTGAAGTAGGCGTGGCGGATTGTAAGACACTAGCAGTTTACTCAGATACTGCGGCGCAAGACCATTATATGCTTTATACGTCAATAGTAGTATTTTAAAATCAATGCGAAATTTCACAGGAAGCCAATGCAATGTGGATAGGATAGGGGTGATGTGGGGGGTGATGTGGTCGTATCTTCTGGTTCGAGTGAGTACTCTCGCTGCCGCGTTCTGGACTAACTGAAGCTTGTTTATGCACCTAGTTGAACAACCAGACAGTAAGGCGTTACAATAATCCAACCTAGAGATGATAAAAGCATGTACTAGTTTTTCTGCATCATTTGGTCACAATATATTTCTTATTTTGGCAATATTTCTGTGGTGAAAGAATGCTATCCTGGTAATATTATCTACATGTGTTTCAAATGAAAGGCTGGAATCTATAATCACACCAAGGTATTTTACTGTTGCACTTGATGAAACAGAAAGGCGATTTAAAATCACAGTGTGATCAGAAAGCTTACTTTTAGCTGCTTGTGGTCCTATAACTAGAACTTCTGTCTTATTGGGATTAAGCAGAAGGAAATTAATTAACATCCAATCTTATGTCCTGCACACATTGTTCAACTTTAGTTAACTGTTTTTTCTCGTCTGGTTTTGCTGAAATGTATAATTGTGTGTCATCAGCATAACAATGAAAACTAATACCATGTTTACGAATTATGTTGCCCAAAGGAAGCATGTAAAGGGAAAAAAGCAGTGGGCCTAAAACTGAAACCTGTGGAACTCCTCATGAGAACATGAGGAATGGTCACTATGCAAATCTACAAACTGATAACGATCAGTCAAATAGGATCTGAGCTACAAGAGGGCTGTTTCCTTAATTCCTACTGCATTTTCTATTCTGTGAAGGAGAATACTATAATTAAGTGTTGTTGAAGCTTCACTTAAAATTAAATTTTCAAAAAAAAAAATTGGAAAAATCACCAAATGTCCATAACTGCTCATTACTGTATATAACAGAAAGCTAGCAGAATCACTTAACGTAAAAAAGAGAGGGACATCATAACATACCATTCTATGGCAAAAGTGCTAAAAAAATTTTTTTTTTATTACATAACCAAACATAATAGAATTTAGATTCATTTTGTACATCCATTACATTTATTTTCAAATATTTTTATTGTACCTATTTTGGACTTAATATGACTATCTGGTTATTTTAAATTCATTTCATCCTAAAAAAAAAAAAAAAGTAATCAGTTTTATTTTCTTTGACCATTGTTTTAGTTGAACTTTTTGTTATAGTTTTCTAATTTCTAAATGATTTTGACCAATTAGGGATAAAGAAGTACCAGTTCAAAATGCCATGCAATACTCTTTTTCTGATAATATATCTGGATATATATCAGTAATCAACGGGATGGTTTATCATGTATGGACGGAGAGTGTGGACGAAACAGAATCGAAATGCAACACAGCGTGGCCTACTCCAAGGAAAGAAAAGTAAACTATGAAAACTTAACCTTCAAAGATGAATGGACAGATCCTGCGAGAATCTTAAAAACAGTTTAACTGTCAACTGAGACCATGGCAATAATAAAAATCAGTGGGGTTGAACCCCACTATGATACAAAACACCGGGCATTGGTGTTTTGCAAAACATATGCAACAAAGCGCAATATGACCGAGCAACCAGAGTCTTTTCACATTCATTTACAGCCCAGCAGTGTGCAAATAAAGATTGATTGAAGATTGTTGTTTGTATTCCATACAAATACAAGAAAATATACACAGCCATCAAAGTTAAAATTGTCAACATGTTTAATGTAGTTACTGAAAATTTACAATAAATTTTATTGAAATGCTTTAAAAACTGAAATTTGCTTAATTTTTACAGACTTTAAGCAATTTTGGTCTCATTGTGATACAGTATATTAACATGCAAATCATTGACTGCATATGTAGAGATCTGAACACAACACAATTTATTGACTGGATATATTCAAATTTTTATTTCAGTACCCCCGTTTTTTAAAGTATTTTATAATGAGTTATATGTAATAAGTAATTAAGAAAACATAAAAAAACATTTAAATATTTATTTGTAAATGCATCAATATCATTAAATGTCTGTCAATTAAAAAAAAAAGTAAATTCATATAATCATGAAAAAATTTCTCTCAAATCGTCTTCATAGATCTTTGTATTTCTTTAAATTTTTTGCATGAAAATCCTCTAGGCAATTTGTCTTGGTTCAAAGCATAAGTACTCTACACATTTTTTTTTTTTTTACACATTACTTTGGTTTGAACTGTACAGACCTTTCTCTGCAGTGACCTTGATGGACTGAATAGTATGGCCAGAGGGCCATGCAATCATTCCTGACCTCTTGTTGTGGCATTTTTTTCTCTTTCTTTGACTTCTCATGTCAGAGCTGGGTTAGCCACATTTTAGTGACTGCTTGCCCTTTGCTTTTAGAGCACGTCTGCCACTGATGTCTTAAACTCTCTCTCAGACCAGCACATTCATGTTGCTGGAATGCTGGAATAAAAAAGCAACCCAAAAAATAACTTTAACTCCTTCTCAGAGCAGTGTAAAAATTAGTTGATGGATTTAAGCACAGAGTGAGGATTAGCTTGTAAAACAATGTGCCAGACACAGAGGATATTGAGGGGTAAAATTTTTCTAAAGTATTTATTAGGGGGCGAACCTCGCGCACTGAAGGAATGTGCCCAGACCGGGGCAGGATAATGGACATCCTCCTTCATTCGCACTTTCATTTTTAGCCCCACTGTGTTTTAGCCCCACTGTGTTTTAGCCCTAATGTGTTTTGTGCACTGTACATCTAACCCTGTCTCACTGTCAATTTTAATATAACCTTATCTGAGCTCCTACCCTTGATGCCTTCTACCATGGGAAATAAATTTTCTCTTCTTTGTCCAGTGGACTGCTTTCTAAACAAGGGACAATTCCAAGCTACGTTTGTAAAAATAAATCTCAGGTTTAGATCCAAAAGCTATAAGTGTTACTATTTTAAAGTTATTGTTTGTTAGGCCACTTTGCTGAATTTAGGCACACTCTGAGGCTAATATTGCTAACTGTAGTGTGTATTGGCAATAAATGCACTTCCCAAAAGTAGAGATACCACATCAAGAGTCCATACCCACTGAGTCAGAGTTACACTGGTCCAGTGGTTGCTGCATAGGATGAACAGACATGCCCCTTGCTGTCAAGAAGTGAAATGGACCAGCGAGTGTGAGCTAATCGTCAAATATCACTTATTCAGCCAGTGCCTCTATAAAACTCCAGAAGCCCAGAGTGGAACAGATCTGGTCCCAGTGGCCCGGATCTGGTGACCTCTTTTGGGTACAGATTACAGCAAATTAGATGCAGATACAGCAAATTAGATGCTCCAGATTGATTGTCATGTCAATGAGGGGTGAAGACACAGTTGGCATGTCAGAAAATCTGCAGGAGCAGCATAAAAAAAAAACTGGATGGAAATGGACTATGATGCCAAGCATTATTGCTCCAGATCACCTTAATTAATGCAGCCCAATTAATGCAGAAGTATAAATAGAGCTCTTCAACTGCAGATCATTGTGAAGTATATGCTCTTGTAAGTACTCCAGGCTTTGCTAAGAACTTGTGATTTTTGGAGCTTTAATGCATATGAACTCCCACTAACTTTCGATTATGTTTTTGTCTGACCTTTAATATTCTGTTTGCTGATTGCCTGACCCTCTTCTGACATATGACTATACTCAAACCAACATTTTGGTTTGTCTGGCTTTTTCTGAGTCTTTGAATAAAAACTGAGAATTTACCTTAACTTGTGTCCTCCTTATATATGATAACATACATGGTACACATCATATGATATATTTGTTGCTGTAAAAAAAATGTAAAATTCTATAGTCATTTCAAAACTATTTTCATTTAAAACTATTTATGTAAAAAATGTAGAGTTACAAGTAATTTAATTATGTTAAAATTGCTTAAGCAGTTCTGCAAGTTGTATAATTAAGACACAAACAGATGTGAAAATATATATTTATTATAAGTCTTTACAAATCTTGAGTTTGTATTCACATTAAATAAAAACAATGTCACTAATTATTTATGATTAAATATTATTTGGTGGTAATTTTGGTGCATTTGTGTGGTAAGCGCCTGAAGCAAAAATTATGTAATCTACCCCTTTAGAATAGTATCACTGATCCGAATAGGTGACAGGACCATGGGTACCCAAGTCTCATTCATGCCTGCGAGGAGTAAAGGCTAGCCCTAACCCAAAAGAAAAAGGTGATTTTTCAGTTGAGTATAATACACAGTTACAAAACACCAAAGAGCTTATTCAGGACCATTTCTCCTATGGATGCTACATTTTCGTCTTATAATTAGTCTGTAATCGACATAATTAGTGCCATTCATATTATAATTAATCTTACGTAAGTCAAGCTCTGCTATTAGCTGCACTTTAACTTCTACCCACATATCCCTGTCTCTCAGCTGTGCACATCAAATAATTCCCATAAAAATATCCATCCCCAACTGAGCACCCTCTTTATCTCCCAGCTCAACACACAGCCTCATCACTATGCTAATTGTTCATTTATATATTCTCCAGTCATGCAGTCTGATTAAACAGTCACAGTCACATAGATGTTTCCAATGCTAAATTACTGCTTCCTGCAATACTTTGGTTTTCTACTGCAGTAACAATGTTGCATATACTTTATTAGAGGAAAAGGTTTCTGGTCTGGTGGGTTCCCCAAACTAATAAATATACTGCTGGGTTCCTGTCACTTCCTAAAAAGGAGCCTTGCTTTAAACCCTCAGGTTCAATATGTTTTTTATTTGCATTGCAGCTTAATACAGAATGGGCAGCTATGGGTGATTATGAACAGGTGGTTGTATTAGCAGATTTAAGCAAACATAAGTTTGCTAATACAGATTTAATGTATTCTTTGCCCAAAATGAAAACAGTGTCCTCGGGACATGCTTCATAGTATTATATTCACAGTGTTTATGAGTCATCTAAACAAATGAGCTTTTTTTTCACCAAAGATGTCATTTGGTAGGCTGCAAGCCATTAATTTGTGTTTTTTTTTTCTTTTTGCATTAAATTGCTAGAGTCTCTTACAATGCTCTGATATGACTGGGTTTTCCTGATACAAGGACAAACATAAATCCTGGCACTTTTTCACAATCAATTTTTTATGTTCATTAATTATATCATCCCACTTTCAGCATAAATAGACTATTCAACAGTCCTAATTATTGGACTTTATTTAATTCCAATTTTATTGGTACAATGGAATTTACTCATATTATGTGGCAGCAGAACCTGGCTTCACCTACTTTTTACTAGTTACTCGCCTACTGCACAGGTGCTGAATGGTCACCACTGAAGCTTGTAACTAGCAACAGCCACAGGGCAAACAGAGCAGGACAGAGTAGCAATACACAGC
The DNA here is from genome assembly GCF_024256425.1 of Clarias gariepinus. Classification (NCBI taxonomy): domain Eukaryota; kingdom Metazoa; phylum Chordata; class Actinopteri; order Siluriformes; family Clariidae; genus Clarias; species Clarias gariepinus. Next base: position 24,710,208 of record NC_071107.1, read on the forward strand.
TAGCACAAGAAAATTACAGTCACTCCTCACTTTCCCCAAAACACAGGTATAGACTAAAAGGAGATGACAATATGGTGAGTGTCCTCATCATTCTGACAAACTTGATTGTACCTGTTTCATCTCTCATAGATTATTCTGATGACAACAACCTCCTCTGGCTTCAAGCTACAGCTTTCCTGCCAGAGCCAAAGACTGCCAGAGCTGTCACCACCTAGCTCTGTTATCTGCCATGCCACTCTGTCTAATCTCCACCGACCACCACTCACCCATGAAAAGAGGATCCTTTAAGCTGCACTTCCACCTCTCTCATTCACCCTCTGTATTTCAACCTTCCTAAAAGTTAATCTGTTTTCCTCACTACCTCCGACTCCATCTGTGTTCTTGCCCTCTCTGCTGCAAAGGTTCACACTGGTGGAGAATGCAGGTATGAAAACACACCTGGATCATCATATTGTTCAATTGCTGCAAGATCTGCATCAACTACAGGTGGTCACTCGGGAGATGTTCCAGGGACCTACAAGTAGCCAAAGAAGCAGGCCTCCAGGATTTTCCTCAGGTATTTTAACCTGAATGACCAGAAAATCCTTTCAAACTCACGGCCAACCATATCATAAAGCCTTGACTACAGTACATGTCTTTGCCAATAAAGAGAGGACAAAAATAACAATCCCAGTTCTGTCGTGATTGGCCTCCCTGTCCCGCAGAATCAAACAATCAAAGTGAGAAGAACATTGTAGAGGAACAACTCAAAGTAGGCACCCTCACCCCAATGAATCCATGTCCTTGAACTTGAATGCCTCACCACTCAAAATGCCATTTCCTAAATAACAATACTTCAAGTGCTACTACTTAATAGTATAACCAAGCTGCGATTTCCATTCACATGTCCCGCTCCAGTCTGTGGCCATCACTATGAAGGGGGAAGAGGCAACAGGGGCAAGAAAAAAATCCCTGAGAAGACACAAGAAAAAGGCAGACATCTTAAAACAATACCATAAATTAATCCCCTCTGTAACTTTGTTCTATAGGATTAAACGTGCAGTTGTATGACAGGAAGTTTGTTCTAGTTACCATACTGTAACATCAAGTCCATTTTGTTTTAGTTTCTAGCTGTTCACTAATGCTGACTTTGGGAACAAAAATGATCATGGCAGTTTTAGTACTAGTATTATTTAAGCATGATTTTTTTTGTATGTTCTCCACGTGCTTGGTGGGTTTTCCCCAGGTACTCCAGTTTCCATGCAGATCCCCAGGTACTCCAGAAACTCCAGTTTCCATGCAGATTAGGCTAATTGGTATTCCCAAATTTCAAATAGAATGTGTGTGTATGTTTGTGCCCTGTAATGGATTGGCACCCTTGTGCCCTAAGCCTCCTGGTATGGGCTCCAGGCCTCCTGAAACCCTGAATACAGGGTTAAGCAGTATAGACGATGAGTGAGTGAGTGAAGACATCATTAAAAGGAGCACAAGGGGAGGGTCCTCTTAATCTCGATCTGACAAAAGGATACTGGCAGGTGGCTTTGTCTCTGTCCACAAGACTCAATACCACAGGTTCGGGTTGTTTATATCCTATTGTGATTTAATTAAAAAATATTTCTACATATCTCTCCAAATCTAAAAAAATAAATAAATAAAAAAAAATTTGATTGAAGCTATACAGGATTCAGGTTAACAGGATTCCCTCTGCTCTGCACCTACAACAAACTTAGAAGTTTTTATTTTTATGTTCTTTAAAAAAAAAGGGCTAAGATAATTAGATTCAGGATGCAAGCAGATTCAGGAGCCGTAACTAAGAAAAAAAAACATTCATTAAACATCGGGTCATTTAAGCTCATTTGATCTTTAGCAAATCATTTGCATAAAAGGTAAACAGCATGAGAATTCAATTAATTTGATGAAAATGTGTGTGGACATGTTGAGCCTCAGATAATTGATGGATGATGAAAACATTTCAAAGCCAATGACCCTTAAAGTATCATGTCCTATGGCTCAAGTGCACAATAGATCCACTGGGATTTTTGTCCATCCCCCAACCTTTCCTTCCTCTTTTCTTTTCATGCCATACACCTTCTCTGTGTCATTTATTTCTTGCGGATATGAAAAAGAACTTGAATGCCTCACCACTCAAAATGCCATTTCCTAAATAACAATACTTCAAGTGCTACTACTTAATAGTATAACCAAGCTGCGATTTCCATTCACATGTCCCGCTTCAGTCTGTGGCCATCAGTGTTTTGTGATAGGAGCATTATCCCAAATAGATTGCTTTATAACATACTGTTATCCGATTTTCTGGTACAGAAGTGGCTAGTTTACTATAATGACCGTTATATCTCAAAATGCTCCATTTATGAGCCTTTTTCTTGAATGGCCTTCAACAGTTTAAAGCCCAGGCCAGGTGCTGATGTTGTCAGCAATGTATAGGCAAAGAAATGAATCTCTAAAAGGCAGAAAATGCATTAAAACTAGAAATCTTAATAGACATACTGCATTTTGCTCATATGAAAATCAGGATTTGGTGCAAGCAGTGTGAGTCCATTTCACTACAGTGTACAAAAGGCCACCCCATCGCTATTTCCTTTGCATTTTGGGGTATTCTGTGCCAGCTGTGGCACATGATTTTAATCTAACCTAATACATTCAATTGTGCTATTTTCTGAACACCTAAAATAAGATTCCTGAAGATAATAATAATAATAATAATAATAATAAAACAACTTTTAATTGTTAAAAAACATTTTTTTTTTTTATGGTGCAGATGTTTTTGTTTCTTTGTTTTTTTTGCCCATTAATTAATTTGTCTTTTTGAATTTGCAATCCAAAATTAATACATCTTAAATTTATGTTTTTGTCTTGTAGTCTACTATCCAAATCATATCCAAGCAAAAAGGTCTACTTAAAATAATTTACTGCATCAATTATTGTTATTATTATTATTATTATTATTATTATTATTAACATTTAAAATTTAACTTTATTCTTTTTCTCAAACTACTCTGTTATGTTGTAAAAATCATATAAAAAGTTTAGTATACTCCAGAAATAGGTCTGAGACTTTCAGGTATTTTTATTTATTAAGGACTACTTTTTTTTTTCTTTACATTTTAAAGTTACCTTTTTTACAACTTTTTTTTAAACAATTATATTAACATTTGTTAGAGATACTTTTAAGGATACTTTATGAAAATTGATAAATTGGTAATTGATCAATCTCGTATAACTAACTGCTAAAATATGTCCCAAAACACATTATTAGGGTCATAATCCCCATCCATTCAAACCACTCATCCATTCAAATAAAATCAATAACTGTCTCTACAAAAAATGCCTTCAGCCTCATGTAAGTAGGTGCTGTTCAACACTATTATTAAAACATGAGCTGTGGCAATATCTTTTGGAATAATAAATATTTATTTTTTTATTTAGTCAATGTACTATTTCTCATGTAGTGGAATATTCAATTCAATTCAATTTTATTTGTATAGCGCTTTTAGCAATTTTCATTGCCGCAAAGCAGCTTTACATAGTCAAAAGAATTATTTAAGTTTGTATGAAATGTGAATTTGTATGAATCAAAATGGTCAGTTTGTCCCTGGTGAGCAAGCCGAGGGCGACAGTGGCAAGGAAAAACTCCCTGAGATGGTAATAGGAAGAAACCTTGAGAGGAACCAGACTCAACAGGGAACCCATCCTCATTTGGGTGAAACAGAAAGCAGTAAATGATCTGCATTTATACAGTGTGTAGGGTGGGAGGCAGTTCAGCTATAATAGCTGATGTTAATTGATGTTAATATGGAGTCCAGGTAGTTATTGAAGACCCAGGTAGACTTGTAAGAAGTTCCAGTCATGAACTATCGAACTGTCAAGTCCCCAGAGAAACAGTTGCCAACACCAGTCAAGGCCAGAACCATTTTCTAGGTAGAGAGAATCATTCCCAGACACCAGACGCATCCCAGAGAGACACACGGGGCATCCATGTGACGAGATCTTCAGCCAGAAGCGGGGCACCAGGATGGGTCAGACAGGTCCGGAGGGCAGAGGGAGTCTGGATCACTGGCAGCTCAGGAACGACATGTGTAGCTCGACAGAGAGAGAGAGAGAAAGAGTAAAAGGGGGGGACAGGAGGAGAGAGGAAAAAGAAAGAGGGGGGGAAAGAGAAGAAGAGGAGAGATGGCAGTTAGGTATGGTCACAGTCACACAATGTATAATGTGAATGTATATTAACTGTAGAGTGCAAGCAGAGACTCCGGCAGGACTAACTATGACAGCATAACTAAAAGGGAGAGCCAGAAGGAAACACAAACATGAGGGCTTCCTGACATGTAAAGCAAACAATCACCTCACCGTCAGCAAACCTGAGTGATCAATGAGAGTGAGGAAGACAGCATCCAAACATACCAGTTCACCATAATACTCTACGTCCATGAGTCCCCCAGATCTGCTCCTTTACCTATGGCAAATCTATTTATAAAAATGCTTGGCTAAATAAATAGGTTTTTAGCCTGGACTTAAACACTGAGACTGTGTCTGAGTCCCGAACACTATTTGGAAGACTATTCCATAACTTTGGGGCTTTGTAAGAAAAAGCTCTGCCCCCAGCTGTATTTTTCATAATACGCGGTACTGACAAGCAGCCTGCATCCTTTGATCGAAGTAGGCGTGGCGGATCGTAAGACACTAGCAGTTCGCTCAGGTACTGCGGCGCGAGACCATTTAATGCTTTATATGTCAAGAGTAGTATTTTAAAGTCAATGCGAAATTTCACAGGGAGCCAATGGAGTGAAGATAAGATAGGGGTGATGTGCTCATATCTTCTGGTTCTGGTGAGGACTCTTGCTGCTGCATTCTGGACTAGCTGAAGCTTATTTATGCATCTAGCTGAACAACCAGACAGTAAGGCATTACAATAGTCCAACCTAGAGGTGATAAAAGCATGAACTAGTTTTTCTGCGTCGTTTAGCGACAATAAATTTCTTATTCTGGCAATATTTCTGAGGTGAAAGAATGCTATCCTGGTAATATTATCTACATGTGCTTCAAATGAAAGGCTGGAATCAATAATCACACCAAGGTCTTTCACTGTTGCATTTGATGGAACAGAAAGGCCATCTAAAGTTACGGTGTGATCTAAAATTTTACTCCTAGCTGTATGCGTTCCTATGACTAGAACTTCTGTCTTATCCGGATTTAGCAGAAGGAAGTTAATTAGCATCCAATTTTTTATGTCCTGCACACATTGCTCAATTTTAGTAAGCTGTTTTTTCTCATCAGGTTTTGCTGAGACATATAACTGTGTATCGTCAGCATAACAATGAAAACTAATACCATGCTTACGGATTATGTTGCCCAGAGGAAGCATGTAAAGGGAAAAAAGCAGTGGACCTAAAACTGAACCCTGCGGAACGCCAAACTCCACTAGAGAACATGCAGAATAATCACCATTTAAGTCTACATACTGATAACGATGGGTCAGATAGGATCTGAGCCAGGAGAGGGCTGTACCCTTAATTCCCACTACATTTTCTAATCTGTGAAGAAGAATAGCGTGATCAACAGTGTCAAAAGCTGCACTGAGGTCAAGTAATACAAGCATAGTTACACAACCCTGATCAGAGGCCAATAGAATGTCATTTACTACTTTAACGAGCGCTGTCTCTGTACTGTGATGAGGCCTAAATCCTGACTGATATAGTTCATGTATGCCATTTCTATGTATATATGAGCATAGCTGCTCCGCTACTATCTTTTCCAGGATCTTAGAGATAAAGGGGAGGTTTGATATTGGTCTGTAACTGGACAGCTGACAGGGGTCGAGGTCAGGTTTCTTAATTATTGGTTTGATAACTGCTAATTTAAAAGATTTTGGAACATATCCAATGCTGAGTGAAGAATTAATTATTCTCAACAGGGGTTCTATTATTGCTGGTACTATCTGTTTAAGAAAATGTGTCGGTACAGGATCTAATATACAGATTGATGAATTTGAAGAAGAGATGAGTGAAATTAGTTCATTCTCTTCAAGGGGAGTAAAGTATTCTAGGTTCTGGTCTGACATGGCTAGATTAACATCTGCATCAATTACATTGTTCGGTTTCAAAACCTCAATTTTATGCCTAATATTTACAATTTTATTATTAAAAAAGTTCATGAAGTCCTCACTATTGCATGATGTTGTTGTGGAGATTTCTGCAGTGGTCTTATTTCTGGTTAATTTGGCTACAGCATTAAATAAGAATCTAGGATTATTTTTGTTATTTTCTATAAGAGTGGAGAGATATGTTGATCTAGCTACACCAAGAGCTTTTCTATAGTTCAGGATGCTCTCCTTCCATGCTATTTGAAATACTAGTAATTTAGTTTGACGCCATTTACGTTCTAATTTCCGAGCGGTCTGTTTTAAAGTGCGCGTGTGATCGTTATACCAGGGAGCAAGTTTTTTATCTCTAATAATTTTTCTTTTGACTGGAGCTACATTATCTAGGGTATAGCGAAATATAACTCTAAATATTCAGTCGCCTGATCAAGTTCTGTGGGGTCAGACGGTGATCTAATCGAAGTTGGGAACTCTGGGAGATTACTGATAAAACTCTGTTTGGTAGTTGATGTGAATGTACGTTTCATACGGTAGCGCGGCGCTGTGTGTACATTATTATTGTGACACACTTGAATTGAGACAAGATAGTGATCTGAGATAACTTCAGATAGTGGTATTGTGAATAAATTTCTTATACTTAATCCAAATAATATTATTAAATCTAAAGTGTGACCTGCTTTATGAGTGGGTCCTACTACACACTGATTTACTCCTACCGAGTCCAGTATAGACATAAATGCAGTTCTCAGAGGGTCTTCTGGGTTTTCAAAATGAATATTAAAATCTCCAGCAATTAACACTTTGTCTACAGAAACGACTAGGTTTGAGAGGAAATCTGCAAATTCACTAAGAAATTCCGAGTACGGCCCTGGAGGTCTGTAAATGACAATTAGCGGGATCGACTGAGCTGACTTAATATAGTTAAATACACTTATGTTACTATAAAGAATTTCAAATGAATTAAATTTGTGTCCGTGTTTTTGTACAATAGTCAAATTATCATTGTGAATAACTGCGACGCCTCCTCCTCTACCAGTTAACCGAGGCTGGTGTATGTAGCTGTATCCAGGAGGACTAGCTTCATTTAGAGCTACATACTCGTCCTGTTTAATCCAGGTTTCTGTTAAACAGAATATAATATATCCAATGAAAAGCAGCTTAGCTGCAGCCAATTTGCCAATCATTGAAACTAAGACAATCCTGTGCATTTCATTGCCTGATTGTTCCCTCAAGCTTTTGTTCCTGTTTATGTCTGGCATTGCCTGGCAAATGGAGTCTGCGAAAGATAAAAAGAAAGAATGATTAAGGAGCAAGGAAGCAAGCGAAAAAGCAAGGAACAAATACATGCAATTAAATCTAGACATCAGTATGAGCAAGTTTTTCTTTTCTTGCCTTTTCATGTTTGACTTTCAAAGGTGGATCCAAGTGTACTTCAAAAAATGCAAAAGTGCAGGTTTTCATACTGTAACAAGTTCAAAGACTGAAGGACTTCAAGCAAACTGTGAGTCTCAGAAGAGAATTTTATTTCTGTCTTTTTATTTTCACTTTTTTTCAGCAAGGCAGTGACTACACACACACACACACACACACACATACACAAACATGCTCACACACGTGCTTACACTCAAGCTCTGAGGTGCTCATCTTAGCTCTCTCTCTCTCTCCTGCTAGCACAAAAAGTCATCAATAAATAAACTTACAAGTCACTCGTGGAAAGTGTTCTGTTTCCATGCCAGCTTTACCTGCCTCTCTTTATTAGCAAGCGATGCTCGATCACTCCACCACTATCACAAATCTGTTCAGCCTGAGGAAAAAAAATCCATCCTAGCAACACCTACACTGTTTCATCCACTGAACCGTATCTGGTGCCCCCTTTTTAGTGAGGTCACAGTCAGCAGGATGGTGGTATTCAAAAAATATGGAAATCAACATCCCTAATTCTCCATCCAGCCCCAGAAACGGACTGACCCCTTTTTGTCTTCATTCTTGAAGTGGCCACAATTTCTTGTTAAAGTGGGGATGCACTTGCCCATGACCCAAATGAAAACATAGATACTTTGACTTACCCAATTGATTAATGTGTCTGCCCATAAGCAATCTCAGATCAACTATTATAGGTTGCATGTGACACTGCCAATCATTAATAGAAATCATCATCTATATACACAGTGCCATACAGTACATGCCATGTGGGAAATGTCATAGGTTGGTGTAAAATGGATGACATTAAATGTTTTTAATGGGGTTAAGGAAGTTAAGGGAGTCTGCCAATATCCCTTAGTTATATTCAATTTTGAATAAAAATACTGTAAGCCATGCCCAACGATCTAATAGTACATCATTGCATTAAATTTAGAAAGCAAGTTGACTTCAGTTGAATCAGACCAACTCATGGCTCATGGCAAATCCAAAAATATTGTACAATTGGGTGGGTCGAAATACCTGTGTTTTCATTTGGGTCATGGGCAAGTGAGTCCCCAAAGACAAATAGGGGTCAGGCAGTTACTGGGCACCGAGCTTGGGCACCGGGATCATGCTTTGATAATCCTTGATTATATCTATGTTGTGCATTGCACTGGGTTTTCCTAAGCTATTTTATGTTGTGTTCAAGTAATCTATAGCGGCAGCTGTACTGTATACATTAGTTTGTCTCTTTCAGGATTGGGGTTTAAAAAAACCTGTGACGTTGAGAGGTGGCCTACACAGGGGACCTAGGGGGAATTGGACCACATGTTTTAGACCGATCGCCAGGCCCAGCTCTATCCTCTCAGGAATCACATTCACCAAAGACCCAAAAGATTAAGGTGGCAAATTTAAAGTAAATAGCCTTTATCCAGCTCATCTAACTTCATAGGCAACTTCTCTGACTTACTGTGTGACCTTAAAGGGTTCTTGCTTGATTTAGTGCTCAACATGTGTAGCAAAATGACTACTTTATCTCCCGGTGTGAATTCTCATAGCCGAGTGCCGGTTATACAGCAATGATTGATGGTATTTTGAGCATGTATTAAATTCTTATTTGTTATTTGACCCAGTGTGATAAGTAAGTGTAATAGTAAGAATGTGTACTGTAAGTGTGAGAGTAAGAATATAACCAGAGGGTGCAGCAGGATGGAGTCCAGACAAAGTTTGTGTGTGTGTGTATGTGTGTGTGTTTGCATTCTTAGATGCAAGTGTGACTACAAATAAATCACATGATCAGACTCTGATCACTAAATTAGTTCCACAATGTTAATCAAAGGATTAACCTAATTTGACCTAAAGCAATTATCCTTTAGATACTATGCAAACAATTACTACTTTACATCTTGCTGATATAACCTTCATTAAGGTTCATGTCATTTGTAAGACATGTATTTTTTCTATTGCCCTTGTGCCCCATTTAATAGATAAAAAAAAAATAATTGTCTCTGTCTTATTTTATCTACTTATCTACTGATATTGTCAATAGATAGATAGATAGATGGATAGATGGATAGATAGATGAAGAGATAACTCATTTTTATATGGGATCAAGATGATAAAAAATACACTTTGATTGAGGTGTGCAAAAATTGTGTGCTAAATTGTGTGCTAAATATAAGCATCACGATGTGGTGTAAGTTTTAAAAAGTGACTAAGCAACACTTACTCTTTGCATGTGTGTGTGTGTGTGTGTGTGTGTGCGTGCGTGCTTGTGTGTGTGTACGTGTGAATGTGTGTGTTTGTATGGATGAACAGGTGTCCAGTCCAGCTGTGTGCACTGAGAGGGTTTTAGAATTGATAAGTGAAAGCATGGTTGGGTTGTCCTGAGAGCGTATAATGTTGCCTAATTTAGAATGTTGATGGCTCAGGGGTAGAATCTGTTAATCATTCTGGCAGTGTGGATATGAATTCGCCCATACAGCCTTCCAAAGGGCAGAAGTGTGAACAGGTGATAGCAGACGAAGCAGAAAAGTAAAGATGCTGAGAAAAGTCAGTATGTTGAGTTCAGTATTTTTTTCAATTGTATTAATTTACTTTTTTCAGAGGAGAGACATATAGTATAGTATGTCACTTTGTCCTTCAAAGTGTACTAGAGTACCCAGTTTACAGTAGGTCATGTACATGCTCGCTGGTGTCTCTTTGACCTCTCTACCTGTAAAAAGAGGCAGAAGAGATTAAACGTCAGGTGCTCAGTAAAAACAGAAGACTTGTCTGTATAAGCAACGCTCAACTGCATTGAGGAGAAAGAATGTTCAATCTAAATGCAAATTAAGTGTCCCAGGGGATGCTGCTTACAGACCTTCCAAGTTAACAAGGACAATGTTTGCAGTCTTTATATCGTAGGATTGCAGACGATCTGCTGAATAAGTCAGTGCACTATTTTGTAAGCTGGCAAAATCACCTAAAGTCTAAGAGCATTTACAGGCATTTTAATGGCACTCGAAACATGACTTATCTTTTTTTATTATTATTATTTTTGCTTTTGCTTGTTCTTGACATTGTAAAGTTTGGAACGTAACAAGACAACACTTTACATTTATTGCATGTTCAGTTTCGTTTTAGAATTCTAATTTGTACTAATGATTTAGAACATTTCTACAATTAAAACTATTTTGATATTTAGGTTCAAAAGCTCAGGAGGTCAAAGTAAACCAGCACTTTTTCCACAACAGCAATAAATAACCAAATGGCCCACACAACGTGCAATCATTGCAATCCAGATACTAAAGTAGTGACATTAGTTTCCCAGTGTCATGCTATAAAATAAGCTAAAAGTTTGTTTTATAAATCAGAAGTCAGAAAGTGTTGTCTGCTATAAACATGGGGTTTCTGTAGGGAATGCATTTCATTTGAAGTTAGTCTTAGAACAGATAAGAATAACAGTTTCTCAGCAGCTGACAGCTAAAGTGGACTATACAGTATATTACAGTATACTGTATGTGTGCCAATAGTCAAGTGGAAGAGCTTAAGTGGTCTAACACAAAACCCTCACCTTAAACCTACAAATCAGTTTTGGAATGAATTGAAATGCTGACAGCACACACAACCTCCTTACCCACAACATCGCCTGACCTCACTAATGCTGTTGTGACTGAATGTGTACAAATCCCCACAGATATGTTCCAACATCTAGGAGAGATCCTTTCCAGAAGAGTAAAGAAACTGAATCTGGAATGGTATGTTTAAAAAAGCATGTATGGGTGCAACTGGTCTGCATTATAGAGGTGTATAAAGGGGTCTGCATACCTTTGGCCATATAATGTATTTTATTACTTTCTTAATAAATCACAGAACTCTGTTCTCTTTTAATGATAAAACTCTGGTCTCTTAATTTCTAACTGAATGATACAGTACTGTATGTGTGGAAGTTGGAGGAGTCAAACAGCTTGAGTGTAGGATGACAGTGATGTACTGTAGCAGTCTCTTAATGTCTGTTTTTAGATGTTTTAGGTGACTAGCAATGCCTTAAATTAATGTTTGAATTATCAAAACTCTTTTATAAAGACAGAGAAAGTAGACCTTTTTTTGCCACTCAGCTCAGGAAGAAGAGGTGGCATTAAAACTTAATTTCAAAAGATACATTAATATCCATGTGGGAGAAGTTTTCTGTGTTGAAATGTTTTCATTTTGTTACAGTATGTAAACAGTTTGACAGCAAAATGAGATAACTTTTTTTTTATGAAGCAAGAAGTATTGCAAACTAGTAAAAATTATTTTGTGCATGGTTTCTTTGAGTCATGGGCTGTTTTTGTTATATAAGTGTAAATTATGTGAGATTTTTTTTAAAAAAAGCTATAACTCCATCTCCCACATTTTTGTCACAAAGCTAAAATCTTTCTGCAGTTGTATTTGGGTTCATTTATGTTTGGGAATTAGTATTGATACCCGGTTTTTCAATTTAATTCAATTTTATTTGTATAGCGCTTTTAACAATTGTCATTGTCGCAAAGAAGCTTTACACAATCAAAAGAATTATTTAAGTCTGTATGGAATGTAAGTGTGCATGAATCAAGATGAGCAGATTGTCCCTGGTGAGCCGCGGGCGACAGTGGCAAGGAAAAACTCCCTGAGATGGTAAAGGAAGAAACCTTGAGAGGAACCAGAATCAATAGGGAACCCATCCTCATTTGGGTGAAACAGAAAGCAGGAATTGATCTGCATTTAGACAGTGTGTTGGGTGGCAGGCAGTTCAGCTATAGCAGTTAATGTTAATTGATGTAAATATGGAGTCTAGGTAGTTATTAGAGACAATTGCAATCTTGAACTATCGAGCAACCGCAGCCAAGTCAAGTCCTCAGAGAAACAGCTGTCCACACCAGTCGAGGCCAGAACCGTCTTTATGGTAAAGTGAAACCCTCCCCAGACACCAGACGCATTATTCTCATTAACTTAAATAATAAAAAATAAAAATAAATAAAAATACATTGATCAATAAAAAAAGTATTTAATTTTGTTGTACACAAAATCTTTTAAATTATAAAGATTGTTGAAGATCAAGGAAAATATTCTGTTGATGAAGAGAAACACAAAGGTAGTTTTATCTAGCCCTGTGTTGAGCATCTGTATTGCCATATTTCTTGCACATGTGTTTTCTTTGTTAACAGGGGAAAACATCATGCATGTCTAATAAATAGCTGCATTCAGGAGTTGATTTTGTCATTTTTTTTTATAATTATTATATATTATTATAAGCATTGCATTTTAGAAACTTGTTGTGAGTCCTATCTTGTTAAAAAATATTTTTAAATATGACATGAAGTATGTTTTATTTAATCTCAAGTCTGCGCTGTTTGAGCTAAGAGGAGGTACTGTATAAGATAAGATAAGATAAAACATATTTATTATTTTAAGATTGATTTTGTTCTTTTCCATAAGAGAGGAGAAACACATTGCTCCAGCAGTTCTAAGAGTTTTTATTTGTAGTTCAAGTTGCTCTCCTTCCACACTATTTGCAATACGACTTTATTATACTTTAGTGAACTGAATTAATCAAGCCTGCTTTTGGCTGATTTCCACAACAAACGCACCACAATTACAACACAACACAAAGCCCACACCAGGTACGAATGCCATGGAATATTTGATCCGGCTAAACAAAACAATGGATGTCATGTGAGAGTGAAAAGACAGGGTTGTAGCATTAAAGACTTGAGAGTCTTTAGGTCTCCTTAATGATTTTTAAATATTATCCAGACCAATCTCTTGCAGGTGTTTTCAGGTTTAATGTAAGTCTGCAGACAAGTGGTTGGCTTATGAAATTCAAGTGAGGATTGGTGAACACAAACAGCACAGGTGAAAAGGATTGCTTTTGCAGGCCTGTCTTGTAAGCCCAACATGTCTGAGTACAAATCCGGATTGTTGGAGATGTGTGTGTGTCTGCCAGCCTGGACAGTGACTGATTGAGAATGCTTGGTCACACAGCAGACCAGAGCACCAGTCCCCCATGAGAAACTCCCATCTGTGCCACTCTAGTCGGCATGCAGGATGTGTGCAATTTGCAATGCACCCAGATGCCTGAAGTGTTTTTACCTTTACAACTGCCTGCCACAGCCTGATGGTAGAGTTGGTGGACAAATCCAACAGTTAACATAGATGGCCCACACCCAAAGAGGCATTGTGAGTGACTGCCTAGTTTGAACACTGATTTGGCCCAATTGAATGAACAGTGCTGTGCAGAGGCTCCTAAAGGAACCAGAGTAGTTGTTCAGGCAGTTCAAAAAGTGAAAAGCTTTTTGTGATTTTTTTTTTTTTAATGCTCATGTTCTTATCAATCGCCTTGTGCAGTTAATGGGAATGTTAAACCCAGGCTCCACAGCATGCATCATAAGCAGGAAGGATGAAATAAAACTCGCTGCTGCTGGTGTTTTGTCTGAAAAGCAGCACTCATGAAAAGCTAGACACTTATTACAGTAGCCATAACCGTGTTGTGTTCTGGATTTCCTGAATCATGTCAGACCTAGAATCATGCTTTGCACCATGCCAAATGTGTACTACAGTATGTCCTACCTATGTATGCTCTGTTCTGCCTCAGCCTTGCCCTGCATGACAATGCCCAGTTTTAGCCAGACACTGCTCCATCTCCGAATGGCAAAGTCTATGTTAGTACAAAAAATCTTAATCTTAACCTTCTGCTAATGTTTTATTCAGACGTTCAAAACAAAACAAATAGACAAGTAATGCTATTTGTAACCTTTATCCAAATTTTACAATAGGAAGTAAACAATACAATTGCTTCGACTCATTAGTTTTTTTTTTTTTTATTAGCCTACAGCATTGTAAATTCCTCTAACTGAGCTTCTTATGTCCTTTCAATAAAAGTTATTCAAGTAATGGTTTTGCTGCAGGCTACAGACATCATTATGTGAAAAACTGTGTAAAATATTATGGAAGCTAGCATACAGCAAGGCAGGTTAACAAACAGTGTTATACTATCCTGTTTTATTATATACCTGTATATAATAGATACTAAAAAGTAAACATAGCTCCTTACCTTCATACTGCTTTTTATCTAAACTGGGCACCTATGCCTTTTATTTATTTATTTATTTATTGTAGACTGGTTTATTATCAAATATACCTGCAAATCTATGTAATACAGCATTTGTTCACAGAATTATGATTGAACTGTGTTTTTGGTAGCATTTTATTTCATGATTGATTTTACTAATTGCATTTCTGTACACCATTAGATGTGTGTGTGTGTGTTTCCCCCCCTGCTCCTCCCTACAGTCAGCCTTCCAGTGGGAAGACCTGAGGTGATGTCCATTAGCCACCTACGTCCCCATCTCTTACAACTGAGTGAGAGACCTTCCCAATCAGTACTCTGCCTCGCTCACAAACTATTATTAGGATCAACAGGGTTAACTGACCCACACAGGGACATGAAAAATGTATATAATATTATATATATATATATATATATATATATTTTTTTTTTTTTTTTTTTTTTTTTTGCATGCATCTTACTATACCACCATCAGCAAGATGCTGCCCTGGGTGGCTGCCCATGTTGTCTATATTTAAACACTTTGTTTGAGGATGCCATACCCATAGCATACTGTACCACAGCCTGTCATGCTATACAAGAGTTGTTGTTTTATTTCAGGGATGCCATACTGATGTCACCACCTGGTGGGATCATGCTGGCACTAAGCTTTCCCACAAATAAACTAAGGAAGAAGCCAAGCCCTATGCTCACTTCCTGCTCCATTCTCCAAGTTCTGTTCTCTGCCTCATGCCACTAGTGGCGCATTACTGCCAGTGTGCCCTTTGGACCTCTTCTGTGTGCTTTGGGGTCTTTGTGTTTTGTGGAACGTTTATGTTGACATGGTTGCTTGTACTGTCTGGTTTAGGTTTTCCCAGATGTTCAGTACTGTCTTGATTAATGTTTTTTTTTTTAACCTCTGAGGTTTCACAATGTGTTTGACTTGCAATATTTGCAAATCAAACACATTGATTACGTTTGCTGTTCCTTTTCAGCTTACTGTTCCTGTTTGGTTTCCTTGTTGTTTTTGTTCATTAGTTTTGATTGCTTGCTTGTTTCAATATAAATATTAGTCATCATCTGAAATAACACCCTGCCTGTAATTACCGTCATGGCTTCTGGACAATATTTGATGACTGATTGATTTTTAGTGATCTGAAGCTCCCATGATAAATGGTAATACAATATGTTATATGTACAGTATGTATGTTATATGTTCACATACAGTAGATGGTAATTCCCTTACTGGCCTCTATTTTTCTTTAAATTAATAAAAAAAAATTAAAAAAATTATCAGTTCGTCACGTTAGTGAGAAAGTGAAAAGTGTAAACTTCAGTGGAAAATCTCACATAATCCAGTAAACAGTTTAAAAGTGAGATGTAATCATTAATAATTCTTTTCACTTTCAGATTTAAATCTTCAGCATACTAACTCAACACTTTTAGAAATACTTAATATTACTAATACTACTACTACTACTACTACTAATAATAATAATAATAAAAATAATAATAACAATAATAAGTTATTATTGTAGCTATTATAGTAATACGGTACCAGTTTATTGTGATGCATGATCACTCAAGGAAGGAAGAAAGGAAGAAAGGAGACTAGTAAAGGTTTAAATAATTCCCTAATATATTTGTTCTATAATCACAAGTTGTTGTTCAGAGTTCCAGGATAGTGTATGGATTCCAGGATGATCTCAGACACACTGAGCCGCAGTTGGCTAATGTTGCTCTGACTGACAGGGGAGAGAAAGTTTGCCATCCTCTCGCCCTAAGAGCACCGTCAGTTTCACTCTGATGACTTCAAGCATGACCTACACTGTTTTTTGGTTGTTGTTTTGTTTTTCTTTTTTTCCTATACTAATTCACATTAACCTAATTCATATTGATCTATAACATTAATTACAGTAGGCCTGAATGTTCTCTTGAATGTTTTCCTTGAATGTTTACAGAATTTGTACAAGCATTTGGGATTTTTTTCAAATTGAGACCTAAAAGCACTCCTGTACTGTAAGTCATCTGCATAATGATGTAAATGGAAAAGATAAACATCAGTGGTATAAATTACACATTTAAAAATATGATCTTGTGTCAATAGTGCTGTATAAAACAATACTAAATAAAATAAACTATTCATCATTGATGCTAGAATTAATTCACTGTTCTTTTTCTAAGAGAAGCTGCACCTGCCAGTGCTACATGTGTGCTTCTAGTCCAATAAGCATTCTTCACTACTGGGGACAAAATTTCACACATTCCTGTGATAGTAACAAAATAGATTATTTTATACTGTAGTAATGGTGATATATTACTCTCTGCAGAGGTGCATATGATTACATAATGGACATGTTTTGGCAATTAAATCCCATCCATAAAATATATTTTTGCCATTTACAGTATAAGTACAGTAGCTTCTCCTATTCTTTGAGTTATATGTATAAAGCACGGTACATGCATGAACTGTGCAACATAATACAGATACATACACTCTTTTCTTTTCATTATTAGTATGGGTGAAATAGGAAAGAAGCTCTTTCTTGTGTGGAGACTAAGGAATGAAATTTCCATGACCGCTGAGAAAAACCGCCCTTTCTTCTGGCACTTCATGGGGAACACACTGCACATGCAGAATGAACGACAGTTTGCTCAACTCTTACTCGTTATCCAGGCTGCTCTTAGGGCTGTGTCTACATTATCCCCTGTCTCAATCTCTATTTCACATACGCA
This sequence comes from Clarias gariepinus, assembly GCF_024256425.1. Classification (NCBI taxonomy): domain Eukaryota; kingdom Metazoa; phylum Chordata; class Actinopteri; order Siluriformes; family Clariidae; genus Clarias; species Clarias gariepinus. The sequence goes on from NC_071107.1 coordinate 24,727,487, forward strand.
CTTTGACTTATTCTCGCTCTCCCCTATACACAAGTATCATACGCATGCTTTCTTTTATTTGTACAAAAGGTGATTTTCATACTGCAGAGAGGAGAGGTGTTGAGAACTGTGGTGATGACTCAAACCCAAAAATCAGATGATGGCCTATTTATATAATCTCATTACAGACCTTAGACATGTCAGAGTGGAAATATGAGGCACAAATTAGAGCTCCAAAGGAATATCTGTGCTTGTGGTCTGACATGGGTAGCTGGTAGGGCTCCTGACTTGAAATCCATTTTAATAATCCAGCACACTTGCAATGAAAAAGCTCTGCCACTTCAGTTGACCACGTCAAGTCACACAAGCACAAACTAATGTGTGGTCATGTTAGACATGTGCAACATCTTCTCCACCAAATCAGAACAACTTGTGAGAACCGCTAGTGCTTGAAAGGTGTGCAGGAATGAAGTGGAGCTGCATAGTGCGTTTGCTTTTACACAAGTTGTGAGTCATTGCGTGGTATGTTGGTGTATTTCATGCATATTTCTAGCAGCACAATGCTTGCAGAATGTGGCAAAAACAGGTAAGATTTCAGTGCCTGTGTACATCACTGTTATTTCTTCCTTTAAGTTTAAAAAAGCTACACTGAGCTTGGCATACCATGATATTGTAATATGGAGGAGCAGCACAGACATTACGTCTGCCTTAGAAACCATGAATAAAGATCGTTTAGATGTCCTCTCATTTACCTCCTGCCTATCATTATTAATTTATTAGAGTTGTGGGGTCTGTCAAAACGATCAGACCTATATTCATCCCTTTACAGTTATAAGCTTTCATTATACTGTACTAAGCAGATCTCGATTATGTGATTTGCTGTAGCCACAAGTCTTATTGCTTTTAAAGGTCCACAAGTATTTTCAGCCCATACCAAGCAAGGAGTTAGTGAGCTTTCAATCACCAAATGGATTTCCAGCCAGAAGGAATTTAATTTTGAGGGCAGCTCTGGAGTGAAAAGACAGAGTGCTAACAGTGTGTTTTAAGAAATTGTGAAATTTGAATTTTTTGACAGGATCATATAACATCATTTATATTAACATTTATTAACACATTTATTAACATCATTATAATGCTTCTGATCTCCCAATCCATGTTTCATTTTCTAAATATTCATACACATTTATATTTTTATCAAATAGAAACATTTTTGTTGTTGTTGTTAGTCTTTCAGCTGCTCCCATTGAGGGGTCGCCACAGCAGAACAATTGACCCGCACAACAACTTGGCACAGGCTTTTATGTCGGATGCTCTTTCTGACGCGACCATCCAATTTTATCTGGAACACATTTGCTAAACCCAATTTTATGCCCTTTTATAAAGTGTCCGTAACGTTTTTCTGAATATAACTATTACTTAGATGAAATTTGGATTTCACAGGAAAAGACAACCTGAAAAAGGCATTGCAACATGCAACATGAAATCAACATGGTTACGGACACTACAAACTTTTTGATTCTTAATTTTTGCACTGAATCATTTATTTTAAGCAACAATTTATATGCTTCTAAAAGTTTAATTTAAATTTTCAATTTTATTTTTAATATCAACACTCATGAAGAAATATGAGCAATTTGCATTTTAAATTATTATTGTTTAAAGCGATACAGTATGACGCTAACACAACCTTTTGGGGCGCATATCATCTGTCCAAAACAACTGAAGTTTTAACTTTTTAAAAATTTTAGGAAGGCAAGATTGGTTACTTCCATGTTGCATAAACTTCAGAAGTAGCTTCTTGTTCTGTATTATACAGTATGTATGAAATAAAAAAGGAACCAGCACCTACTGTTTTATATAATATACAGGTTTATATATTTATATAATTTGATGTGTGTTCCATGTCTACAATAATTTCTGTACATTTTTGATGAAAAGAAAGTCGGATCTTATAATAAGCAATGCTACAGAAAAAAGAAAAAATATTTTCTATTTATTAATGAAATAATTTTATTTTAATTTAGAATGTGTGTGTTTGCATGTACATCTTATTCAGGCAGTTACATCATACTGTACCAGCTATCAAGCAGGACATTAAAACCACCTACATAATTTTATGTAGGTTTCCTAGTAATTTGTACTGCAGTAGCTCTTCTGTAGGATCAGACCAGATAGGTTTGCCTTCATTCCCCATGTGCATCAACGGGAAGGGTGCCTATAACCCTGTCGCCAGTTCAATGAATAAAAATGAACAACATTATCATCGGTGATTTGTGCCAAAAGATTCCATTTTGTTTATTTCTACACTGGTAGCCTCAAAGTCACTGCTTCTTAAAATTTATTCATTCCAGCTTAAATCCACTGGAAAAAGATAATAAAAAATTAAGGAAGAAATTTTAATTTATTATAATGGCAACTACTCAGGCAGCATGGTAGTGTAGTGGTTAACACTTGCATCTTGAGGGTCCAGGTTCGATTCCCGGCTAGGTTTGAATCCCATCCCTGTGTCAATGTAGTTTTCATGTTTTTCCCATGCTTGAAGGTCCCTCGCGACCCTGAATCCAGGATAAAGCGGTATAGACGATGAGTAAGTGACTGACTGACTGAGTGAACAACTACTCATTTTTTTAATAGGTGCAACACAGAAGTTCTAACAAAAGTTATTTTGTAATGATAAAAAACAACTTCTAGCTGCAAATAATTTCCTTTTGTTTTAGAAAAGACATATTGCATGTCCCTACTTGTGTCATTAATATAAATATACAAGTAGAAATATACAGTACTCATGCAGTGTATGTACAGTACCATCATACACATTAATGCATTCTTATACTGTACAATTAGAAAGATTAGAAAACGATAATTCCAGATATATCACTAAAGATAATTTAACAAAATGAAAAGTAATAGAGGTAATAGTAGTAGTAGTAGTTGCTGTAACTAAACTTAACAATCTTGACCAATGACAGACCCTCTCTTTTGTTCATGTACCACATTTCTTCTGTGGCTTTCTTTTCAGACCAGCTGCAATAAGAACTGGCTATCTTCTATCATGGTTGTACTAACTGAATGGGACCGGAGGGGGGAGAGATATATTATGCTGTGCAAAGCCTGAAGAACCTTTCAGGAAACATTTCTTTCTCATGAAAAAACAATGATGCACTTTGTTTTTGAGAAAGTGCAGTTCCCTTTCAGGGGAACTTCGAGCCGCGTCACGAAGTGACAGCTATGGGGATTGCTTCCAGAAATCGCGTCTTGAAGACATATCTAATCAATTTCATATATACGACGTCATCGCCTTAGCGACACAGCCGCGTCTGACGTCGGCACGCGGAAGAGTATAAATAGGTGTCAGACAAACCTACTACAGCTTCCTTCGCTTCACAAGCAAAGACAGAACTCTGATCTTTCAAAAAAAAAAAAAAAAAAAGAGAGAGAATAAAACACGTAGACTCATGTTTACTAAGACAGGCACTATGTGTGCGGCTAAGCGCTGCATTTATCCATGCTCCAGGCTCATCGAGCCAGGTGATACACACGCTCTGTGTGTGATGTGCCTAGGCGCAGAGCACGCTGAAGCGGCTCTGACCGGGGAGGAATGCGAAAGTTGTGCTACCCTCTCCGGCGGAGCCCTTCGCGCTCGCCTGCGTTTGTTTACCTTGAAAGCCGGCGACGCGGCGCCTCTCAGGCGGAGCGTGCGTTCGTGGGGCTCCCGCGTCGAGCTGGAGGAGGCGGCTAACGATAGCTTAGTTTCCACCTTCTCCGGTTCGGACAGCGGGTCCTCAGAGGTTTTAGATCCCGTGGGGTTTACTCCTTGCACCGCTAGCGTGCCGCTAGCGGCTAGCTCACCTCGGCATCTCCGAGTGTCTGATTCAGACATGGAGGAGGGGGCGGGGCCAGCGCGGCATGTAGTGCGCAAGTCAGTGAAACATGACCCCCCTATAGGCGATACAGACCTGCTTGAGTGCTTAGTTCAGGCTACAGAGAAATTAGATATTTCCTGGCCACAAGTTCAGCAGGAAGCACGAGTTCAGGGAAAATGGGGCGAACGCATCCTAGAACCGAGGATTAAACCTTCAAGGAAGGGTCTGCCTTTTTTCCAGGAAGTGCATAATGAACTAACACGTTCCTGGAAAAAGCCATATTCTTCTCGCGTTCACGGCCCTTTCACATATGATTATTCTAACCTGATTCAGGGCCAGGAGAGAGGTTATGGGGCGATGCCGGAGATCGAGGGTGATCTTGCGAGACATTTGTCTCCGACTTCGGCGTCGTCACTCAGGCCCCCAGTGCTTCCGTCCAGACCATGCCGTACATCTGCTAAGATCATTAGTACAGCTTATACGGCAGGCGGTCAGTCTGCAGCCTGCATGCACACTATGAGTCTGCTGCAAGCATACCAGGCTCACCTTCTGCAGGAGCTGGACGAAGGAGAGGGAGTTGGCCCGGATGCAATTAAGCAGCTGCGCCGCGCCACCGATCTCTCCATTAGGGCGGCTAAGGAGGCAGCACGGTGCCTGGGTAGATCTATGGCGGCCAATGTGGTTGCCTACAGGCATCTGTGGCTCAACCTGGCGTCCTTTGGGGAAAAGGATCGGAAGCTTCTGCTAGACGCGCCGATCTCGCCTTCCGGGCTTTTTGGCGGTGCCGTCCACGACGTTGCCGCCACTATCCGGAAATCTCAGAAGAACGAGGCAGCGTTCTCCAGCATATTCCCTCTCCGAGCTGATTATGTGCAGGCCGCCACTGATCAGCCCAGCACCAGCTCAAGGTCCTCCCATCGTCTGACTCAGAGACAGAGTGTCGCTGCTCGTCAGCCCCCGCAGAAGCAGAAAGGCTCAGGCAGACGCAGTAGGCGGCGCTCTGGGCGGCAGCCCTCTTATGGCCAAGATCTACGCCAAGTTATCAGGGCCAGGAGCGCTGCCACCAAAGGCCCATTACCCTGATGGGTCCAGGTTGCGGCGGCTCCCCCGAGGGGTTCAGCGTTCATCGGCCCATGGGGCCGTTACTGCTTCTTCTCGGCGACCGCAACCAGGAGCCACGAGCTTGGCTCCACTCAGCTCTTCGGGGCCCCCATCACCAGGAAACAGTCCCGTCAGGCTGGTTCCTCTAGTAGAACACATGAACGAGTGGAAAGCTCTTCCAGGTGTGTCTCAGTGGGTTCTGCGTACAGTGGGAGAGGGCTACAGGATTCAGTTCAGAAGCCCCCCACCACGGTTCAACGGTGTACTAGGTACACTAGTGAAACCGGAGCAGTCCCAGGTGATGGAAGAGGAGGTGAAGGCTCTCCTGGCAAAGGGGGCTATCGAAAAGATCCCTCAGTCCCAAAGAGAGTGCGGCTTTTACAGCCGCTACTTCATCGTCCCCAAGAAAGGTGGGGGACTGCGGCCAATTCTGGACCTCCGAGTTCTGAACCGCAGTTTGAGGAAGTACAGGTTCAAAATGTTAACGCTCAAGCACGTTGTGACCCAGATCCGACCAGGCGACTGGTTCGTCACAATAGACTTGAAGGACGCATACTTCCACGTCTCCATCTTTCCTCAACATCAGAAGTTCCTGAGGTTCGCCTTGGGGAGCGAGGCGTACCAGTATCGGGTGCTTCCATTCGGCCTAGCTCTGTCACCCCGCACTTTCACAAAAATGGTGGATGCGGCCTTAGCCCCACTTCGTCTGTCAGGTATCAGAGTCCTGAATTATATCGACGATTGGCTGATTCTTGCCCACTCTGCAGAAATGGTGGCCCGTCATCGAGACTTAGTTCTCGGTCACATCAGAGTGCTGGGGTTACGGCTAAACGTCAAGAAGAGTGTGCTTACCCCGTCATGCATCACCTCTTATCTGGGCGTTATATGGGACTCCACTCGGATGTCAGCCCGCCTCACGCCGGCTCGCATTCAGTCACTCCTTCTAGCCGTCAGGGGCATCAGACTAGGCCGTGCTGTCACTGTGAGGAGCTTCCAGCGGCTGCTGGGCCTTATGGCAGCAGCATCAAGCATAATACCGCTTGGCCTGCTGCACATGAGGCCGCTCCAGTGGTGGCTCAAAACCAAGGGTTTCTCCCCCAAAGGAAGTCCGTTCCGCGTAATTCGGGCTTCATCCCGTTGTATTCGGGCGCTAGGGGTATGGAAGAAGCCTGGGTTTCTGTCCCAAGGCCCTGTTCTGGGCGCCACGTGCCACCGTGTGACACTGACAACAGACGCCTCACGAACAGGATGGGGAGCGATCTACAGGGGCCGCTCCGCACAGGACCTATGGAAGGAACATCAGCGCGACTGGCACATAAATGCTCTCGAAATGATGGCAGTCTGGTTAGCGTTGAAATACTTCCTTCCAGATGTAGTTGGTTCGCACCGACAACACAGCGGTGGTCGCCTACATCAATCATCAGGGGGGTCTGCGTTCACGCTCACTGTGCAAATTGGCGTCCCAGATCCTCCTGTGGGGCCGGGGCAAGCTCCTCTCGTTACGGGCAATGTTCGTCCCAGGGTGCCTCAATCAGGGGGCAGACCTTCTGTCCAGACAGAGGTTGTCAGCAACGGAGTGGCGTCTACATCCAGAGGTGGTCGAGATGATCTGGAGGGAGTTCGGGCGAGCAGAGGTCGATCTGTTCGCGTCTCGCGACACGACCCATTGTCCACTCTGGTTTTCCCTTATACAACCAGCGCCTCTAGGCCTGGATGCCCTAGTGCATCAGTGGCCACGCAGACGCCTGTACGCTTTTCCCCCGGTCGCACTGCTCCCGGCGGTTCTAGAGCGGGTCCGCCAGCGGAAAGTTCGGCTCCTTCTAGTGGCCCCTCGCTGGCCCACCCGGATATGGTTCTCAGACATAGTGTCTCTCCTGGACGGACAGCCTCTCCAGTTGCCGATCAGGAGGGATCTATTGTCCCAAGCTCACGGATCGATTCTCCATCCAAGACCCGAGCTGTGGAATCTATGGGCGTGGCCTCTGAAGGGGCGCACCTCATAGACGCTGGCTTTTCCCAGGAAGTAGTCAGCACCATACTTAGCTCTAGAGCCCCGTCCACGAGAAAATTGTACACTGCCAAATGGGGGGTTTTCACCTCATGGTGCAGGAACCGGCTGCTGGATCCCGCTCAGTGCCCTGTCGGGACCGTACTGGACTTCCTGCAGGAGCGGTTCTCTGCTGGGTCAGCCCCGTCCACTTTAAAGGTTTATGTGGCCGCCATTTCCGCATTCCGTTCCCCTGCGGGGAAAAGATCTCTGGGCCGTGACCCACTTGTGTACCGTTTTCTCCGTGGCGCGTGGAGGTTAAGACCTTCAGCTCACTCCAGGGTACCCTCGTGGGACCTCACCATGGTGTTGGAGGGTCTGTCTCGGGCTCCGTTTGAACCACTCACGGACAGTAACGAGAAGTGTGCAACACTGAAGACCCTCCTCCTCCTGGCCATCTCGTCTCTCCGGAGGGTAGGTGATCTGGAGGCGCTCTCGGTAGCACCATCCTGTCTTGACTTTGCCCCTGGGCTAGTCAAGGCGTTTCTACATCCAAGACCTGGATATATTCCCAAGGTCCCTACTAAAGTGACCAGGCCAGTGGTGCTCAAGGCCTTCAGTCCTCCACCCTTCCTGACGGCGGAACAGGAGAGGCTAAACCTTATCTGCCCGGTTAGAGCTCTCCGTCACTATGTCCACGTCTCCTCGGCGTGGAGACGGTCTGACCAGCTATTCGTGTGCTTCGGCCCCCAAAAGCGGGGTTTACCAGCGACCAAGCATACGCTCAGTAGGTGGATTGTGGAGGCCATCTCCATGGCTTATGGTGCAGTTGGTGAAGCCTCTCCGCTCTCAGTCCGGGCGCACTCCACCAGAGGTATGGCGGCCTCCAGGGCTCTGGCTGCGGGGGCGACACCTCAAGAGGTCTGCGACGCCGCCGGGTGGTCCACCCCGCACACATTTGTTAAATTTTACGCCGTTGACCTCGACCCAACTCCGTCCTCTCAGGTGCTCTCGGCTCAGGCCAGGCACCTATAAGCATGGCGGAGTGGGCATTCTCGTCCCCATAGCTGTCACTTCGTGACGCGGCTCGAAGTTCCCCTGAAAGGGAACGTCTCTAGGGTTCCCCCTGAAGGGGAACGAGACGCCGCGTCACGTTGCCATACTTATATGCGCCTGGGCGCTTGTGAGCTTTCGGAAGCTGTAGTAGGTTTGTCTGACACCTATTTATACTCTTCCGCGTGCCGACGTCAGACGCGGCTGTGTCGCTAAGGCGATGACGTCGTATATATGAAATTGATTAGATATGTCTTCAAGACGCGATTTCTGGAAGCAATCCCCATAGCTGTCACTTCGTGACGCGGCGTCTCGTTCCCCTTCAGGGAACTGGGGTTACGGACGTAACCCTAGAGACGTTTTCCATCATATCACATTTGGGAGTGATCAAACAAGCAGGTCACAGTAGACTTCATTTGAGTTATTCTGTAATGTACACTTAATGCATGTAAAAAGGCTAGAACATAAACATTGATTTATAAGCAAAGCCCGATATGACTTCTTTAATGAAAAAATGAAAAAATCGATAGCATAAGGAAGAAAATAACAGAGGTTCAACCTCTAATAGCATCTCATGATCTAGTTCAGCCAAGAGCTTCACATTTAGATTTTCAGTGCTTTACAGGTATAGGACAGGAAGAGCTGTATAAACTTATCACCTCAGCTAAATCAACAACGTGCCTGTTAGACCCAATACCAACCAGATTTTTAAAAGAAGTGATGCTTACAGTTGGAGAGCCAATTCTAAACATTATTAATTCTTCATTATATCTAGGTCACGTCCCTAAACCTTTGAAGCTGGCAGTTATTAAGCCGCTTCTTAAAAAATCTAATTTGGACGCGAATGAAATAACAAATTATAGACCGATTTCAAACCTTCCGTTCATATAAAAAATATTAGAAAAAGTAGTATCAGCTCAAATATGCACATTCTTGCAGGAAAACAACATCCTAGAAGAATTTCAGTCAGGTTTCAGGCCACATCATAGTACAGAAACTGCACTAGTTAAGATTGCAAACGACTTGTTTTTAGCTTCAGACCAAGGCTGCATCTCAATATTAGTCTTACTTGATCTAAGTGCTGCATTCGACACCATAGATCATAATATTCTCATAGACCGCCTACAAAATCATATAGGTATTCAGGGGCAGGCATTAAAATGGTTTAGATCATACCTGTCTGATCGATACCATTTTGTAGATCTAAATGGAGTACCGTCTGATGTAATGCCAGTGAAATATGGTGTCCCACAAGGGTCAGTTTTAGGACCTCTCCTGTTCTCAATTTACATGCTTCCCCTGGGAAACATCATTAGAAGGCATGGGATTAGTTTCCATTGTTATGCTGATGATACCCAATTATACATCTCAACAAAACCAGATGAAATACCCAAGTTGTCTAGATTAACAGAGTGTGTCCAGGACATAAAAGATTGGATGACCAATAACTTTCTTTTACTAAATTCAGATAAGACAGAGATATTGCTCATCGGCCCAAAAACCAGCACACAACAGCTTTCACAATTCAGCCTGCGTTTAGAAGGATGTACTGTTACTACTAGCTCAACAGTAAAAGACCTGGGCGTGATATTAAACAGCAACTTGTCTTTTGAAAATCATATTTCCAATATCACAAAAACAGCCTTTTTCCATCTTAGAAATATTGCCAAACTTAGGAGTATCCTATCCGTATCTGATGCAGAAAAGCTAGTTCATGCATTCATGACCTCCAGACTGGACTATTGTAATGCATTACTAGGTGGTTGTCCTGCATCCTCAATAAACAAGCTACAGTTAGTCCAAAATGCAGCCGCCAGGGTTCTCACTAGATCCAGAAAATATGATCATATAACACCTATATTATCATCCCTGCACTGGCTACCTGTTCAATTTAGAATTAATTACAAAATAGTACTACTTACATACAAGGCTTTAAATGGTTTAGCTCCCTCATACCTAACCAGTCTTTTGATACGCTATAATCCACCACGCTCCTTAAGATCACAAAACTCCGGACTTCTGGTAATTCCCAGAATTTTAAAATCTACAAAAGGGGGCAGGGCATTTTCATATTTGGCTCCAAAGCTTTGGAATAGCCTTCCAGACACTGTTCGGGGAGCAGACACGGTTTCCCAATTCAAAAGTAGGCTCAAGACGCATCTCTTTAATCTGGCATACGCGTAACTCAACCCATAACCTCATACTCCAGTACACCTATCCTGAATGGCAACTACGCTAATTCTCTCCATCTTTTCTGTATTTTTCTACCCATCCTGAGACATCTGGAGATTGTGCCAGCTTCAGTAGACAAAGGCCAACCCTGCGAGGTTTCTAAAGCATCTTGAGAAGGACCTGCTCCAGCTAGATTCTGCTTTATGATGGCTGGAGCTACACATCCTGCTCCTGTGCTTCCAGTGATCTGACCCCATCTGCCCTCTGCACCTACTGCTGAACTGAATCTACACAACTTCTGATATATTGAACTTTCACCTGCACAACACACTTGATGTTATTTCTATCTGTTATCACCCAGATGAGGATGGGTTCCCTGTTGAGTCTGGTTCCTCTCAAGGTTTCTTCCTATTGCCATCTCAGGGAGTTTTTCCTTGCCACTGTCGCCGTCACCCTTGGCTTGCTCATCAGAGACATTTCATTCATCATTCATTCATTTAATTATTATCTAGACACATTTTTCTCACACATACACACTTCCAAATATTTTCTTTTCTTTTCTTTCTTAAAAAAAAAAAAAAAAAAATATTTCATTTTTTTCTTGTGAAGCTGCTTTGGGACAATGACCATTGTTAAAAGCGCTATATAAATACAATTGAATTGAATTGAATTGAATTACAGAGATGATTTTCTTTTGTTTTCGTATTTATTATTTTTTTTTAATGTTTCATTCACCAGTTTAATGAAGTGTGCACTCTAGTGGGTGCAATCAAAACTGCAGACTTTATTTTAATGGAAAATGTGTCAAAGTCATTTAAACTCCTCTCAGCTTTAAAATCCTCATTTTGAACTAAAACGACGCACCACCATGTTACTACTTGAGGAAGCTGAAAAAGCAGAAGGATTCTAGAATGGTAACTGCATTAAATCACCAAGGAAAACATTCCAAAGGGTGGTAAAGAATGCTCTGCCACAAGCATCCCTAAAATCTAAACACCCCATCCATAATTGAATCTCCCTTCCAAGGAAAATAAGCTTTTATGTTTTTTCTTAATAAATCATTTGTGCCTCCCACTCATACTTGATGGAGTATCCGGCCATTATATCCACAGAGGCCACTCAACTGCTTGTACAGTCCTTTGTCATCTTCAGATTGGACTAGTGCCACACACTTCTGCCATGTAATCCAACCCTCTGCAATAGATGCAGAACGAAGCTACACGTGTTGTTTAAAATCTCACTAAATTATTTACATTCAATTTTAGATTAAAAAAAAAACTGCTTTGTGCTAACAAAGCCAAAAATGTTCCAGCCCACACTCAGACAAATACACTTCTCAAACCCCCTATTGCAATGTGTTATAGTTCAACTTGATTCACCATTCTGGACGATACAAGGCAGATATGCCTCAGGAATCTTCTCTCTACTGACACAGAGATGGTGGACTAAAATTCCTCTGGCTGTCTGAACAGCTGAATCACTGGCTGTCTTTAAACTACAGTAACATTTTATCCATAGACTACCCTATCTATCTATCTATCTATCTATCTATCTATCTATCTATCTTTTTATCTATCTATCTATCTGTCTGTCTGTCTGTCTGTCTATCTAACCAAAAAGGAAAAAAACTGTGGGTAATACTAAGTACTGTACCCTAAATTTGATGAGGTATCAAACCATTTGTTTTGTAACACACCAACAGATGGCAGCACAAGGCTTCACGCACAGTCACAGGGAGCCCCAACCTTCATAAGTTAGTGTGCCAAAAGACATCGTCCTGTGTAAACTGGGAGCTGTGCAACTGACTATGTGCATTGCCATGGACAACACGTTAAGACAAAGAGCGAGCATGAAATTCTATCTGAAACTGGAAGATAAAAAGAGATTAGGTAGACCCTCAACAATTCAACCCCTAAAAATGTCAAAACTTTTTTTAACATGTGCATGATGATCATCAGAGAACAATCTACAACATTGCTGTCATAATTCCCAGCAATGCTCACATGTGATTTGAACATGTGCCATGTTCCTGTGTATCCTCCTCAGGATACTGATTTGGAAACAGATGGAACATCACATTGAAGTCTGCCATCGATGTGCCATGGATGACCCAGGGTTATTACCGGTGATGAAATTTGGGTGTATGGGTAGACCTTAAGACAAGTTAAGGCAAGTCCTGTGCATGCTCATCATCGGCAAGGTGAACCATCTCTAGTGGCCAGTCCATCAATAGCAACTTCACCTGCCAGGTTTTAAGGTGTCTCAGGGAGGACATATGGCGAAAAACAGAACTGGTAAACCAAGCTAATCTCAAAACTTTTTAATATCCCCTTGTATAAGTGACAAAATAAATACTCATATTTTACTGTGTTATACAACATAATACAGTAATAATGTTATGTAATTTGTATGTATATTGTAGTTATGACCTTTTTGTGATGTTTGGGGAATGACAGCCTAGAGCCAAGCTTGGTGAGTTTAGTCATTTTTATTTTAGAGATTGTTGCGGATTAAATGTTTTCTTTTCAGCACACACACTCTTGGTCTTTCTGCTCAGGGTGCTGGTTCTCTTAGGTCAGCCTATCTCTGCCAACACAACGAGTCACGCAAAACTAAACTTGCCACAGGTGGAAGGAGCCACAGGTGGAAAATAGTACATGCCACATGATGGCTTCACCCACCTCTCACTATCTGCAGGTGACACTCGACCATGGCCCCACGCCCACAACAGTTTATATAGTACTTATAATACACAGTCATTTGGTTTATTCATTATTTTATTATTGCTGTAATAACCTTAATACAACTCATAATTCCATATTGTACGTGTAGCACTAGTGTACAAAGGCTTTATGTTTATTCCATTCATGCAGTTTTGAGACAGAATACAGTAAGATAAGGTAAGATAGAACCTTACATTTAGGTGACCCATAGCAGTTTAGGAAACTGTTGTCATCATTTCTGCTTGAATATTCCAATTTGGTGTTTACATCAGGTGTTCACCAGGTACAGGCATGATCTTGCCTGCAGCCAGACAAATAAATAAATAAATAATAATAATAATAATAATAAAAATAATAATAATAATAACAATAATAATAATAACAATAATAATAATAATAATCATCATCATCATCATCATCATTTAACAATTTATATAGTACTTTTTTTATTTATATACTACTTTTTATATTTATTTAACTATTTATATAGTACATACACAAGTTATGACTTTAATAGGCCTATACTCAATAAACCTGAGTGCTGATAACAAATCCAGGTGTTGGCCATCCATCCTGTGTTATTTCAAAGTTAACACATTCTGAAAATGCATGACTGTATTTCTTAAAAATTCCATCGTGGATTCCATACCTGTGTTGCCAAATCCATTCTTAACTTTGAATTTTATGCCACCCGTTGATGTTCCCTCAGGCAGTAACCCTTTCTGCTGGGAGTAGATAATTGGCAAAGAGGACTACTATTTAAAAACCCCTCCCTGAAGAATGCAATATGTAGAGCAAGAAGACAAACAACTAGGAGTAGTCCGAGCCCCTATTGATTTAGAAAGGACCTTGTCCTCATTACCTAGCTTCTACCATACCACTCAAGTTTTTTCCACTGTAGATTGTTAACTTCCCTCCAGCAGTGAACAAGTCTGGTGGGCAGGGTGGATAGAGCAGATGAATGACAGAGAGGAGAATGATGAAGATGCCCCTTCTAGAAGAAGGCATGATGTGCAGCAAGATGATACAGAATGTATGAGAATCTTGAGCTTACTATTTCAGAGAGAAATTTATCCTCCTTATGGAGCTTGTTTACTGCTTGCAAGCTCATTCCCATTCTGTCCATTTTCTAGAACTTGCTTACTACTAGTTTATTATGAGGTAGACCCCAGTATCAAGATTTTTTACAATGATTTGTGGAAATAAAATTACATTTTCAAGTAAAGTTAAATCCAAAGTTTGTGTTAAACTCTATCATCTCTTTTTATCTCTTCAGGCTTAAGTGTGTCATTCAGAATTGGGTACATGCCCAAGTTGGGTTCCCCTGTTAGTTGAGTTTGCACTGTCTTCTTGCATAATACAACACTTATTTCTGTGTGTGGGTCTACACAATACAAAAACAGAGCAAAAATGTACAGTGGGGGGGGTTGGGGGTGGTGTTGGTGCAATCCAGTGTCTTCTTGTGCCAGAGGTTTGTGTCAGGAAGGGCATCCGACGTAAAACGTTTGCCAAATCAATGATGCAAATTACAAATATCATTTTCATACCTGATCGGTCGCAGCCCTGGTTAACAACGACCGCCACTGGTGCTGTTGACCTACAGGGTGCCGGTGGAAATTAGGCTACTGTTGGTCGAAAAAGGAGGGGAGGACGGCGTGTTCGAAAGCAGAGAGAGAAAAGGAAAGGCAAGAGTTTAAGAGTAATAGTAGGGACTTTGAATGTTAGGACTATGACAGGAAAGGCAAGCAAGTTGGTTGATATGATGCAGAGGAGGAAGGTGGATATACTGTGCGTCCAGGAGACCAGGTGGAAAAGTAGCAAGCAAGCTTAGGATCAGGGTTCAAATTGTTTTACCATGGTATGGATAGGAAAAGAAATGGAGTAGGAGTTATTCTAAAAGAGGAGTTTGTAAGGAACGTTCTAGAGGTGAAGAGAGTATCAGATAGGGTGATGAGTCTGAAGCTGGAAATTGAAGGGGTGAGAGAGTGGTGATTGGTGCAGACTTCAATGGACATGTTGGGAAAGGGAACAGAGGTGATGAAAATGTGATGAGCAGGTTTGGTCTTCAGGACAGGAATGTAGAAGGACAGATGGTGGTGGACTTTGCAAAGAGGATGGAAATGGCAGTAGTAAATACTTTCTTCCAGAAGAGGCAGGAACATACAGTATGGTGACATATAAGAGTGGAGGCAGAAGCACTCAGGTCATCTTGTGTCAACATTGTAATCTGAAAGAGATCAGTGACTGCAAAGTGTTGGTAGGGGAGAGTGTAGCCAGACAACACAGAATGGTGGTGTGTAAAATAACCTTGGTGGTGAGGAAGGTGAAAAGAACAAAGGTAGAGCAGAGGACAAAGTGTTGGAAGCTGAGAAATGAAGAATGTTGTGTAGTCTTCAGGGAGGAATTGAGAGTGGTGGTCAGGAGGTGCTTTCAGTTGACTGGACAACTACAGCCAATGTGATCAGGGAGACAGGTAGGAGGGTACTTGGTGTATCATTAAGTAAGGGAAAAGTGGACAAGGAGACTTGGTGGTGGAACGAGGAAGTCCAGGAGTGTATACAGGGAAAGAGGCTAGCTAAGAAGAAGTGGGACACTAAGAGGACTGAAGAGAGTAGACAGGAGTACAGGGGAATGCAGCGTAAGGTGAAGGTAGAGGTGGCAAAGGCCAAACAAAGAGCATATGAGGACTTGTATGCTAGGCTAGGCAGTAAGGAGGGTGAGGTGGATTTGTACAGGTTAGCGAGGCAGAGAGATAAAGATAGGAAGGATGTGCAGCAGGTTAGAGTGATTAAAGATAGAGATGGAAATGTACTGACAGAAGGGTAATGGGAAGATGGAAGGAGTACTTTGAAAAGTTGATGAATGAGGAAAATGAAAGAGAACGAAGAGTAGAAGACGTTTTTAAGAACAAGGGAGATGTGCAGAGCTGTGGCAATTACAGAGGCATAAAGCTAATGATCCAGACAATGAAGCTGTGGGAAAAAGTAGTGGAAGCTAGGTTAAGGGCAAAGGTGAGCATTTGTGAGCAGCAATATGGTTTCATGCCTAGAAAGAGTACATCAGCTCTAAGCCCCTTTTTGTTTGCTCTGGTGATGGACAGGTTGACAGATGAGGTTAGACAAGAGTCTCCATGGACTATGATGTTTGCAGGTAGCAGAGCTGAAGATGTTGAGGTTCTCCTTGGGGGTGACAAGGATGGATAGGATCAAGAATGAGTTCATCAGAGGGACAACCCACGTTAGAGGTTTTGGAGATAAAGTCAAAGAGGGCAGATTGAGGTGGTTTGGACATGTTCAGAGGAGAGATTGTGAATATATCGGTAGAAGGATACTGAGGTTGGAACTGCCAGGCAGGAGGTCTAGAGGAAGACCCAAGAGGCGATTTATGGATGCAGTGAGAGAGGACATGAAGTTAGTTGGTGTGAGAGAAGAGGATGCAGAGGATAGGGTTAGATGGAGGCAGATGATTTGCTGTGGCGACCCCTGAAAGGGAACAGCTAAAAGACAAAGAAGAAGAGTTTATTGATGTTTGCTTAAATGTATTTCTGAATAAATATTTTATATATATAACATAGACTTTGTACAATAAGATTTGTATTATGTTTTTATACTGTATGTATGTGAATGTGTGCATTACTATAATGTATAGTTATCAAACTTGTAGTGATAAAGTATGTTTCTAATAATAAGGTATACAACAATTATGTAAATTTATATGTATTAATAAACAGTACCATGGTTTATTGATGTTTGCTTCATTGTATATATATGTTTAGATTAATAAAATAAACAAATTATAAATTACAATTATATTTGTTCTAATCTAATAAAGTCTCTCTTTTTTCCTAACAAATTAAGCACACTGCTTTGAAGTACAACATAGAAATCAACCAGATGTGAGTTGTTTTCCAGTTCCATGTTGTTACCATCAGTCTTGATGTTGGTGGAATGGTGTTACTTGGGTGTTGAGCTGTATTTGGATTGTATCATTAGTCAAACTCTAGGCATGCTTTAATGTTAGCCTTGTTTAGACTTGGATTCTTTCTGCCCTTAGAGGCCATCTTTGTAGAGAGGTGATGATATTGTTAAGGTCTGCACAGTTTGCATGTTCTACTCGTGCTTGATGGGTTTCCTCCATCTATTCTGGTTTCCTTTCACAGTCCAAAGACATGTAGATTTGGTTAATTGCCATTCCCAATTTGCCTGTAGTGTGTGTGTGTGTGTGTGTGTGTGTGTGTGTGTGTGTGTGTGTGTGTGTGTGTCCGTGTCCACTGCAGTGGGTTAAGACTCTGGGCCAGGGTGTACTCCGCCTCACTGCAAATACACCTGTGTCATTGCAAATACACCTGTGTTCGACATCAGGCCCTCTGCGACCATGTACAGGATAAGTGATATAGAAGATGAATTAATGAATTAATGTATAAATGAATAAACAAATGAATGAATGATCAGTTGAAAACAATTATCATGTTTTACTTAAAAAAAATAAAAATAAAAACACCTACAGCATTAATCCCCTTAAACTTCTATTCAGAATCTGATCTATGGGTAATTCATCACTAGTATTAAGTGCTTTCCTGACCATTGTGAGTCATTCTATTGTCTGTATAGTTGTCTGGAAACAGTGGTAAACAGACAAAGCACCTGGTGTGAACACCCAGTTCAGTGTCTGTATAAGGTGTGAGTTCCCATGAGATCTGTTAGAAAGGACATAAAACCCAGACAAGTAATTGCATTTCTAATAAAATCTTTTAATTCTTAAATGTTGCATTATAATTTATTTACTTAACAAAATTTTTGTTTCTAAATAATGTTTTATCATGGTTGCCAGGGCTCTTGGTAGATAAAGATTTAGGAAACATACAGTATGATTTTTTTACCTTACATTAATTATTCCAGAGTTAATGTCAAGTGATTTATTTTACAACTTATAAAAGCTCAGTTTCAGTTGTCAAGTCCTTGATTATTATTGTAAATGTTTTTTTTTTCTTTTCATAAAACTTTGTCACACTAATTATTTAAGTGGATATGCAGCATAAAACATGTTTAGGAAATGTCTAACTTACAGTATATTTAAGAAACATGGAAAATTGTTAATTCATGTTTCTTTAAAAAACAAATTTTCATGTATCCATGTTAAGCAAATGCTGTTGCATAAAACATAAACTGTCTGTCCCACATGGAGACCTACACTATACAGAGTATGATTATATAAAGTATGTACAGGTGTAATTAGATTCCATCTTTCAAACGATCAGCGAATTATTTCATAAAGCTGCTTTGTTGCCGAGTTCAGACATTAAACCACTTAGCTCTTGTGTAGTGGAATGTAAAAGTGACACAATGTAACCTGAAACACATGTTCATTATATAAAACACTTTTGTACAGAGTTCAAATAAATTAGAAAAGGTAGTCTGGCTAAAGTATTACTACAAAGACTTTTTTTTTTTTAATCATAAGTACTCCATTATCATCTCACTTACTGTTGCAAACTGCAGTTTATTTATCTATTAATAAATAGTAAAGCTTTTGATTTAGTGGATATACAGTAGCTTACTTTACAACATTCCAGTGAACATTATTTTAAGAGTTTCAAAGCAACTTTTACTTTTACTCTTTTTGGCAAATTATTATTCTCTGGCACACAAGGGTTTCTATAACAAGATGTTTAAGATAAAAAACTTTATTTTAGAAGTTGTTAGATATAGCTACCAGACCTTTGATTATCATCAATTGTTTCTCTCACACAATCAGTGAACAGGAGCTGCTGTGAGTCGTTTGAATGTATTTTAAGAATTTTTGGAGAATGTTAAAACTAAGAAAAGAACATTTACACTTAAAATGTTAATTTAATTGCAGTCACTCTAGCCATAGTGAATTACAGGCATAAGTCTCACAATATCTGTGAAACGTTTGGTAAAATATGAGATTTTGCAATTTGGGCGTTGTTCGAACACCATGTTATATACTTAACAAAACTATGTGGAATACTGTGGTGTAAGCCCTGTGGTGAATCAGAGAAATAAGGTTGCAAAACTTGAAATATGGAAAAGTGATTTGTGGACAAGGCTGGAGATGCACACGCTGTGTGTGCGAAGCTGATGTCAAATGCCCTTGCAGAATACAAGTTACCTGTTGGTTTGCCAGCAGGCAACCCCCACCCCCCCCCACCCCTCCCAGCCACTCTTCTTCCTCTTTCAGCCACTTCTCTATTTCTGGCTGGGTCCATGTTTACATCACAATACAAACCTGTTCAGCACTTGTCTCCGTTTGTAATGAAATTGAAAGAGTAACACCTGTGTAGAAGCTCATCTACAATGAGAATCAGCTGTGGCCGGTTAAACTGCATTTTTAGATTTAAATATGTGTCAATAAAATATTGCCGTTGAATTTTGCTGTCTTATTCAGTTTTGCATTATGTTATTGTTTTGAACATAAGTTTAACAGTTTTGAAAACAGTATGTAAGCACGTGCAAAGTGTCCTGTACGTAGCAAGATTTTTGGCAGTTGTTGTGTCTGAGTGAGAAAAAAATTCATAAAATTTGAGAGATGTAGTCATTGAATGCATTTTGTGCCAAAACAGTGATAATTGATCCTCGGTTTAGCCCACATAGACTTCTGTTGTGCTCACTGTGTGAAGAGTTTTGCAAAAGTGACCTATGTATTGAGAAATGTGTCCTAGCGTCTGTAAAAAACTGTAAACCTTGGCCACGTACATTTTATGCTGTTCCCATTGTGTGGTGCTGTATAAACACCAGATTCCTTCACTAACCCTAATTCTTTTCTCTCACATGTTTCATAATCCTGACTGCCTGACACATTGACTGCCATACCCTTTGGAGATAAGCCTATTTACATTGTGTGTGTGTGTGTGTGTGTGTGTGTGTGTGTGTGTGTGTGTGTGTGTGTGAGAGAGAGAGAGAGAGAAAAGAGTGAGAAAGAGAGCGAGAGAGAGAGAGTGTGTGTGTGTGTGTGTGTGTGTGTGTGTGTGTGTGTGTTCAGCCACGTGTCTCAGACTCCAACCTAAACTATATAAAGTTAGTGTTTTCTCTGTAAGCTCAGCCTGTTTCAAGCCAGCAGATCAGTGAGCGACAATGAAGGTCTGGTTTCTGCTGTTTCTGCTGCTGCCACTCTGCCAGGTTTCTACGGGTAAACATAACCTTATCTTCTTCTTCTATTGATATAATTAAGATTTTTTTGTAATAATAGTTTAAAAAAAATTCTGTAAAAAAAAATTTTTTTTTAGATTTCCAAACGCTGTTTAAGTTACTCTTTTTTATTATTAAAAAGCTTAGTATATATTTATATAATGAAATGGACTTAAAAACAACAACAACCGCATAATAGCCAGAAAATCACAGTCATCCTAAACTTGCCAGTTCAAATTGCCTGTTAATCTAATAGCAAGACACAGGCAATTCAAATGTTTCTTTTCTGTAAATGACTTATTAAGACATGCTGTATGTGTGATTAATGATTTTGAATGATTGTCCATAGGGGAAGCAACAGAATTTAAAATTGATTGCTATGGGGAGGATTTCCTAATGGTGAGGAACATGGTCCTGCATTGTACCAGCAAAGTTCAACAGGCGTGTTACACCAGATGTAAGCAACATTGAATCTACCTGTAGTTATCAATATGTCTACATAGTTAAGGTGTGGTCTCTCAAACACCAGGGCATTGATCCAGCAGAAATGTTGTACTGTAAGGTGATATTTCATCTTGTAGATAGCTTTCAGTAGTGATGGATAGGAACTATACAAAGCATAAATCTGTTTGAATTGATTTAAACTAAAACTTCGATTTTGTGTTGATGTGTTGAAAACTGATTGCCATGCACGCAGGATAGTTTAAATTAAGTATTTATAACATTTAAGTACTGGTTAATCTATCTATGTTTAATGTCTCTTTATTTCTAGCTTCTGGAGAAAAGGGCTGCATTCGAACAGAGTTCTGTAAGAGACCTGGCTGGAAATGCTGCTACACACCGCTCTGCAATGCTTAACTTTAACAGCAGAGAGAGCTAGACTGACATCAAGAGCTAAATAATAATAATTAATAATAATAATTATAATAATAATAATAATAATAATAATAAACAGGATGTCTTTCTTTAGTTGATAAACTGTCTCTTTTTTCCATATTTTTTCTATAATAATGCACCTAATGTGGCGTGATAAATAATGTCGAAAAAGATTTTTCTGTAAGTCTTGTGTAAAAATGCAGCACATTCATTTTTATACGTGCAAGGGAATGAAGAGATTACATTTCTGTATAGCATAACTATAGTTTGTTAACAATGTAAACCATAAACAATGCGAACAATATTAACTGGTGTTCCGTAATGTCACCAAGGATTCAACAAGCAAAATGTTTTGAGGGAGAGTAAACACACATGCACTTGTTTTTCATCATATACATTTTGCCATGGTTTCCTTATCAAAAGTTTCCTTATGTAAAATTAGCTTATGTATCTAGCCCTGCAGAAACTGTCCGCTCAAAAAAAGTCTGGTAATTAAGTTATATAAATGCATGTTATGGTCAATCACTTGATGGCCAGACACTGCATTACCCTAACTGCATCATAAGTTATATAATGCAGTAAGGGTCAACCACTTGATGGCCAGAAAGACTTTCTTACTGGTTTTATAGTCAATTCTCATCAACAGCTTGCAACTGACTTCCTAGAACAAAACAGCGCCAGCATTATGTCTATCATGTTTGAGAAAAGTGGGAAGATGTGACATCCAGCCCCAACAAAAAATTGATTTTTGCCCTGCTGAACATCCTGTTAACATGGCTCTGTCCACTGGACCAGATCTCTCACTTCCTTTTTAGGCCAGTCAAGTCAGTGTCATGTCAATGACATCAGTCAGTGAGCTAGTGAAGTCAAATTTAAATTCAAATTCAAATTTTATTTGTCACATACACAAACATACACAGTACGAAATGTAGTGAAATGCATTATACGACTGCCATTGACCCTAGAAGAGAATTAAAGTTACAAATAAGAAATAAATATAAATAAAAGAATACGATAGAAATTAAATAAAAAATTAAATTAAACTAGGAAAAAATAGAACCAAAAATAAAAATAGAAATATGCTAGGAAAAATAGAACTAAAAATAAAAATAGAAATATGATGTGCATAAAAATAGAAATATACTGTACATAGAAATATGATGTGCATAAAAATAGAAATATACTGTACAAATTGCAATATACTGTACTTGGTGTGCAAATATGCATAGAACAAAGTGTCTTTGTGCAGAGGTTATTAAAGTGACTTTGTGCACTGGTCCAGGATGTAAACGTAAACATGTAGTGTAGTTGTAAAGGTAGGTGTGCCAAGTTATTAAAGTGACTTTGTGCACTGGTCCAGGATGTAAACGTAAACATGTAGTGTAGTTGTGAAGGTAGGTGTGCAAAGTTATTAAAGTGTCTTTGTGCACTGGTCCAGGATGTAAACGTAAACATGTAGTGTAGTTGTGAAGGTAGGTGTGCAAAGTTATTAAAGTGTCTTTGTGCACTGGTCCAGGATGTAAACGTAAACATGTAGTGTAGATATGAAGGAAGGTGAGCGTGTAATTGTCCATAGTGTTCATGGATGTAAAAAGAATGATAGATCTGTCTGTATTGAAGTCTGTAAATTAGGCACAAACATTCTGAAATAAACAGCCAGCCTGAGAAATGCCTCACATTTGAAATCTTGTCAATTTAAGACGCACCTATACATGGCTCAAGTGGAAACCAAGAAGCTATATTGTACTTCCACTTGCTCTAAGTGCACATCTTTGCACCCTCAGGCACTGCAGTTGGCACTGCCAATAATGACTGTAGATAATAATTTAATCTCGATCTCCCCATCACATACTGAAATAATGCAGGAACCCTAAATAACTCACACATAAGTGTCACAAACTGGATTAATCTGAATTGTGTGGATAAGGTCAGTTTTTTATGGGATAAAAATAATTGGAGTAAAAAATAATAATAACCCGCCAATTCCCCCTAATCAATTCCAGAGTTGAACAAAATTGAGCCAGTCACTTTAATTAACCCCAGGTCAAGCAGTGCCTAGATTCCTACCAAAATGACTTGTATTTACAAGCAACTGATATGGATACAACCACACCCTAAAAAGTCGCAATTTTGTGCTATATATGGATACTGTGACCAGATTAAAGCAAAAAAAAACATCAGAAAACTCCATCTTATGCATTCTGTGACAGTCAGAGGTGGTTCTCAAGGAAATGGTGTAAATTGGATGCAGTTTTTTTTTTTTTTTTTACTTGAGTCTGGTCCAAGATGAAGCGTCTCGGTAATTACTGCTAGAGACACTGCCTTTCACCTCACTGTGTTAGGTGGTAAATTTCAAGTACATAATGCAACCTCTACCCATCTTTCTTAACTTATAGTTCATGGCTCAGACTCGGACTTCTACAAAGCAAGAAATTTAGAATGTGATGTGGCAGGTATTTCAAAGCTGTAGTGGAAATGAAAACCTGCTGGAAATTGTTATGGCTTACCCCACTGCTCTCTGGGTTTCTGTCCACATCCAACAGTTCAACACTCCACTCCTTTTTGCCTATTCTTCTTTATTCACTTGAAATATTCAAGTGTATTTATTTATAACCTAACCTTTGATGACATTTAGCCTTGGGGCAATCTGGCCTTATATGAATGAACATTTGCCTGACACATTCACTGCTTCAGAATAAGACATAACTAAAACTAACCATGACTAAACCGATTAGTTATACCACTACAACACAAAATATTATGCCCGGTATTGTGGAGGTTTGCCAGGTGCCACCAGGGCAGCTCTGGCCCCTTAAGGCGTGCTCCACAAGACTTTATCAAAATGATCAACGTCATAAGTCTAAGAAATTTTGTTTCTTTTTTTGTTTCTTTATTTTTGTATATTCGTCACACTTAAATGATTTAGATCATCAAATAAATGTTCATGTTACACAAAGGTAATCTGAATAAATACAAAATGAAGTTTTTAAATGATGAATTCATTTATTAATGGAAAAAAGCTGGCGGGAGAAAAGTATGCTAAAAGTTCTCAAAAAGATCTCAAGCAACACACCATGCCATGATCTAAAGAAATTCAAGAACAGATGAAATACAAAGTAATTGACGTATCAGTCCTGAAAGGGCTACAAGGCCATTTCTAAGGCTTAAGGACTCTTCATGTTTTAAACTAGCAGTTATTCAACACTGGTTAATAAACATTACCAAACTTTATCTACAAGATCCAAGAAATGGTAAAGCACAGCAGGTATGCTCGTACCTATATATAAATAATTTTTATAACCTTTCAGTCTAAATAAAACACAAGGTGGTCTATTTTAGGCTCATTGTATTTTCTTTATACATACTACCTCTGGGTCAAAATATTTGCAAAACATATGTTAATTTGGAAATTTATAACTCTATGATATATGTTTCCAAAAGCAGATGCAAGTTTCATCCCACTATACCAACGTTGCCTTGATACCAAAATAGATACCTGATTTTATTAAGTTTTTTGGGCGGCTGGAACAGATTATCTTAATTATTATTATTCCAAAAACTCGCTGTACTTGCATTAGTGTCAAAGAAAGTTTCTGATTACTGTACATGCAGTAGTAACGCTGTGAGTCTTGAAAAACTTGAGTAACCTAGGTAAGATTGTTGACTCCAGTCTCTCCTTTGATGCTCATGATATTATGAGGATAAACAGGATTTCATCTCAGAAAGCTTGTTCAGATATGAGAAAGATTGTAGCATCCTTACTGTAGTGCACAAAAATTTAGGGGACACTTCTATGTATTTTCTTAATGTTTTATTTCCATTATGGAGCAGTTTAGAACCAATATTAGCACAGCCCTACCCCTATAGCATCCAGTAACATTTCACACAAAAAACATTTTCCAAATCAGCACTAAATGGTCTTGAGTGAACTGGTCTTTTATTATCCGCCATGCCTATATTGTGCAAAAGGGGCAGATGTTTTTTTTTTTTTTAATACAAAGTGCTACAGATATGAAACAGCTTTTAAATTAAGTTATGGGACTCTAGGCTAAAAACATTTGTGGAGGGTTTATGGGCCTCAAGTGTTTTGGGAAAGTATGATGTTTGGATGCCCACTTTCACAGTTAGGTTTGTTGACAGTGGAGTGGGTCCACTTTACTTCTCAGAGTGTACTCATGTCTGTGCTACCTTGTGACTTTCCTTTTTTTATTTATACTTTCATAGCTATTCTCGCCCGAGTTGCTACACACGTGACAAAATGTGATGATGTGGTGACATAGCTTATGACAGGTTATGGTCACTAAACTGCTGGTTGTCCAGATGTGCTCCGAAAATAATATGGGCTTTATAGATAATTGGAACGTCTCAGGGCAAAGCACAGGCTCTCCTGGCTCAGGTCTTATTTGACTGCTTGTTATCAGTTTGTTGATGTAAATGGTATCAATTCTACATGTACTAAAGTGAAATGTGGCGTTATACAGTATGGGGTTCTAGTTTAGGCCCACTAAAGTAACTCTGGATGACCTTTCTGTTTGATCATGTGCAGCTGTAAAAAACATTGTTGCAATTATTAAATCAAGTCTTTCATTTGAAGCTTTTGTACAGTAGATAATATTACTAGAATAACCTTCTTAGATCTTAGAAATACTGCCAAGATGAGAAATAAAATGACATGTCATGTTGCAACTACTTCAGGTTTTTGTTGCCTAAGTTGAATAATTGTTATGGTAATATTAACCTAATTATACTAGGTCCATAAACAATATTCAGGTTAGGGTTAGTCCCAAAGTTATAGAATAGCCTTCCAATTAATTTTTAGGGACTTAGCAAAGGCTAAATCCTATTTATTTAGTTAAGCCCTTTGTGAAGAAAATTGCCGTAGCTAAAGGAGCAGATCTGGGGGATTCATGAATGTGGAGTGTTATGGTGAATTGGTTGGTTTGGATGCTGTCTTCCTCCATTCTCACTGATCACTAAGGTGTGTTGACAGTGATGTGGCAAGTTGATCTCTTTTATTCTTTTTGTTGAACTACATATGGCACTCCTGAGTTGTGAGCGATCCAGAATCAAGCCTTCAGGCATGGATTGGCATATGGTGACTGGGGACAGTTCCACTTGATGATGATGAAGATGGACTTGGACTCTTGGACTCTGCTGATGCATGTGCTGCTTCAAATGACCTGGGCTTCACAATCACCCAAATAAAATTTAATTGAGATGGCTTGAAATGAGTTAGACTAGAGAGTGAAGAAAAAGCAGCCAACATGTACGCGTTACCTCTGGTATTTCTAAAATTGACTTTCACTTTGTCATTATAGAGGGCTGAGTATATATTCATAAGAAAGACTTGGCAATATTTTATAGTATATAGTTCAATTTGGTAAATAATTCAATTTCTCATCTGACGCCCAGCGTTTTTGCAAAGCTCAGTCATAACTGAATGCGGCCAGTCCTGGGGAATGGCTCACATTTGTGGAGAATTTGTGATATTGTTCTCACATTTACACAATGACCACTTTTTATCATAAATTCCTGCAACTGCTTCAGAGTTGCTGTAGGCCTCTTAGTAGCCTCATCTCTGATCCAGTTTGGATTGATGTCCTGATCCAGATATGATCTGTGTTGTACCAAATAATTTCTACTTCTTAATAATAGATTTAATTGTGCTACTAGGCAGTGATCAAGCCTTTAAATTCTTTTTTTTGCGTCCATCTCCTGACTTGTGCCTGTGCATAATTTTACTCTGAAGATGTTGCCACCCTTTTGAGTAAATACAGCTAGATAAAACAAAAACTGTCTGTCTTCATTTCAGGATGAAGTTAAAAAAAAATTTTAAACAACAAAATGTGATTATTTAAATGGTAATTGATTCCTTTCTATACCCACTGTGTGTTTATGTATTTTTTTGTGTTATATATAAACTCGTATGTGTGTTTATATATATATATATATATGGATTAATTTAGGGATTAATTTATAAATTTCAAATTTATACCTGGATTTCTTTCAATCTGCTTTGTGGCAATTAGTTTATATATACACTGCTATTATATGTATATTATATATTATATTAAATTATATGTATATATCATAATTATAAAATTTAAAAATGAAAACTCCAAAACCTTCATGCAGTTTAAGTTCTACAACATAATACACCGGGAAGTAAATGGTACAGTTTAAAATGTGCAAACTATGTAAAGATCACTTACTGCTCAAAAAGTAAGGGAAAGTTGGGTTTCCATTATAGGGCCTTTTTAATGGAAGAAGAAATGAAACACACTCTATTTGTTTGTTCTGCATGCTAGAGCTATTATGTGAGTGTTTATTTGCCTGTGCTGAGTGAGAACATCAGAACACAGACTTTGGTCTGTTTATTTGTGCTGTACATGTGCAGACAGTCTTGCTGAGTCTGTGGCTTGGGTCCACAGTAAACTCATGTCCCCTTCCAGCAAGTTCACTATTGACACATCAGTGCTTCACTGCTTATCCACTGTAATGCTGTTTATTTGAAGTGAAACCTTAGTGTGAATAAAAAAGCTATTAGTGAATGTAGAAATAATTCATACAAATGAATGCATGTCATTACAAATATGTGCACGCACACACGCACAAACATGAAAAAATGTGTAAATAATAATTTTAAAAAGACAGTTTAGGTAGAGCAGTGTCACATAAAAATCTTCACAAGGTGCAAAGTTATAAACTGCTTATAAATCCTGAGCTCAGGTTACTGTCTGTGTGGCATTTCGGTGCATTTTCTCTCAATGTTCAATAAACAGTAGAAGTGTGTGATTTGTGCAGAGGGCTGTTTGGGGCTATAAGTATGGCCCTGTGATTTAAAAAATGCATATGCACTAAAAGCAGACGATTATTATTTGGTGAAAAATTTTATTTTTCAGGCAGTCACAGGGGGCCCTCTTGTGGTGTGAAAAGTATAGAAACTTACATTTACATAAAATTAGGAAACTATTACCAGTACATGTGGCATTGTATTGTTCTTTATTTTATATCATTAATTTTTTTATCTGTACTAATAACTAGTAATTCATATGCATAGTTTGGTTGTTCTTGATAATATTGTAGTTATTTTTATGTACATTCTTTATTTTTATCAGAGGAGAGATGATGAATATATCGGTAGAAGAATGCTGAGGTTGGACCTGCCAGGCAGGAGGTCTAGAGGAAGACCAAAGAGAAGATTTACTGTATGGATGCAGTGAGAGAGTTAGTTGGTGTGAGAGAAGAGGGTGCAGAGGATAGGGTTAGATGGAGGCAGATGATTCGCTGTGGCAACCCCTGAAAGGGAACAGCCAAACGACAAGGAAGAAGATTCTTTATTTTTATATTTATTTCATTTTATTTTGTAGTATTTACTTTAATGGTTCCCCTAGTGAGACAGCCAAAGTACCCTTAAGTGTTCTACAGTAAATCAAAAGGTTGATCCTAAGAAGAAAGAAAAACCCACACAATTGTATCATTTTAAAATGAATGTTTATTTTCTAAAATCTTTAGTATTTTTTTCTGCCCGTTGACAGGAATGCATGAAAGAAATAATGGCTCAAACACTGTTACAAAGAAAAAAAAAAGGTTCATATGTGTTGACAAAAATTTTATCATTGTTGCAACCAATTTCATCATATTTGTCTCAAAGCAGTTATATGAAAACCAGCTCCTTTCCTACCAACTTATCCAACGCAGATCTGATTAAGCAAACTGGTGATAGAGAAAGCTGGGAATTCTGGGAATTTCTTTCCAGGGTTCCTCATGTGGAAAGGGCCAATCACTGGAGATCCAGACCATTCCAGAAGAGTAAATTCTCCACTCCAGTTTTGCATCGTCCCACTCCTTCCTCCATCTTCTCCCTCGTTTCTTTATACAAGGTCATTTCATGCAGGAACAGAGACTGTAAATGCCGATGGAAACACTTAAGAAATACAGACCACTGAAAACATAAAGATGAGTCTGATTACTGAATATCAGACATAGATCTGACCTGCCTAATAAGAGACTATGCATTAATCCACAGTGCCATTTTAATTATTTAAAAAAGTACTTATGATATCACACCTGCTGTTATCAAACAAAACACCTCTTCAAAAACAAACAAAAAAATCCAATACATTTACCAATACCATATTCCACACTCTTCCAAAGAAAAAGCATAGCAAGGCCACTCGTGACATTCAAGACACATTCCTAATGAAGCCCCTTATGTACACACACACACACACGTCAGGTAACATTGTTGTGAATTTCATTGGATGAAAAAAAAAAAAAAAACAACTCAGATGTCAGTTTCATAAGTAAGGCCCTAAAGGCAAAATGTATCCAAAGAATTCCCAATTAAATCAAAACATCCAAGAACATCATCCCCTCTTTATTAAAGCTGCTTTCTAAATGCAGATTCAAGATCTTGTCCTGATTTTTTTTTGTTTTTTTGCTTTTTTTTAAAACCAGCTAGGTTTTCAGTGTTGTTCTGCAGCATCAACGATTGCAGAACTGTCCAAAAAGCTTTTTTTTCTTGTTGAACTTGACCAAGTTATTGTACAGGATGCATTGCCACAGAGTTATATACATACAGAGGAACTATTATATACACATAGTATCCACATGTACAATGTACAAATGGTGTTTGGAAATGGCAGCCTGTGAAATCCCTGAACTTAGCCTGAAGCTGACCCGGTCAAAAAAAAAAGAAAAAAAAGACCAAGGGCATGTTGTGTATGGAAATTTGTTGCAATTTTAAGGAGGTGATCAAAACAGGCA
The DNA here is from genome assembly GCF_024256425.1 of Clarias gariepinus. Taxonomy (NCBI): domain Eukaryota; kingdom Metazoa; phylum Chordata; class Actinopteri; order Siluriformes; family Clariidae; genus Clarias; species Clarias gariepinus. Next base: position 24,757,158 of record NC_071107.1, read on the forward strand.
GAAGTAGAAGAGGAAGGTGACCCGGTCTGACCCTGAGCAAAGGAAGGGTGCCATTTTGCACTAAAGCTAAGTATTACAGCAAAAGCAGGTTTAAATTTGTCTACAGAAATTGAACAGGAGCGTTCTCTGAAAAACAACAAAATGATCATTTTAAAAACGTTAGCAATCCCAAAAGGCCTTATAAATCAAAAGTTAAAAACAGCAGACCAGCTGTAGTAACAGCACTGTTGGCGATACACCACACTGCACACCTTGGTAGGCATAGATCATCATCATCACATTCCATCTATTCCAACACTTCAAATGCCAAATTGGCTTTCTTAAACATGCACACCATCCTACTGCTAGACCAGTATCAAATACACTCACAACTTTATATACTGAAAACTTCCATGTAAAAAAACAAAACATTAAAACACAGCATAAGTTCATCATTTCACATACCAAAATCTTTACAAAAACCTCCATGACTCTGCAGGTGTATTTGATCCACACTTCGTAATACTACTGCCTTCATTATTCTTACAGTTTAAAGAGAAATCATGCATTACCACCAGACCTCATGCCTTTTTACATACATCCATCATTTTCAATACTAAAACTTTTATAAATGCCTCGCAACAGCTGAGCAGTGCAATGCTGCACATGTACAGAAGATGTCGCCAGCAACACGTCTGAGACCAGGTTGCTTTTTGTTTCACTGTTGTTAAAAGTGTGCTACTGCAGTCCTAAATCATATTGAGAAAAAGATGCAGGTGTTTAAGTAATGTCTTCAAAAGGTACTTATCATCTTCCTTACCCATGAGTGCATATTAGACGCATCATACACAATGCACGGTGTAACACTGAGAAGGAGTCAGAAGGTGGTCTTAACAAGGAATACAGTAGAAGTGAGAGTGATCAGTAAAAGCTTACACCAGTCATGATTGAACAAGATGTTAGAGCAGAAGTGAACAAAAGGTTCGAATAATGAACAGTAGCAAGGGGTAAGAGGTCATGTAGGAAGAGTGCACAGGAGTAAGTGCTTATAACATGCGGGAGGTTGAAGGATGTGCAGAAGAAGGTTAAGGAGTGTGCAGAAGTGGTTATTACAGTGAGCAGGTGGTTATAAGGGTTTAACCAGTGAACAGGAGTTTAAAATACTTAGCATGAGGTTCCAACACTGAGCAGAGATTTATAAGAGTGAACAGGAATAAGCGATATGTTATGAGAGTGAGCAGGAGGTGGAGAGCGTGCTCAGGATGTTATAAGAGTGAACCAGAGGTTGTGGGAGCACAAACAGGTGATGAGAGAGTGAGCAGGAGGATATACAAGAGTGAGCAGAGTGAGCAAAAAAAAAATCAAATAGTCTGGACAGCAAAGACAATGTAGCTGAAGCACCGTACTGTTGTGTATGGTTTAAAGAAATATCAAAGGGAAGGTGATAAGTGCATGCTGAAAATTGGTCTATAGTCAGGATCACAGGCTGGTCTTCAGAAAGCTGGAGGCATCTTCCGATTGGTGCATCATTCTTTAAACTCTTAAAATATCTATTATTGGGACCAAAAAAAAAGAAAGAAAAAAAGTGAGAGCCACAGTGTTACTGCAGAGCAGCAGAGGCTCTTCTGTGTTAAAACTCATGTTTAAAATACACAAAACACTGTTCGAGCTTTTCTCCTAGAGCTTAGTATCTTTGTCACAATGCATCACTGAAGTGGTGAAAAACACTCTGAGAAACAGCAAGGAGAACATGCAGAGATCTCTCTCCCACATTTGGACTAGGAAGGTGACCTACATGACTGATCCTGAGTTCCCGTGAAAGGGAGGAAAGGAAGGTGCATTGACACCTTCTTGTGGAATGAAAGATGGCAGAAAAATAAAAAATAAAGATAAAACGTCATCTCATACATCTGCACATGATTTCATACAGTCACACAGAGTTAAGACTCGCTTAATCTACTCTCAAGATAAAAAAAAAAAAAAATCAGTTCAATGAACAGAATGAAGGAAGAAAGTCAGAAATTGAATCTAAAGCAAGTTGAACAGAAAGAGAATAGCATTTAGAGTATAGGCTTAAAAATATTAGGAGTTTAGATTGAGTCTGTCGGAGGAAAGAGATGATGTTTGCGTGGCGATTCATGCTGAAGACATTCAGACAGCCTGCTGATCTGATCTACGTGCACTAGGCTGGGCACAGCTTCAGAGACACAGGAGAAAATGTCCAGAAGAAAATGGCTTAGAACAAACTGCAGCCTCAGAAAAAATGTGTGTGTGTGTGTGTAATATGCTGATTATATGCCTAGTTGATCATGAATGTTTGTTTATTATTAGCTTGACGTCATGCTTATAATTTGTCCACAATAATGCTATCTTGCGCAGAAGACGCCAATGAGCTCAGTGAGTGAGTCGAGTCCATTCAATGAGTCAGTGTTACCTGCCTGGCATGTTCAAAATATTCTTGGCTCAGGTAAAGATGCTATGCAGGCATTTCACAAAAAAAAAAAAAGAACTAAATAATAATAATAAAAAAAAAGTCTTAACATAGGCCTATATTTGATTTCATTAATTTCAGGAACATTTTGCATTTATACTGGCTGATGTTTTATTCTATGTTAAGTTTCACTACTAAATCCTTGTCAAAGCCATGTTTTTGGTATGTGCCTCTGTGTGTGTGTGTGTGTATGTTGGAGTAAGCCTCGTGTTTGCTGTAGTGTTTGTGTAGATCAGTGTATCCAGGCATGCTAGTGTCCTTTTCCTTATTTCCCACAGCTTTTATTAACGTACTCGAAGCACGATTCCTCCTGGGCAACGCAACAGCGATACTTCATTAATTTTTTTTTACCTCTTTCTCCATCTCAGACTATGACATACAAACACACGTTGAAAGAAACAAAGAAGAACCTGAAAAAAATTTTAACTTTAGGAGCCCCTGCGCATGCGCTGTAACCGTCACGGCAAGCCTCTGGCTTGTAGGTGGCGCACTCTAATGGAGACCAGGGATAATCACCTCAGCCGGTGGGGTTTAAGAGGGCGGAGTGAAGGGTGTGCCCTCATCACTGGGCGTGGCCGTGTCATCGCTTGGCTCCAGACTGTCCTTTGGGCTCACCGTGCTATCGGAAGTAGGTGTGCGATCATCTGGTTGAGGTGGAGTTTCATGCTCTTCCTGTTGTCCATTAGGGGTGGCATCCAGTTGCTCGGTGGGAGTCGGGGGTGGCGTATTGGCATCCGGCTCCATTCTGGCGAGAGGCAGAGAGGTCGGAACAGCAGTCACGGGGGCCTGGACTCGTGTGCTTGAGTTGTGCAAAGGATCGCTCATGCCCATACAGCGCCACTGCAAGATGCTAGTGTCCTTGCCGCCTGTCGACACCAGGTGTCTGTCGTTGTGCATGAAGCTAACGTTGGTCACGTGGCTGCTGTGGGCACTATACTTGTGACTTGGGGCCTGTGATGAGAAGATAATATAATAATACATATATAATAACCAATAATATAATAACCAATAATATAATATATATATATATATATATATATATATATATATATATATATATATATATATATATATATATATATATATATATTTAAATATATTATATATAAAGATAATTCTACCTGCACACCTGCTCATTCATGTGATTACCCAATTATGTGTTATTACTGCAATTCTGGTAGCAGAAGGGGTGGCTTGAGTATTGGGGGACAATTCATTGCAGGGCACACATACAAACAAGTCATTTACACACGACATGCAATTTGGGATTAATTAACCTAAGCTACTGTTAAAAGAAAGCATAGTACCTGGAGGAAACCCACCAAGCACTGGAAGAATATGCAAACTCCATGCACACAGACCCCAAGGCGGGAACTGAACCTGGGCCCTGGTGGTGCAAGGCGACAGTGCTAACCACTAAGCCACCTATCTAATCTAGTGAAGGGTATTTAAAATGAATGGCAGTGAATATGTTTCTATGGTGAGGCACATATCTCTTGTAGAGTCTGTGCTGGGTCTTTTAGGATGCTGGTACTGACCTTAGCTTTGGAGCAGGGGTACTGGAACAGATGCACCTTGCAAAAATCATCGGCCAGAGCGATGACTTTCCTGTTGTGAGATCTGACCAGAGCGTTGATGTCTGTGCCGTCTGAACCCTCCGGCCACACTCCTGTTCCACAACAATGACAAAACACCAAACACATCAGAGTCAAAGTTCATCATTGTTTACCACACGAGGGCAGACGTCTGCTTACGAATGACAGGCACACATGGAGATTCCTACAAAGCTGTTTTTCTGATCCAATAAAATGCATAAAATAATACAGTACATACATAAACATACAATATAAGTGACAAATAAACTTGACAAGGCATGTGGCATGTTTGTAAAACTGGAATAATCAGTGTATCACAATCTAAACAGAGAATTAAAAAATCAGTCCTAATCATACGTTCAGGGCAACCAGTATTGCTTCGAACACCACAATGCAAACTCCTTATACTGACCGAAGACATGGAATCCCAGCACACACGTGTACGTAGCCCAATCGATATCCTTACAATCAGAGCGGTTACGAATCAACTTACAGCCATTTGGAATGTCCCCTGAAAGAAAAAATTAAGATTGAAAAGAATGAGAGAGAAGAGAGATACCTTCAACTGTTAAGTAATTTTATGATAGTAGTTTCTCATACTGACACACACACTCTCACAGACGCGCACTCTCACAGACGCGCACTCTCACAGACGCGCACTCTCACAGACGCGCACTCTCACAGACGCGCACTCTCACAGACGCGCACTCTCACAGACGCGCACTCTCACAGACGCGCACTCTCACAGACGCGCACTCTCACAGACGCGCACTCTCACACACACTGTGTGTCTTGTGCATGCTCCCGTGGCTACACACTCACAGTAGAGGATTTCATAGTCTCCTGAGTTGGACATAATGAACTTGTTGTCGGGGGACCAGTCAAGATGTGTAATGTAGCTGGAATGTCCCTAAAGAAAAGAAAAATCAGCGAGTGAGGAAAAAAGACAAACAATCTGTCAATGATCCAATAGCAACAGAGCTAAGTATCTTAACATGTGTATATATCCAAAACTAAATGTTAATTTAGAATTTCGACTCTCAGTTAAAAACAGAAATCAGACAGAAGAAGCTGATAAGCAGCGTACCACCCATATAGAAACCCACTGACCACTTAGAGTCAGTCTCTCCGGGGCCTGCATACACACCACAGAGCCACACACACACACACACACACACACACACACACACACACACACACACACACACTGCAAAATTCTCATTCTGCTCAATAACAGTCAGCTTTAGTGAGAAATATTTAATGTAATTGTTCTTAACAAGTATTCAATACACTACTATTAAGGTAAGACAGTAGAATAATCAGCAACTGACATTTTTAAATATTGAATAACCCCTAAACAAACCTTATGCATGATAGTGTTTTATTGTGTCATCAAGATGGAATTAAACAGAAAATGTTATGCTATGCATAATCACATAGCCATCTGCTTTTGTTATAAATGACGCTTAAGTAAAACTGGGACTTGTGATGAAATTTCTGGTGAATGAAGACGATTTACATTTGATGAGACTCTTAGCCAAAGTATATGATGTCAAAAACATTTTAAGAAGGCTGTTATGTCTGTGGATGACAATCCCAGCCGAGGTGGCTTGGCTCGGAGCACACTGCTGTCGTTCCCTCTGAACATTCAAAGAGTGAAACACTTGACCCTTAAAAAATTTAAGAGAAGAGATGCAACTGTCTGTGGGAAATGTACACACAATCATTCACCAACAACAACTTACACGTTAAAGAAACTCGGCTGGGAGTTATTTCACAACCCCAGTACAGTCCTGACCTCACTGACGGCCATTAAAGGAGTGCCTGGGAGGCCAGCGTTTAGCACGTGAAGCAGGCAGTCCGCTTATGGCTCTGAGGTACTGGGAAAACATTCTACCTTGATGGTACTGTATCCAAGCACTAATTAAACGCTGAGCTAAGTGCATTAGTGTAGCAGGAATAGTATTCAATTAACTTCATAACTAGCAAATCATAATTAGATTAAACGTTTTTAAGATTTAAATGTAAAATTTTGTCTTTGTACAGAATTTCATGCCACTCTGACTGCTAAGTGAGAGAACCTTGATTTGTTCATTTTCATACACTTTGATTTGAACTGGTTTCCTTCATATTTTCTCATGTGCAAATGTTCATGCACGCTTTTCCAAGCCTGGGGGAAAAAGAGCTGTTCTCACAAACACACCTTTATGTATGCACTTCACACGACACTGTATCATGGATCATATGGATTGAGTGTATACAAAAACAAACTATAACATTTTTTTAAAAAGGCAACGCTCCATCACCACATTCCCTAACCCACGTCACTAACACTGGCCTGCTGGGAAACTCCAACCACAACACTACGTCTTCTCCTGTCTGGCTCTTTTCCACGCATATATAAACTCCTTTCCCAGCCCCCACCCTTCAGTGCCAGACCTGGTTTTATTATGCAGCTGTTGTGCAGCTGTGCAGACCCCTCCATGTGTATTCTAAACTAGCTTGATGTGTGTGTATACAGCCTCTGGTGTGAATAAAGTCACAAGCTGACCCTGCAACAACGTCTCTCTTTCCTCAACTGTGGCATGTGTTCCTCTGTCTCGTGCGAGCTTGCTGTTTTACTGGACCCTCAAACGTTGCTTAACTACATCTGCACTCTCTCAGTCAACATCAGCAGAGCATCTTTACACAGACTAGCGGACACACACGAGGATGTGTCCATAAGAAAACCCGTATTTCAGAGCAGAAACGCAGTGGTCGAATACAGAGCATCCATATTGTGCCAACACAGGCCTGAAACATTAGATCAGGTTAAGATATTTCATCTCAATGCACAAACATGGATTCTTGACATACTGTGAATGCATGTGATTTTAGCTTGGTTGCAAAGTTTTGCAGCAATAAAACCTAAAAACAAACATTAAGACATGTTTACCATGGTGACAACAAGTGTAATCCTTCTTATAACTAATTTGTATGTGTTGAATATATTTCAAACATGGAGCTATTAAGGGAAAATGTATTTATGTGAGCTGGACCCTGTTTAAAAGCATAACAAGGTGTTATGTTTTAGATTAGTACTTAATATTAAAAAAAATGCACAGGGGTCAAACACCTAGCAGTAATTACTCTGATGTCCTGAAATTTATCTTAATGGGTTTTCCAAAAAATATATACTGTATATAAATAAATGATTTCGCTGATCTTCCTTAAAAGTACATAGTATTTGAATTGTTGAGTGGTGAACTAAAATAAATGTCTTTTGTAGACTGTTGAAATGTTTTTTTTTTTTTTTAATGCTCTAATTGTATAACATAAAATAATATTTGAGCCGCCTGGCTCCTTAATTGCTCTGTCTGAGACATTAAAGATGGACGTTAAGTGATGGGTTGAGCTACGAGAGCAAAAAAGCTGGCCCAAAAAAGGAAAGAAAAACAGGTCAAACAGAGGTGGGATTCATAACGTTCGGGCGAGTTCCAGCCCAGTGAGATGTGAAGCAGGTCACAGTCGAGCCAGCATCACGCTCCATAAACACTCCCCTCCACCGCGCTTCTAATAACATTCTGCTAGTCCGGTCAACAAATCTGCCTTACAGACACCTAAAGCAACACCACCGCTGTGTTCCGTAATCTCGTGAGACGAGCTAACAGTTATTTCTATCGGTCCTATTAAAGTGCAATAATCTACACAAACTACTCCCTCTATCGCTCAGGCGCGCGCACACACACACACACATATATACTCTCACATTAAGACGTCAGATGTTACAACACCTAATGGAGAAATACGGTTACAGTACAAGCAGCTGACCTCGGGCAGGGTGAAAGCCCTTAGTGAGGAACAATGTTCAGCTAAATCCACATGAATGCAGACTTTAGGGTTTTGCTGATTTAAAATAAAGAGTTTCGAAATAACACGCATTAGTGAGGGACTCACAGAGCATTTCCCGTATCTGCTGTACTTGCGTCCATTATCTGACACTGTGTAGAGGTAAATGAAGTTATCGTGTGATCCCACTGCCAGCAGTGTGCCATCTGTGAAAAAAAGGAAAAAAAAGGGTTTACAAATTAAGCATATTGATTATTTATAAAAAATAAAAAAATAAAAAGAAACAGCCGCAGTTTATATGTCCACATGGAGGACAGCATGCGGTAGGGCTCTGCACTTAATGTTTCCTGTCACAACTCTTAATTGGATTCTCAATTTATACCTTAAATACCCGAAAAGAAACTGTGTGTACCTGTTGCTATGGTGACGGTTGAAGATGATCATTCTAATTTATAAATTTCTTTGTACAAATACCCATTTTCCAAATTTTTTCCTACTACAACATGCCCTTAGGGTTTTAATCTGTACAGTATGTAGGACATAAATCATGCCACAAATGACTGCTTTACTTAGAAAATCCATTAAATTTACATGTACTATTATACCGATTTTAATATTTCTGTGGCATCTTCTATACACTATTAAACTAGATGCCAAATGTCTTTTTGTCCCATTCGTTTCCATAAACTTGATTCACACAGGCTATACTTACCCACAGCGTAGCGCATCACTGACAGCTGCTCGTTGCCGTCTGTGTGGATGGCCACCAGGTCCCTAGACTCAGCATCTAAAACGTACCACCTGTACACACGCGCAAACACGCAAGCAAATGAGTGGATCGTTGAAAACACAATAACACAAGCACATCATTTAGAAAAAGTAGAAGCTGCAGATGAGAAGCAGTTGCTGACTTACTTCCCTGAATGGGTGCCAATTGCAACCACAGCACCGCTAGGGTGGAAGTCTGCACAGTGACCATGCTCCTGCCAAAGATGAAACAAAATCACTATCATTATGGTTTTCTATAACAAAGATGTCAAACTCAAGGCTAGCGAGACAAACGCGATGCCTCTCTGTCTGACCATTTTCCGTTTGAAATACCCATGTTCTCGCATATCACAGTCCTGAAACATTGGTTGAAATGTGACATCTGTTGCTTTTAAAACATCTGCATATACAAAAGGAGTTTGTGTGATTCATTGATTTACATTAAATCCAAAAACATATTTTTTCCAAAAAGTATGAATACCAGTGGGATGGGAGGACATTTCCACTATAATCCTAGCAAAAAAAAAAAAGTAAAAAGAGTAAATCTGTAACGAAATGTTCAACAAGCACAAATGGGTGCGATGGTCAGGTGTCCACAAAGCTTTGATCATTAAGGGTGTATACAAATAAAGTTGCTAGTAGCCCTTTTTTTCTAATAAGTCTTATTAAGTCTTTATAAAGAAAACAGATACACTTTTGGGCTTAAAGAAACACTAGCGTCTCAAACACTAATATTTTATTGGACCACTTTTATCTTTAATTACACCATGCAATTGCCTTGGCAGGGTTTCAACAACCTTATGCAACCTCAAAACATTAATTTTATTGTCCATAGTTGCATTACATTTTGGTTTGTACTGCAGAACAAATTGAACTACTCTGAAAAGTCTTCTCCGACATCCCCTAAAAATGCTGAATAGGGTTAAGGGAAGGATTTTTTGGTGGCCAATGCAATGATGTAACTGATTCCTTCTCCAAAATGAAAATCCTGGAATATGCCTGTGTCACCTTGGAAAAATAAACCCCGTTGATGTGATAACCTGGTTATTTAGTACATTTTATTGCCACATAATGTTGCTGCGTCTAGACCTGACTAACAGAACCCATCTTTGACGATCATACTACTGCCTCCAGATGCTTGTACAGTGAACACTATGACTGATGGATGCATCGCTTTATGCAGTTCTATTCTTACCCTGATGCACTAATCGCTCTGGAATAAGGTCAGTCTTTTCCTATCAATGCAAAATTCAACCTTTATGCTTCCTAGCAAATTAAAGCCTAACAAGTAGTTTTGTTTTGGTTGCAATCCTGTGACGTCTGGCTGCATTGTGTGTTTGGAAATACTTTTTTTTAAATAGTTGTGATTTCTACAGTGTTTTTTTTTTTTTTTTTTACAATGCAATCTCACCAAGTATTTAAGCGATCTCTGTGATTCAATATTTTGTTAGACAGCATTTTATGTTGCAAAAAAAAAAAAAAACTTCTGTAGGTTATCAAAGATTTCACGAATATCCTGAAGTAGCCTGGGCAGTATTTGGGCAGGCTTATCATCCCGCTCTATATCATAAGGATTACAAGCATGTCCAACTGAAGTGTGAAATCTGTGCTTGATGGAGTGTTAGTCTCTCTCTGTGTGTTCGTGCACAGGCCTTACGTCCAGCAGTCTGGTCCATTCCAGCGAATGATCCACTGAGTTCCACAGACACACCTGCCTGTCCTGTGCACAGGTGAGGAACAGGTCTTTGAATGGGTGAGAGGCCAAACCCCACAGCTCATCTGTGTGACCCTATGGGACGAGAGAGAGAGAGAGAGAGAGAGAGAGAGAGAGAGAGAGAGAGAGAGAGAGAGAGAGGGATAAGGCATGATACATTTTAAGTGAAACGTCTAAAGCAAAATCCTTCCATATGAGGTGCAGAGGCAGACCTGGCCAGCACTGGGAGTGTGTGTGGAATTCTTTCTTCAGTCTGTTTACACTAGTACAAAATTGCTGGCAAAAATCTGCGTTAAAGCATGGCCAGTGTGCTGTGGAAAATCACCGACCAAATGCCACTGAGGTGGATATGAGCTTATGATTCATATCAGTCTACAGGGATTTCTGCTCAAAGCATCTTCGCTTTTGGTTCCTAGTCATAAAGCAGATCTACAAACTCTCAGCATGCACATCTGAGCCAGGTGTTTATGCACAGCAGAAACTATGGTCTCTTTAGATTCTTAAACTGCATTAACAGACTGTAGAAAAGCAAGGGGAGAAAATAGCTACTACTAAATATCCAGAAAAATAATATATTTTGCAAAAAAACTAATGGCCTTGGACGTCATGGAAATGTTTTAGTGAGAAAAAAAAAAAAAAGTGTGTAAACAAGCTAAATAGAGAAAAAGAAAAAGCCATTGATGCCTCACCTGCACCTCCACCTGAAAGCCATCATTAAAGGTGCCCCTCAGGATAAAGTTACGTGACGTGCCCACGAGAAACTGCTCGCCCTTACCCTCTGCAACGGCTCGAATGGTTCCGTACTGATCTGGAACCTAAAAGGGCACAGAGACCAAAATCAACAATGCAAACCCTTTCTTTTGTTCCGTTTCTATTCAAGCTCAGTGGAAACGAACAAATAACAACCGCAAATGTTTATATAATGCTTTAAAAGCATGTATTTAAGGGTTCTCTTTTTTAAACTCTCTGTTGGTCTGTGTGAAAACATCAGGATGTGGTTATTCTTCATAGAGCCCTCTGTGAATGCTAAAAACCTTCACGCGTGTGCGTGTGTGTGCGTGTGTTGCCTACGAGTTAGAACGGGTGTCAGCTCGTCTGCTTCGTGACCCACCTCGATGTCTCTCTCTGGGTTGAGGTCGTGGTCCCACAGGATGATCTTGTGGTCTTTACCTCCTCCGGTCAGGAGAGTGCCATTCCTCAGCTGACACAGTGTAAACACACTGCCATCGTGGGCTTTGATCTGACGGCTGATCTGAAATGCTCCAGAGGGAGAGAGAGGGAGGAAAACAGAAATAATATGTAAACAACTGCGCGGATTCTGCTGGCGTACTAGAAGTGTGTTTAGTTTCAGTTTAAAATCAATGACAGGAAAGTTAGTCCATGCACATCGTGCAGAGAGAGAGAGAGAGAGAGAGAGAGAGAGAGAGAGAGAGAGAGAGAGAGAGAGAGAGGGGCGTGTTAGTGTAGTAACCACATGAGAGGTAACTAAGTGAGAAAGAGCAACTAGTCACAGTCATGAAAAACATTTGGATGTAATACAGGATCAGTCAGAATGGTTTGCGTGTCAGGTTGAGAGCAGAAAGGAAAACACGACTGCTTAAATGGCGATTTCTGGGAATGAAGTACCACACATTTTTCTCATGGCTAATGCAGTTTGTGCAGGCTGACAATGCTGCTGCTTTGAGCTCTCAGTGTTGACAGTGAGGTTTTCTCTCTCTCACATCCCCGAAGCATGAATAGAAAAATTCCAATCCAAGACGTTTATCTTAAGACTTAAGACTCAAAAACCTAAATTGAACGCTAACCCATGCACAAAACCTCTACAAAACAATACATTGTTTAACCAAACCCATAATCAAGACTTCTCTAACCAAAAGTACCTTGTTTTTGTTTGTTTTAGCTCAATACTAAACGCCCCGTTTTTCTGCAAAATGTGGTGTCATGACTAATACTGTATGCAGCTCAATGGAAAGTTGTCCAGGTAGCACAGGCATCCTGCAGGGGGCATCGTGTTAAAAAGTCCCAGTATGCAGGGGGCAAATAAAGGCATGATTAATGTTTAAATCCTGGCAGCGGGCCTCACTGCAACTCCGCTGATCCTGTTCTGCAGCATGCTTCCAAAAACTATTAGCCCATTACAGGAAGACAGGAATTTGCAAACAAACTCACACCCAAACAGTCAAACCCATAATCACATGCTCAGGTAATAGCTTTGGTGTGTGTAACATGGAGAGACAGAGAAACGCAGACACAGAAAATGTGATACCTTTCAGCCCTTTTCCTGGTGGCGGATCGGCTGTGCTGCGGGTCCAGATGAGCAGAACGCCCCCGGAGTCTCCCGTCAGTATGTCTCCGTTACTGAGGAACGCCAGACACTGTACAAACTTGGGCTTTTCATATTTCTAAAGAAAAAAAATTTCACATTTATTGCGAGCCCTTAAACCTGGTCACAAGGATTGAAAAACCTTCATAATGGCAGTGTTTGCATGATTCATTCAGACTTTTAGTAGCATTCAACCAATCAATAGCTGTGCATTAGAATGGCGAAGATAGCTTATATGTCCTGGTGTGGCAGGTTGCCAGGTCCCAGCAAAATTTTCATCCCAACTAAAACTAAACTGCTGGACACAAGTTGACTGTGGTGAACTAATATTTTTTTTAAAACTTCCCCAATCAGGCATATTAACAGAGCTAAGAGATTTCTTCTGATAACACTATTTGAAATACACTGTTCTTAGTACAGTCTTAGAATAATGCGTTCATAGTGGATACAAATTAAACACCAATTTTGTAAAGTAAAAGGTATTACAGTGCATAAAACTGTTTTATAACTACATTGCAGCACCTTAAATTCCAATTAAACTGAACCATGAGCTGACTATAGTGATTCCCATCATTAAAACCTCAGCAATTAGAAAGAAAAAGATAGGAACCTTTTAGATGTCTGGCCAAATTGCACTGCCAAGAATTGAAGTGTATTTGCATTTGTACTGCCATCTGTGCCTAGTGTTAAGACTGTAAAGTATAAAAGCCCACGCTTGTGCAATCTGATTAAGTCCCTTTAGCAGTGCATGAATCACTGCAGAAGTATGAGTCTGCATGTGTTTATCTGCAATCACGTGTGTGTCCTCACCCCAAAGATGCCCTGCTTGCGAGCCAGAGAGTTGCCGTTCCATGTCCAGAAAAAGATGTGCGACTTGCCGGAGGTGACGATGGCGTTCGCGTCTGTTGGGTGAAACTCGACCGCTAAGACAACCTCATTGGTAGTCTGAAAGAGAGAGGAGAGAGAGAGAGAAGAAAGAAAGGGTTAAAGATATAATGTGGTGAGGGCAGCAAATAAGAGAAAGGAGAAGACTTTTTTCTGTGAATGAGCTTATTAGGTAGGACACCGTGATGATGTCATACAGCAAAACAAGGTAGCTATACCGCAGGAGTGAAGCAGGAGAAAGAGGAAGCAGGAAACAAAAGACTGGAACAACAAGACTGATGATTGAAAAGAGGCAGTTTTCGAGGCAGGGAGGCGGGGAAGATGAGACATACAGCAGATCCACAATGCAACGCATTACTCCTCACTCCATCATACCTTAATCTCAGCAATTTTGGACTTCTTCTGCCAGTCCCACACCGTCAGCATGTGCTCATTAGAGTCGTCAACCACACTGAGATGGATGCCCGAATCCTGAACACACACAAAACACAGCTATAATTATAGCATTCAGACTCGAAAAACAAAAAAGAGATGAGTTTACAAACAAGATAATTCAACCCCATAAAACTTCACAGCAAATACTAATGTTTGAGGGATAAATAAAGATGGGCACCATTGTATCAATCATATACCAGTAAACTGGTGGCAGTATCATGGGCACTCAAGGCTCACCAATGGCCAGCCCGTCAGTTCTAATAATATAGAAAAGCCAATGCAGCACAAATAAGTTAAAAATAAAAACAATGCTATCCATGAAAAAAGGAACCGGAACCAATTACAGCCTGCACAAGGCCGCAGACCCGGCCTCCAAATTCCATGGGAAACGCCAGACAAACTAGTGTCATCCACGAAGGCCGAGTTTCCCCACTGGCACAAGAGGGACCTAGACGATACTGGGCATAACGTTTTATGTTGTAATGCAAGTTTTATGTTGTCATCTCACTCTAAACCTGATCGGTGTGTTTCATCTCCTGGATTTCTTTGAATGATATTTATTCTCTTGGTCTGGGAGTTCCCGCAGGCTGTAATCAAGTCCTGAGGCGACACGTCTGTTCAATGCTCCACAACAATGAGACACAGAAAGCTCGAATTTCCTATGCGGCTATATAATTTATTACTTTGAAAGATGACATGCAGCTTTTGTCAATATTGTTGCTGCTTTCCATACACAAAAGCTGTTTTCTCAGAATAGTGTGACCGTAGATCCCAGCGTCTGCACTGCCGGGGGGGAGGGGGGACATCCATTAAACATGTGATAGGGTAAGTGATATCAGGGGTAATAAAAACAGTTGTTCCCTTTATCACACTATATTTGTTTAATCTCAATTAACATGTTTTATAGTGCATGCTTTTATTAAGCCATTTTTCTGCTCTACAGTAATGCATTAAGATGAGCGATTAAGATGTGGCCTGTTGATGCTGTGCTGTAACAGGAAGAGATCAACACCTTTAGACTAATCAGGTTCAAGAATTCAACAGGCAAAAAAAAAAAAAAAAACACAATCATTGACTTATAAAGTATTCTGAAACCGCGTTTAAAACGTGTTTTAATAAGACATGTTTATGTGTATTCCAGCTGTAATAAAGTAGTGTGTGCAAGAAGGAACATATCAGGTTAATTAGACAGGCTATGTGGTATTCTACACCTCCAGCTCAGTCTGACCGGTCAGCCAAGTTCTCACACACACACACACACATACACTTGTAAATTAAGATCATCAAACCAAGTCTTTAAGAATACAAAACCCTAAAGTTCTTCTCACAACTTTTATGTTTGATAATTAAAGATCAGGAATGAATAAAAAAAACAAACAAGAACAATAACTAAATCACTCACCGCTTTAGAAAAAGCAAGGGATCCCACTCCTCTCTCAAAGGTGCCCAGGCCAACAACTTGCAAAGTTTGCAGCGTGACAGAGTCCCAAACTCTCACATGAGGCTGCAGCGGCTAAAAGAGAACAAGATGCACGCAAAAAAGGAGTTCAAGGGTTTCATCTTTATTTAAGAGTAACAGAATTTGACACGCATGCTTTTATTTTAAAATAAAAGATGGACAGCAGAGTCACAAGACTTTATTCCATAATGATGTACATGCATGCAGGGGTATCTGGTTTTACATGTATAAATCTGCCCACCCTGCAGTACATTTGGAATCGAGCGACCGAACACAAAAGCGCTGTGAGAAACCATTCACTACTAAGTTCACACCTACAGTTGACATGTTACAGAAGACACCTGTAGGACAAAGCTTGCATTGTGACACTGAAATGTGAGGAAGACAGCTTGGTTTACCCTGCCATCCTTGTCCACTCCTGCGATCTGTCCTGTGGCAATTCGGATCTTATCCGGGTGAACAGCAAGACTGGCGAAGACGAAAAGAACAAAAATTCACTTTCAAACCCCAATAAATAAATTTATTAACAAGTAAATAAATAAAAACCCACAGTCACTTCACTAGAAAAATACATTTCATAAATCATGTCATGAAACACATAAATATCAGAACACACACAGGATGATAACCGAGTCATGTACCAGTTGTGTGATGTAACATTTAAAGAGCAAATATGATTTATATATTTTATATACATGATATAATGTAATACTGTATATATTTTAATACCAAATCATCTTCTGCATAATAAATAGTCAGAAGTTAGGACACAGACAGGCGGTAATCTCTAACATACAGATTACATGCTTATTTTAATTATCTTTACACATTTTACTATTTTGTCACTGTACAAAGGAGTCCCTTCTGCATAAAGCTGCGACTGCAACCTAACTTAGGCTGCATTCACATTCCAAGCCACAATATTCATTTCTTTATTTATTTATTTTTGAACAGATTGGAATTGAATCTCATGACGATTCACGTTCATAACTACAAGTGACTTTTATCTCACTGTAATGTGGACATGCATGTCCTCTGAAAAAGCATGCTTGCACACATCGGTAAATTTTTTTCTAATGCTATCTGGTAGGGCTGTGCTGTACTATCTGGGTTGTGAGACTAAACATATGTTTTAAAAAAAGGATGCATTTTTCTCAAAACTTTGCATGAGAATTCGCTCTGAATGATGGCAAGCAGTTACCCGGCTGTAGTTGTTGAGGTTCAGAAGAAAGTGGAAAGACCTCGCTTTAACTGTTGCTAAATGATCTATCGTCGCTTTCAGCAGCTGTTGCTAGGACTGCTATGAAATGCCAGCAATGCTGGTGCTGACTGATGATGTCAGAGCCGTACACATGTGCAGAGGCTAAAAGTCACAGGACTGCACGCTTTCATTCAAGTCGCATGATCGCGCATAGGTTTGTATATAATACACTGTGACAGATTTGATTTGAGAAACATCAGTTTTGTGCTTTCAAAAAGCCCTTAAAAAATCTGATCTGTGTTACATTAGGGTAAAATGAGATTTGACTTACTTCAGGCTGGTAATGTGATTGTAGCCTTAAGCAGGAAAGCAAACGGACATGACAAATGCCTTTTAAAAGTTTGGTTCTTTGTTAAACTAATCATCTTAAATCATCTGTTTCTAAAAATTTTTATCCAAAGCTTTGCATTATTTTCAATGATTTTAAAAAGGGACAGCCTGTGTATTACCATGTTAGGCTGCGGAAGAAAAGAAAAGCCCAAATACAATAAATCAAACAGCGTACGAGTTTAACATCAGTCTAAAGAAAGCACAGCGGCTATTTCCTGGACAGCTCACTTTTCCCCACATCACAAGTTGCTTAACATGGCAGACATTTACATCTCATTTCCACCTTTGGGCTGCTTATCTTTCACCAGCACATTTCAACCAGAAACGATCGACAGCAAACACCCAGGGGCCGAACGCTATAAATCAAACGCAATCTGGTGACTTGTGTTTTACTGTATGTTCAACTCCATTTGCTACAGAAGCTGTTGAGGGCTTTGGAGTTAACTCACCATTTCACACAGTCAGTGTGTCCTAAGTAGTGGCGCTGTGTCCGCTCTTCATAGTTGAAAAGTACAACCACTGAGGCGATGAAGTAGACGATCTCCCCTGTGGGCAACAAATAAACATTTGCCCGACAGTCTCGGCCCCTGTAGCCATATCTGGTGTAAGGAGTCAAGGAAGAGAAAACCCCAAACACACAAAAAATATCCTTCACAAATCATGTGTCGCAAAATGCATAATCAGAACACGCACACAAAAACAACTAAGTACTTACTTACAACACAACTGGCATAAATTAAATTTGATTTCAAGGTATATATTTAGATTTCTTTTATACCAACTCAAACATATAAACAGTTAAAACTGTCAGAACTTGGATGCAGGTGCAGGATACTATGACACAGAGATATAATCTATTCACATTAGCTGGTGCATTTGACTGGAGTGTTGTTTCAAAAGTGCTTAAAAAAACCTGACCAACAGGTACAGTAGGGCTTAAAAGCAGCACCAACATAAATAATCATTAATAATCGCCAGGTGTGTGCCAGGCTAGGCAAACCAGTTAGATGGTGTAATTTTTTGTTTTTGAATGATTATAAAGGAACTTGTTTATATTCCAGCTTTTGATAGCATGCACCACTTAATCTATTATTGGAAAAAACTAACAACAGTGGTTCCAGCTTAGCAACAAATTACAGGTTTACAACGTGTTATTACTTTCACCCGCCTCTGATCCAATCGCTGAGTTAAAAATCTCTTGTACCAATCACAGTCACTCTTCACTCGACTTGATTTCTGTTCATGCGAACACTGATGCTCAAATAGTAACTGATTAATTCTGCGGACTATATTTTATTAATGCCCATCACTGGGTCATTTAAACATTTGCCAGTGTGTTTAGGAGCTACTGAGTGCAGGTGAAAGCACAGGAGAATAACAGCTTTTAACAGCTGGTACATGCAGTGGCAGATTTAGACGGGCAGTCATGCAGGGCGGCATCTTGCTGGGGCGGCACAGTCGCATTGTTTCATGTCAACATGTGGGTGAATTAACCATGTGAAGAACCTCAAACACTAATACCCTACCACCTACCCACCCCTTATTGGCCGCAATCCAGAGAGTGATATCTATAGGAGTTTTCCATTCCTGTGTGTGTGTGTGTGTGTATATACACTAATCACAAAACTCTATTCAACAGACAGTTTATCATTTCAAAATAATCATATACTTAAACTAACCACAGAGCTAGACACAGCTAAATTTGCTTCTGTTGCATTGCAAGGTTAATCCTTATATACACTGCATTTAAATAACGTCCCATCTCTCACTTAGACAGTCTAGCTCAAATATATATTTCTATAAAAAAATCTATACATTTCCTGCTTAACAGTATTAACAAGACCTTCCTTTGTATATGTGACGATAGTTTGAAGGAATCATCCTTTAATGTATGGTTAAAATCCTTAAAAGCTTTCCATGCATTTCCCTTCTTTTTAATTTTTTTTATTTTTAAAGGTTTTAAAACCTTTAAAATACTGCAACTTCTTGCAGATCATCGTGAAATATCCAGCACAATCTTTCTCTGCTGCACACGCACGTCAGTGCATTCTGCTATCTTTCTTATTAAAGGAACACGGAGACGTGTGATGTCAGTCCAGGTCACAGAGAGACACTGCAGAACAGTGCTGCAGAATGTTTTGGAAAGGATACACCCACTCCAGTTTGAGTTTCTCTGGGGGAAGCTCAGTTCGCACGTCGTCGTAGTTCTCGATGTCAGAAGGGATGAACATGGTGATCGGTCGTCCTCGCATGAACATTTTGATATAGTCGCCCTCTGCGGAAAGGTCACAAATGACATGTCAAGCGGTCTCTTAAACAGATGAAGCCTACGTTTAGCTGTGAACTTTTGCAATCTAATCCAGTGCAAGCTCAGTGAATGTAAAGTACTGTACAAAAGCCCTGAGCCACCCCTCCTCTCCTTATATAAAATAAAATAATGTAGATTAAACTAAAGAAATGGGAACAAACATATTACTGCGGCAGGCTGCAAAGTGCCTAAAGATACAATTAAAAAACTGGTTATTTATGTAACAACCTCAGCGGCAACCTCATTTCCCCTCTCATCTGTCCCAACACTTAGGACTCAGCTTAACCAGTATATTAACCACTGGCCTGATCATCCATCATCATCTGCACCTGTTTCTTGCCTTAACTTGGATATTTTTTATGATTGAATGATTCATAGGTCTTCTAAAGCTAACAAACAAAACCATTCCTCTGAAACTGGGCAGGTACAGGGAGACAGGACTGAAAATGAGAGCCTAAATCTTGCCAAAAAGGAGAGCCAAAAAAGTTTTTCAGGAAGCCTGGAGAACTATTCCTCATGACTGCATTCAAAAACACAGGAAAGTCTGGCTCTTGGAAGCAAAATATAAAGAAATGAGTGGTGGCTCAAGGCTTGTGCACAGTACAGTATGCACGAGAAACTAGATCTTTTTAAACGTCTTTGTTTTTTCTGACTCGACTAGTAGCTACAGTACAGAAGGTAACCGGTTAAATCACTGCTGAGGAAGTTAATTCTGGTTACATGCCCTTGATTCATTCTAAAAATCCAAGCAAATCAAATGAACAATTTAGTGTCGTGCAGAAGGCCAAAAGCAGTGCGTTAGATGCCCAAACTAGGCTGGGATTAAAAAGAAGGAAGGCAGAAGCATGAAGAGAGAAAGACGGAATGACAGTCAGGAGGAGGAGGAGAAGGAGTGAATCTGTTAAAGCTTGAGGGTGTTTTGTGGTATTCTTGCTTCCCTTCTCTTCTATCTAGCTCTGTTCAGATTTCTTCTCTATGGGCAACCAGTGCATCCAGACTTCCAGGAGAAAAAAAGGAAAGAGAAAAAGTACAGTTGTTCATCTAAATATAAATAATCTAAAAAGAAAAATAAAAGAAAAAAAAATTAACCTTTTTTCCCCAAAAGTGTCTGTTGCTTATAGGTACGTACTGTATAGGCCTATCGGTATAACGGAACATTTGATTGATTTAGCAGTTTAATGACTTTGTCTTTAAGATAAAGCTGTGACAGAGTCATCCCTTAAGACTAAGAAGATTTTACTGGCTAGTGAATCACAATTCCTCTTTTAGACCAGATGAACTATATTAAAAACCACTCATTAGAGTCTGGCTTTTCTCATTAGCTCTGTCTAGAAGGAAAAGCTTATGTTTAAATCATTAAAGAAGGATGGAGAGAAAATGTATGCCATGGTAAAATGTTGGTGAAAACGGAGATAAAAAAACAACAAGAGAGAGAGAGAGAGATGTCTGTTGATCTAAGGACTAGATCAACATGTTATTAGAGGATGCTATTATGCATATAATCAAACTTAGTTATATATGTTATAAATAGCCATGCCAATAAAGCATACTTAATTAAAGGGAAATGTAAGTGACAGGCGCATGTCTTAAGCCCGGCGAAAATAATAAGCAGGAGACGGTGAGAATATGCTCGTTTTGGGACGGCTGCTTCTTTCTTGCAGGATGGGAACGCTTACCTTGACTGTTTTTCTCGCGAGTTGACATTTTTGCTGGTTATGAGACAGAAATAACATTTCTCAAAACAAACACGAATGCACCAGGAAAAGAACAGCTATAGTGATCTGACGGACAAAACTGACAGCAGTCATTGTAAGACAGGTGGAAGATGGTGGTGGGTGTGGTGCTGGTGCTAATGCTAATGCTAATGGATAAAGAAGAGATGGGAAAGAGCTTTACCTTGGCTGATAACGGGATCTCTGTGTCTGGGAAAAGATGAGAAAAAAGTTAAACGGTATAACTTATGGAGGTGGAGATGATCAAGAAGAAGGGATGCTCGTAGATTACTGACTTCTCTGCGTTCTTCACGACTTTCGCCAGCAGTTTGGAAGTGGAAGCGGCTTTGACCAGCTTGTTCCTGTTCTCCTCTCCGCCCTCCCACGTGGTGCTCTGAGAGCGCTCCATTCCTCCACCACGCTTCGCACTGTGGCCCCTGGTGATGAATCAAACAGCACAAATTTTTTTTTTTTTTTTTTAAACCACTTTAATCTCCATCTGTGTAAAAAAGCAGGAGGAATAAGAAATTCTGTTGCAGCAAACACACGTAAAGAGCATGGGTTAATATTCAGTGGAAAGGCATGCAAAGACCGGAGGTTCACTTTGCTCTCTATCGATTTGCTTAAGAGACTGAAATTCTTCAATTAATGAATTAACAGGATCAGATCACAAGTGACAGCAGTAACAAAGCCACTCTCCAAGTGTGCATGCCTTTCCTAAGTCTTTGATTGATCCCAAACCTGGAATGAAAGAAATAAAAAGGAAAACGTGCCTTCGTAATGAAGGACACAGTTAGTGTTATGCAGAGCTGTTGGGTGGGGGAGAAGAATCCATGCATGCTGTAGGCCAGGCGTAAAGAGACAGCACACCCAACTCAATATTTAGTATCCACACAGATTATTAAGAACTCCAACCCCAGTCATTTGGGCAAAAAAGTAAGAGGCTTTTAATTAAGTGAGGAAGACTGTATGAGCACAAAATCAGTACATAAAGATAGAGAGAGAATTAAGAAACGAAATTAAAAAGGAAGGAGAGAGAAAGGAGAAGAGCATTTCTCATGCACAGCAATTGATAACGCGGAGAATGTTAAGATCAACAAAATAACCCTGAGCTCTGGATCACTTCAATGACACTAACCTCCAAAAAGCACATCTACTGTGTAATATTGTTTAAACGCATATAATAATTATTATATTCAATACTTAACTTACTTAGCACTTGAACAACATAGTTCTAAACCAAACATCACTTATCTTTTGTATTATTTAAGATACCAGGGTTGTACCGAAAGTAATGCAAAAGTAGGCAGAACTATTTATTACTCGACATAGGGCATTCTCTTCCTCTATACATTAGTACTACCCAACATAATCATAAGCAATAAATTTCCACCAACGTAAAACCCAATGCTCAAATCCTCTTTTAAAAAAATCCCCTGTCGAAGTTAATGGTCTCCTGCTGTGTAGTTTATCTTCAGGGCAGGTTTTCCCTTCTTTACAGTTCTTCATCCATCTATATACATTGCTGTTGATATCAGTGATGCCATCTCCTGGGAGACCAACTGCAAAACGTCAACTGCGACAAAGTGAGCACCCTACATCAGTTCATAAGAATAATTTTCTTTAAACCGTTTGCCCGCTTTTGCATTACTTTCGGTACAATTCTTGTATACAGTCCTGTATTTTTGGTTTGAAGTAAAAAATAAAACAAGTTATTAAATTGACATTTCTACATATACGGTAGTAATTTAGCAAACTTTTAGTTTGTTTATCTTTATGGCTATATCATCAGGATTGAGATTTAATTTGACATAATAGTATATAATAGCATATACTGTAGACTAGTATAGTAATAATACTATTAACATTTAAAGCTTTTTTTTATATATAAATTTCTACAGTATATAAATTACTACATTGTTCTAGCCCAAAAATTCTTTTACCCCTTCCCACAAAATGATGTGCACAAAAGAAACCATTATTTAATACTTAATAAACGAAATCTGCTAACACATTATTATTACTATTTTTTATTATAAATTACTTTATTTAATAGAACGAATTAAATGATTAATTAGATGTGTTTTATGGGTATTTATGACGCAAACTGAAGCTGTTCTTAATGCCGAACATTCTTCCATGTTCTCCTTTATAGTCAGCATATATGGGCCAGTCGTGCTGTTTATAGGTTTAAAACCCTGTGTTACAATGTGCGTAAAAATCCCAGTCCCACTTTATTATCACAAATAAAATGTCACTGTTTCACTAGCTCTAATTACCATGTTCTCTAGTACTTCAATTACAACTAGTGAAGAATGGGTTTACATTCAAGTGTGCCAGTGGTTGGAGGTACTTAGAAGTCGTCATGAGTAATCCACAGCTCATGCACACACACAAGACCACGTCCATTACTGGCCGACAGCAAAGTTTATCATCATAGAAGCAGTCCCCGCGCTGTTAACCTTGAGCAGGAAGGGAGCAGGAAAAGGGGGTTGCTTCAGGGTCCAGCAGATCAGACATGCTTCCCAAGCTAAGTGTGACTGCTCTATGAGAACATGTTTGTCCTTAATACTAAATGATAACTTAAATCCCAATATAGTGGGTGCCAGTGCAGTGACGGATCACCTAGCAGCTGCTCCACTTTGTTGTCTTTAAACCGACTCTCAGCAGTCCTGCTTCTCACGCCCTACCAGCACTTGAATAGGAACGAATGCTGGTTTGATAATACCCGAGGCTAAATAATAAAAGTTATGATACTAAGCACTATGTGATCCTGTAGTGGTTCTATAAAAACCACTCAGCCATGTAGTTATGTACTCGCATTAATGCAAGTGGAACTCTCATAATCCATGTCTGCACAATAATACAATTGTTTGCAGATGCCTGGTCTGGCTAAATCCACTGACCATGGCCCAGGCCTTGACTGATCATTTATTACCTGCCCAGTCCAACTCCCATGGATCAAGCCATGAAACTTAAATGTTGATGAAGGGCCTGATTAATATGTCACGGCTTAGGCTAACTGGGTCAGACAGGCTGCAGTATGAAGATCTCTGGAAAATTGGCTCTGAGCTAATTAAATACATTCTGATTATAGTGGATGTGGAGTCAGCGCGCACTTGAGTTAACGCACAAGCTGGTTACATATACTGTACGGACATGTTCCAAGCTCACAATGTCACATGCTCGGTTACAGATTTGAATTTCTTCCACAAATCTGGAGGGGTGTTTCTGCTCTGACTAATTAGTCCAGAAAGGTAGTCAATCCCACAGATTGCAGGCCTGCTGCATATACGCTTGTGTTTTTCTTCAGGGGCTATAACCAATTACATGCGAGCGATACGTTTTACAGATCTGACAGACGCAAGTCTCCTCAAAGTACAGTTTCTGATATCATTGATCTGACATTATTCTTTTCTTCATGTAGGATCTTTAAATTCAAGTCAAGTCAATGCATGACTTTTCATGTCTCGTATCTTTTATTATTAAACTGATGAAACAATCCAAAGCCTGATCATTACAGTAAGTCAAATCCCTGACATATTATATATTATTCAGTATCTGTGTTTAAGGGCTTTGGGAAAGTATGGGTTATAAGCACAAGCAAAAGAATACAATTTTTACGAAGCAAAAGATTGATTTGGGAAGCATGTCAAGCCTGTCCCTTAGCCAGAGGTAAAGTGCATAGTGAGTTTGTTGGCAGAGCTTTGCAGTACGCTGTAAAATTGCTGCAATGGATACTGGGAGGAACCTTTTGGCCGGGGAGGACCCCTTGCTCTCATGGATGGCCCTCTGGGCCTGAAGGGGGTGAGGGGAAGGGGGTTGGCTGGATGGGGACGGTGCCTGTGGCGTGCTGGGTGTTGAAGGGGGTTTATCGTTAGCTTGTGGTGGCTCTTCCTTCTCCTTGATCTCTTCTAGCGGATGCTTGTCTTTTTTCTTCTCCATGTCGCTGCAAAACAGGCCAACCAGGTCATGTGACAGAAAAAAGAGCATTGAGGTGAAATGGGCAAAAACATGGAAAACATAAATAAGTAAAAAAAAAAAAAAAAAAAAAAAAAGAACAGAATACAGTATGTAGACATTACTTCTTCCTCTTTAGTTTTAACAAACAAATTTTGTGCTTTTCAAATTTAATGATGAAAATGAGGAAGGTTCAAATATCTGGCAAATATCTTCAAACCATCTGAAAGATTTTCACTGGAATATTACACGCTGCGAAACAAACAGATTATTAGGAACCCGAAGATCTGATATAAATAAGGGATTAGAAATGGCATTTCCAAAGAAAAATGCATGACATGGCATGACTTCAACACCGTGATTAGAACATAGTGTGCTTTGTCTTTCTTAAATGATCCGCGCGAGTTGCGCGCGCTTGTAAGCGTGTATTACCTTTTGGCTGCAGAGGACAGCGTCTCTTTCCTGGCTACGGACACCGTGGAGCTGTCTCTGTGAGACTTGCGGCCGCTGGAGCCACCGTTAGCGATGCAGGACATGGAGAAAGCCTCGCGCAGCGGTGCCTGACCTGCACGAGACATGAAGAGAAAGTTCATTTGTTTCATTAGAGTGTAAATACACACCGTTTCCACTAGAGAAAGTCATTAGACATTATTTCTACTGTTCTGGAGGCATATTTACAAGCAAAACCAATTTACTTGAGTAAATTCTGGAAAAATTAAAGTCGTCAATAAAGGATAATGAGGAGGAGGAGGGTGGTGATGTAAGGGCGATTTGAAAGTAGAACTCAGGAGAGGGGAGGAAAGGTAGGGCGAATGTGCAGGATAAAAGACAGCTTAATAAGGACAGGATACAGACAAGCTAATTGGATCACGAAGGAAGAGGTTAGACTGGGCGAGCTGATCTGGAGAGCCACCACTCCTTAAAGGATAAACTAAAATACAAAACGCAGTCACACCTAAAGCTTATATAGAAAAGCCAGGCAGAGCACATACATTTACTCTGGCAGAATCAGATAACATTTAAATCAAATCATAACAACCCTAGGGAGGAAACACATCCCAGCACCATCCCTAAAAACAGGCCATGGACTTAACAATGTGTCGATGTGTGTGTGAGCGATTCTTCCTGAAAAACAAAGCATTACTCTTTTTAGGTTGTGTTCATTTTATTTCATTCAGGCTTCTGATGAACAGATCGATATTATCCAGCTCAGATATAAAAATGTAAACATTAGAAAGAAATTTAAAAGGGGTTTGTTGTGTTGTTTTGGCACAAAGCACGGCAGATCTACAATTAAACCTGATTAAGGGATGAGTATTTAATAGCCTGAATCCATCCCCGAACAAATCTCCGAATCATGTGATTGCATTGGTGAACCTGACAGCAATGCTAAGTGCCTTAATGAGCAAACCTAACCTTAGCATGTCATTCTTAGGGTAAGCTCTGACCCCGTTGCAGTAGTTTGCATCAGCCACGCTATTTAAAACTCCCGTTCAGTGACGCGCTCCTGTAAAGGTCTGATTTAATTGCGCTGCTCTGCTTGTCGGATTCTCGCATGCACCTTTTCTTGTCCTAACAGACATGTTTGTAATTATTGTATGACTGTGCCTTGTAATCTTTGCAGCTTAGATTTGATTAATCACGTCTTCCGGAGTGGATGCGTCTTGGTATTTGGGTTTGCCTGTGGTGGAAAAGTGGTGATCTGGTGCTCGTTCCATTAGCTCGCAACAAAAACATACGCAACATGTGGCTCCTCTCACCAGGCTGCAGTTTCTGCATGCGTGTATGCGTGTGTCTGTATATACGTGTGGGCCTGTAAAGTCTCAGAGGATGTCATGTGATCCAACACAATGGAGGAAATCTCTGTTTTTTATCCGCAAGCAGACTTCCCTGTTTTTTATCTGCCAGACGCTATCAAACACCGTCAAATCCTAACAAGATCAGACATTATTAGGTATGGGCAAAATAAAAAAAATAAAATAAACACTCGCTGTCTGAGACTTTATCATATTGAAAAAACACCCAGGTGTAACCATTAGCACCCTACCAGACAGGAAAGATAAACAAACTCGAACAATGAGGACTAATCACAGCCAGAGATTCCTCGTCACAGACTGAAAACAGAGTGAAACACCATTTTACAGCCTTAAAAAGGTGACCGAGTTTCAATTTATCAGCATTCAACAACAACAGAAACAACAACAACGACAATTACCTCTTTACACTTCATTATTGGTAATTATGTTATGATATAATTTAGACAATTTTAAGAGGACAAGTTTTATTTCATTTCAACTTTACATTTGCACTTTTAATCGATAAGTCTTTTGAATTAAACGAACACAATACATAAATCTTCTGTTTTTCCAGCAAAGCCTCCTTTTAAAACAATGCATGGTATCATTTTGCTAAACAGACCCGAAAGGATAAGTAAAAATGGATCCATGAAGATCTGGGAAAACCGCCCCCTGTAGCTAGTTTCTGAGTCAACACCTGTAGTAAAACAATGGGAGAAAATAAGATAAATAATGCACGTGACGGGTTGCAACGAGCCATGACATCTGCTACCAAAGCTGAGCTCGGTCATGTTTAGAAAGCTATGGTAGCTGAACTATCACATCACTTAAGTATATTTCCATTCAGACAAAATACTTAGACAAAATACTCAGACAAAAATTGTACTCCTGTCCAAAACATTGCAATCATATTAAGTTACATCAACAATGTCTGGTGAACTGAACAACTTTACACTACTGGTGACAGAATCATGTGCACCCAAGGCTATGCCCACCTGTGGGGACCAAAGTCCAGCCTGTCTGGTCCGATTTCATAGAAAAGCCAATGCAACACAAATCCCCCAAAGAACAACTACTGCACTACAACCTGCCACGCATGAAAACCAGCAGGAAAACAACCCAAGCCCCAACAAGTTCTTCAAACTCCCCAGATCCCAATCTGATCAACCAACCATAGGATGTGCTGGACAAACGAGTCCGATCTACGGAGGACTCACCCCGCAACACACACCAACTAAAGGATCTGCTCCCAAAAATCTGGTGCCAAACCCTGCAAAACACCCCCAGAGGGCCTGCAGAGGCGTACCTTGAGGTACCAGAACCGGATCTGGTGGGACGAGGGGAACCCAAACCTATGTGGCTTCACTGTTAATAGTATTAATTTAAAGGCTGGTGAATCTGTTCTACATTTATGTTTTTATTTAGCGTGAGCATGTTATTGATCATATGCGTTATCCGTGTACAGTATGGGGTAGGGGAAGGGGTAGGGGAAGGGGTAAGGGGTAGAATTGGGATTGGGCTTAAGTGTGCTCCTGAATGTCCGGAAAGTCTTTGAGAACTTTGGTTGTTGGTGTTGTTGGTGTTTAATGCATCTTTTTCTTCTAGTCGTTTCTCCATATGCCTTGTTTTTCCAAATAATACAGAACTAGCAATTGTGTTAACGATTGACAATTCGAGTTCGTCAAAGTTTGTAAAATGTGGCTAATTTGGCAATGATACGGACATTGGGACGATGCTAATATTAGGTTGTTTTTAAACGTTAGAATAAAGTGGGATCAGTGTTGACTACATGACAATGGAATAACGAATGACCCAATAACACAATGTTACAAAAACTTCAAAACCAAATTAATACCAAATCCTCAGGCTAAGTGGGGGTAGTGGGGTGGGAGTGCTGCACGCTAGGGAATATGCTATTTTTATGCGCATTCATAACAACATGCACCACAAACACCACATTACAGTGCAGTAATTTGGGAGCTGAGATGCAATATTTCACTCAAATATGTGCAACGTGAGACAGAATTCTGAAGCAACTTAAGAGACCATGAATGTATTTAGCTGTGGTTCAAATGGATGTTAATCTGCATAAATGCTCCACATACGGTTAAAATTTTGTTGTTGTTCTCATATTCATAATTCGTATGTTTTTGGTTCAATGTTATCTCAAAGTCATTTTATCAAAGTTATTTCAACTTTCAAAAACAACGCTGCCCCAAGGCTGTCACAACATTCGGCGTCATCGCATTGTCTTTACAATCAGATTACAAGGTCATTCAATGTTAGAATTCCTGCTACAATGCGAGTACAATGTAATACTTCTTAATCTATGAGTAGCAAATCCATACGTGATTAAGCGAATCAATAAATTTTTTAAAAATTCATTACCATTTAAACTGTTCGCACGAACAATACAGGATTATGGGAAAAACAGGCCTTTAGGCACCGTGTGATGAATTGAGAATATGGCAAGAAAAGAATTTCGTGCGGAAAGAATGGGAATAGAATAAAACGTGACATGAACCAGGACTCGTATTAAATGTCTCAGTAAGCGTGACAGAGAGGGCAGAAAAGAGGAAGGGCATGAAATGGAGCACAGGAAGACGCTTGAAAGAGATGTGTCTGCTTGCGATGTCATTTTCCCAGTCTCGTCTCAGTCTTCCCACAAAAATAGAGATGCAGTGCTACACACACGGGATTTCTGAGGTCAGTGCAGACTACAGAGAAGTTAACGCCACTAAGATTATGGTGTTCTTCTTCAACTAAAAGTTGGGTATCATTAAAAAAATAAAATAATAAAAAAGGACAAATCTTATTCTGATGAATCCTCTTTTTTACAATCCCTCCTGTTACTCAAGGCTGGAATTTTGGAAATGCCCAAATAGTAGAGTGATCACCGCATGCTTAGCAAAGAGCCTGTGGCAAATTTATGTGTCTGATTAGAGCTGATTCTTGATTAAGGCTTTACAGAGCTATAAACTCTGATAGATCAAAAGCCATGCAGCTTGGAAATAGGCACGATTACACAATTCCAACGTCCTGTGCACACACACATGCTATAGTTAGAAGAGCTGTAAAAGATGCACACACACACATGCTCCTAGATAGTTGCTAATGGTGGCAGAGCACGGTGGGAACAGGAAAGGAGGAGCTGGAGCGCGGATATGGGCTAAGATTGTGCCAGAAGTGTTTTTTGGCACAAATGCATTTCCTCGTTTTCAAATGCCGCTTTGTTTTTCAGTATACAACAATAATCTGGGTGCTTTTTTTGGATGGATTCACAGTTGCCGTTACAAGTTTTGTTTGTTTATTTATTTTTATGTTAAATTTTATACAGGAAAGTCGGGTTACGCAGTTGCTCTATTCATTCTTCTGGAAAGCCCATTCTAATTAATTGATCGATTGCTTAAATGACTGATTGATTGGGTAAGCAATTAAATAAAGCAAATTAAATACATTTAAAGTAGATATTACCTGTACAAAAGAAATGCAGAGTTTATAAGCAGCAGTTTATACACTTCTAATCTAACCTCAATACTGTGCCAAGTTCGACAGAAATATATATACATTTTGTGTACATTTTGTGGATGCATTGTAAAAACAATCCTGTTATTTATTCTACCCAAGAAGAGTTCTACAGTACCAAAAAGTTCTGAAATCTTTAACTGTTGCTTATGTGACATCTAAAGGCAATAGCATTTCGCCTGGATATAATATATTGTAAATCATATTAAAATTCAAATGCCATACTGCTACTCACGCAAAAAATCCACAAACACGAGGCTTTCTTACCTTTGGTGTTCTGCTGCTTCTTGGCGGCCATGTCCTCGGACTGCGCAAGGCGTCGGAGAACATCGGCCAAAGCGGCCTTCATCACGGTGAGCTCATCTTCCTGCTGCTGTACACGCAGTTCCAGAGACGACAGCCGGTCCTGCATGTCTGATACGCTCGCCGCCGAAATACTGTCGTCTAATAGACACAGATAGAGAGAAAGATTTATTGGACCAGCAAAAATAAAGAGAATGCAAATACAAGCATATATCCTGCGTGCAGCGGGATGTGACTTTGTAGTTTTATAGTAGTAATCCAAATATGTTCAAAAGGTTATCAGTCCTTTCTGTCCATCCCAAACAGAGAATCATTTTGATCGCTACACAGTTAACCCAGCGTCACAGCAGCTATCATTTAGCGCGGTCACCTCGCACCTCCAGGGTAGGTGGGTTGAATATCATGTCTGGCCCGTCTACAAGGAGTTTGCATGTTTTCTCTGTGCTCGGTGGGTTTCCTCCCCAGTCATCCCCAAGAGACGCAGTGCACACTGATTGGTGTGACGAAATCGCCTGTGGTGTACGTGTGGTTTCAAGAGTTTGGGGTCATCAGCGACACATCATCCTGTTAGTCAGTGTGACCAACAACTGGATGTGTTGACGATTAACCCGATGACGGGGCAGGGGTGGCTCAAACAGCTAAGGTCACTGATCGGAAGGTCGGGGTTCATGCCAAAGCACCACCAGGCTTCCTCTCTCTTAACCTTATCCGCTCAAGGGGTGCTGTATCCTGGCTGACCCTGCTCTCTGACCGCAGCTTCCTAGCTGAAAAAAAAGCATTATGTTGTAATAATAATTGAATCCTTATCTTAAAGAGGAAGCATTAACCCATGATAACTGTCTGCCCTCTTTTCTGAGTCCAAGAAATAAAGATTTGCAGACACACAAGAAGGCCAGGTTGGTTATGATACAAGATCTAATGTGTGATATTTCTTCAGCTTATGACAACGTTGTTAGTGATTGTAACCTTTAAAAGGGAATCTGCCTGACTTTGAACGCTGATTTCACTAGCGCCTCACACACACACACATCGTGCACATACTGTATGTTATAGCCTCTCATGTGAGCACGTAACGAGTACTGGAGTTGGGTTTGGTGCTGGCTGGTGTGTGTACTGTACAGTATGTGTGTATGAGCACTTTGTAGTTTCTCAGCACTGCAGTAGGCTATGTGTAGAGGAGCTGTGGTTGGAGCTCAGACTCCTGCAGCAGCCCACATTCACTTGGCAGAGCTGCTGCTAATGAAGAGGCCCTGCATTCTTAACTGCGGTTAGCTAGTTAGTGGGCCCCTCACTGAGCGCTGCCTGTCTTTGACGTTTGCACGTGAGGGTGCGCGTGTACACATCGTACAGTATACTCGTATATACAAAAACATATGACCTTACATGGTAAACAATTATGATAAAAAACAAGCAAATATATCTGGTATATGTGATACCAACAAATGAATCATGAACACACTCGTACACGCACACACACATCTTTTGACCTGACAAAGCGCAGGCCGATCCACACATTCCACACACAGTGCTGCAGAAATGCACACAGCTAGTCTTAAGGTCACAGAGTGGTTATTGTAGCTGCCTGCGTGGGAGTTAGGGGAAGAGAAAGGGCTGAGGAATGCCCTGCCCTGTGCGCGCGCGCACACACACACACACACAAAATCATGTCCGGGAATGAACACTCAGGTCGACATGGCTAGTCAACACAGAGACCACAAGACTGAACGCACACACACACACACACACACACACACACACACACACACACAAAGGAGAGGGGGAAAAAAAGCTCTCTGTAGCTCTAAGACACACAAATTAGCACACTCTCGAGCCAAGTGTAACTGCCGCATAGCTCCGTCCGAGCCAGCAGAGAAATCAATCAGCCCAATCTGGCAACCGAAGGCAGAGCGAGGACCAAAGGAAGGGAACCGGCTTCCTAAAGTCTTCCAGACATTTCTCCGCGTTGCCAAACGCTCCATGAGAGGGAGATAATCACAGATTATTTCTTTAACCTTAACATGCTTTACCTTCTTCGAATAAACCCCCAAAAATTAATCACAAGAAATGCTGCCAAAAAAAAACCTTCCGTTTAAAAAAAAACTGGCAGCAAATATGTTTTGTGTATAAATATTGTAGCTGAGATAAGCATATGAGCATCACGACCTAGAGGAAATGACGAGCGTCAAAAAAGAGACAGATGAAAGATTAAGAAACTCAAACTCAAAGATAAAACTGAGCGATATGCAAAAATATGTGATCTCGCAGTCTGACACAGTACACTTGTTACAGAGCTAACACTCGCCTGTAAACACCTGATCTCACCATATTTTCCCACCAAAGCCACAGACACGCCGAGGTAAACTAGAACTGAAACATTTTTACGCACATGAAACATTTGATGCTTCCAAAATAAATAATAAAAAAATCGAGGTGCTTTGATCCTATCTTGATGGTAAAATAACAGCCTGTCTGAAGTGTTCTATTCCTCTTTAACCACACAGCAATTTAATATTTACTGTACTTCATTTATTCAAAGGTGGCTTATTATAGTCACTTTCAGACATCGAGTTTCTGTGTACAAAAAAAAAAAAAAAACTGAGTTTTTACATGTTTTTATTAGCTCGGCTTTAAACAAGACAAGCAGACCTTTTCCCCCTACTGTGAACTAGAATATACCTTCCTTAAGCTTGGTGTTCGGCTCTGCTGTTCTCTGGAGGGGTTTGGCTCAGCTATAGCGCCATTTACATAGACACAGAAATGGTGCACTTGGAAGAGAAGTGAAAGAAACGCAGTTTAAGGTATGAAGATGTGTATTATCTGAGTGGGATTTTAGCTGGAGCATTAACACACCCGGAGACTTTTTCTTTAGACAATTTTTTCATTGTCAGACATTCATTAAAACAAGCCGGCTCCTGTTATCACTTACATTACTGCAGATCAAGCGTACCATATAGTCCTTCTCCCTGTCATCAAGTTATTAATTTTCATATCTCTTAAATCTTAAAGTTCTGTCCTGTGTCAGAAAATTTCATGGTACAGCTGCACAATACCTCTGGCTATTCTAAAATGTGGACAAATGTAAGTCTGCTTGCAGAAAATCTCATCATGATAATATTATTCAAGCCCTGAATGCATTAATGCAAGCCTGTGCTCAAAAGTATCATTGGAATTACTGCTATAATGCAGTATGATGCAGTGTTCTATAATACTGTTAGAGAAAGTCACACATCTTCTGACCATTGATTTTGATAGTTACAGTTCAGATATTTTCACTTATGAAAAGAATTTCACAATCAATACCGGATATCAGCTTATGCTGAAAGCTTTGATATCATTAGTGTATAAAATGATATCAATCAGAACACTCCTCCCAATAGTGCAAGACTTCAAATAGCTCTTATTACTTTGTTTACTTTTGCAAAAAAATAGGGTTTTAGCAAGTTGGTTCTTTTATAAAAAAGAATCAATAAAGGGGTTAAAGCTGGCCAGTGAATGCAGCAATACACCTTCTAGGGTCTCCACACCCACACTCTCCTTCTTTCAGATAAGGTATTTCCTTTAAACAAGCTGATCAGCAGAACTCCTGGCTCCCGGGAACAACGGAGCAAAAAACTTAAATGCTCACCAAACAATGCCTCGGAAATAGGGAAGGAATCGGTTGTCAAACGTAAAAGTAGTTAGCCTAATCCATAAGTATTTGGACACTGATACAGCACGACATATCCTTGCCTCGGCACACGATTACAACGGATTTAAATAGAAGCAGTCAAAAGCTGACTGAACTGTAGATTTTCAGCTTTATTTCTAATTAACTAAAAGTAAAGCATTAACCTCTACAGCCATTTAATACACAGTCCCTCTGTCTTCACAGGCGTGTGTGTGGTAGGAAAGAAATTCAACAAGGCATAGACATGGGTTATACATGACCGATAACTGATTTATTACTGGTGAATTATCAGACAAAATACCGCCCAATGACTGAAGCTGTGTAGGCGTGTAATGATGCATTGTGACACAAGGTGCGTCGTGGGAAATGTGCGAGTCACACCGTGGAAATCAGCATTTAATTCATTTTACTGCGACTGCACTGTCTGAACACTGAGCAGAAATCCTATTCAGTGCAAACCATACATCAACAGAAGGCACACTGGATCCAATGTCTCTGGCGCAAGTGACGGAGCGTGCAATGAAACTTTTATGAATGAAGGCGTAAAAACCTGTTTAACATTTACTGATGTTTTCGAGCACGGTACAGTATAAAACATGAAGGTGCATTCATTTTATGTTAATAAATGGTGCCATCATATTTACCCTCTATTTGTAGCCATTTTGGGGTTTATTTAGTTTCGTACTGAAATAGTGAGAAATGCACGAAGTTTTGCACTGTTCATAATTCGGAAATAAAAAGAGTCTTTTCAGCCATGAGTCATGACTGCAGTATAATGATTCAAATCATGAAAGAGAAGTGAAGTGTATCGTTTTGACCACATGAAATCTGCATGTGCCCGTTTCCCCCCAGATGACCCTGGTGTCGGGGAATGTGTGTGTGTGTGTGCGTGCGCACAGAAATGCCTTGCTTGGTTCTACCCATGAGCGCTCGCTTGTTTGCGGATTCTGCAGGAAGGAACGGATTCTGCAGTTGCCATATTTCACAATAACCCGCCACATTCCTGGGTGTCCTCGTCCTTGCAACCCTCTGCGCGTACACACCCCTGTACACACACACACACACACACACACACACACACACACACATTCTCTCAAACCTTTAAAACTAAATTCCTACACAAGACACATACATGCAAAAAGAAGACAAACATATTGTACGTTTTATGATGAAAAAAATTGGTTATTAAATTAAAGGTTTAGCTATTTTGACATAATTAATGTTTTGCACACTTTCCTTTAGTGCTCATAACTCGCCTAGACATACTGTAGAATGAGAAGATTGTTCTTAACAGATCTGCAAACGCTATGAAGAAGTCTTTCAGAATGCAGAGGCTGACCAGCTCGTGACTCTGTTGAAGTTTTACCCTTTTCTTTAAGCAGAAGGAGGAAGTAATGTATTTAATGTGCAATATGGTTTTTCGGCTGTGCAATTTATTCTTATTAGTTCTGCAATATATTTCTTAATCAATATATCTATATACATCCAGAATATAGATGCCAATATTCAGGTCTAAACAGGGAGTCAACTGCAACATAATTTCGTTCTAAATATGCAATACTTCATTCATTCATTCAAGAATAGAAAAGGGTATTTCAAGACTCTGGGACAGTACACCACTTCTGTCACTTTAAAAATCAGATATAACAGTTCATACGCTTCAGCATGAAACCTGTGCGTATTTCCTTACTTCTTGCATACGCCTGCGTATCTGCACACAAGTAAACGGCCACAAAGCGTTCCTTTTCTTCGGAAAAAACATCCTCACGCACAAACATGCTGCATGCTTGGGGTGTAAAAAATCCCTGTTGTGAAAGCTTCGTTTTGCCTGCGGGTCCGTGGAGGAAGTCCTCAGGCAGAGATAGCAGATACACAGGTCAGATAAGAGCTCTGCTTGAAGAGTGGTGCAATCAGCCTTAAGAGCCATATTTCTATTTCTCACACACGTACACCCGCATCATTAGACTAGTATGCCTTATTAATGTTCAACAACAGCATAGAACACAACCAGGTTCTTAAATGTCTTCATTTTAGCTACGTCTCAAACGAGTGAACCGCAGAATGTGACGTTCTTGTGTAAAGAGGAGAAAAATAAACGTAGCTCTAACAAAAAAAAAAAAAAGAAAAAAAATCTATTTTTTGCTCATTCTTGTTGTTGGTTAAATTGCTTGTAAAGAAGCTCGTAACACAAGGAGGCACATGTCTGAACTGGCCGTGTGTGCGGTGGCGCCGGTGCGTATGTGTGGCGGTGTACATTTCCCCCTCAGTGCCCCAAACTGCACTCACACCCCCACTCACATATGCACAGATATCACGTCTGTAGTCAAGGATAAGGGCTTGAAGTTTTTGTGTGTGTGTGTTCACCACGTGTGTGTATGTGTGTGTGTGGTGCACGGGGAATCTGTAAGTAAAACAAGACTAATGTATAGTGTGTAAGAGCAAACATGAACACTGAATCATGGGATGCAAAGATGGGCTTGGACGCTTGAGAACACGTTGATGGAAAAGCTAGGAGCCCAAGCCAAGAGACGGCTTAAGGTCATGTCAGGCAGCTTGCCAAGACATGCTAGAGACAGATAAGAAGAGAGAAAAACAGTTTGCTGACTCGAGGGAAGAACGAGAGTGAAACTGTTTAGTGTAATTATCTAGGATGAACACGATGTTCTGAAATTGACGTCGACATAAACAGTATTTTTTTGCATTTCGCTGATTTTGCATTTTGACCTTTATGTGCATTACGTAAAGACAGCGGTATGCAAACGCCCTCTGGGTAAATTAATTATCTTCGAAAGAGCTACAAATGATCACAGCTTCACCACAAGCTCAAATGGTGCTAAAGTCAGCATCTCATCAGAAAACCCAATTCACACTTCAAGATTAAAATGCAAACAGGATATGAAAATATACTACAGACCATACCAATATCATAACCAATTCCAATACCGTACCAATTCTGTGCCGATGTGCTCCCAAGCGGTGCAACAGAATCGCATTCGCTCAAGTATCCAGAGATCACACGTTCGAACACCACTACGACCAACTGGAATCAGGAGCTCTCAGCGGGGGGAGGGGTGGGTGCACACACTATTTATTTATTTCACGTGCGTCACTGCTTTATTGCCGCCCACTAATGGTGCATGTGCATTGTCTTGCAAAAAGCATATGATCGCTTTCTGAAAAATCTAAAAGGAATAGGCCAAAATTTTAAATCGGCAAGTCAGATAATAATAACAATAATAATAACAACAACAATAATAATAACAATAATAATGATAAATTAATCAGAAATATCAGTTATGGAAACTGCAATTCGTTTACTTTCTAAATCTAATCCTAAACGCAACTCCCGTCAAAGCAGATTGGTCGTCAGTTACACTACCGGTCAAAAGTTTGGACACACCTTCTTATTATCTAGGCTTTCCTGAGTTTTATTTCTTCCTACATAAAAATACTGAGGGCATCCAAAATATGCAATAATCTCCTTTGAACAGCTGACATTGAGATGTGTCTGCTACTTTACGCTCTGTAAAGCCTTCCTAAAGATCTTATCCAAGATGTTGTTAATTGGTAACTTTTGGTTGCATTGCATAAAACCTATTAAAGGGAGGTTTTTGTGAAACAGTTAGTTATTGCGACATTTTTAGACATTAAAAAATCTTCTACGAACAAGTAACCTTACATGATTATGATATCTGGCTAATGATTGAACATACACATAAACGCTATCAACCGTTTTATTGTGCGCTTTGATCACTCTGTGACCTCCGAATATCTAGTATAATTGTAAAGTTACAATGCTCCGTGCACAGCCATTCATGAGCACGGCTGCATGAAGCTTTTGCCCTTTAGACTGGTTATAAACCTGAAAATAGATAACAAATATAGACTCAGTACACATGGGTATATATCCTGTTGCAGAAAAAAAAGAAGAAGCAGGTAACAGAACTATAATGACTGTGCTACGGCAAAAACACCAGCATCTTGAGCAACTGCTTTACACTCCCGCAGACAGTAGAGTCATGTTTTTGTTGCAGAAGGAAACCCGGAAACCCAGAGGGAAGTCACATATGGCAGGACCCAGCTCATATCATGACACAACCGTTAGAGAAAGTTCATAGATCAAATGCTTCAAATAAGATTGTTGGCTATTAAACAATAAAGATGCAGGCATTTGATAAAACCAAAACAGGAACCGAGCCTGAAGCCGTCGAGTTTATAAATATGTTATACAACAATTAGTTCCATCCGAGTTCATCTGATTGGACGAGAGGTATTCCATAAGTACTGATATAGAGCATAAAATCACTGGGATGTTTAACTATATGTATAGCTTAGGGTCGCGTGTCATAACATTTGTCGGATGCCAGTCTGGGTGAAAGTACTGTATGTCAGTACGGCCCACGGTACTGGAAAGGGGGGAGAGCAGCTGCCAGACAAAACTCCTATTCAAAATATCTGATAAGGTTATCGGACATCTTAAACAACACTTTGTCTCCTTATTAGTTGCTTCCAAGTCATTTGAATGTCTTTCTAACCCCTGATTAAAGACATGAAGGTCAGCTGTTCTGGAATACTACTACTTAATCAGAAATTGGTATCACTTATGAAAACTGCAATTCGTTTACTTCCTAAATCTAATGCTGTGAATAATTGTCAAGGGTAGTTTCAAATCCCATCAAGCACCATGATGAAACTGGCTCTCATGAAGACCTTCTCAGGAAGGCAAGTTCAAAGCTTACATGAGTTACGAGCCTCAAAATTCACCAATTAACAAATTAGAGCGGTTATGAAGGCTTTATAAAGCATAGCTAACGGACACATCTGCGTTTTAACTGTTTAAAGGAGATTATTGCACATTTTGGGTGGCTTCGGGATTTTGGATACATGACTTTAAATCATCCTGTTTTGTTTGTTTCAGGGCCTCTTGTATCTACAACGGAAGATTACGTCTGATCGTTTGCTTGGAGCTAATGACGGCATTTCCCAACCTCTGCTGAGCCGCAGTAATCCACCATGTTTTTAAAAACGTTAAACACACATCAGTTTTTGTTTGCACCCTTTTCACAATCGCCCCCATTTACACATCAAGCATCACGCAATGTCAGTAAAAATCTAATTCTTGGCTATACAGAGGAACAAAACAACCAGACTATGCGATATATGTCTAACCTTGTTAAAAAAAAGAAAGAGGCTGCCCAAACGCTCCCTTGGGTCATGCAAAGAGGCGAGGTCACGCAGGAAATGACATCATCCATCAGTCTTACTAACAGCATGAAACAAAAGGAACGAATCGCTAGTACTAAGTAATAACAGCAAGACAGAAAGCGTTACTTAGGGACATTTTCCCCCGCCTTTTTCCAGATTACATACGTATACCAAATACGCTTATTCACAAGTTGTTACACAAATGCTCACAGAGCATTCGTGATACAGCAAGACATAACACGCCATTTAAATATAGGCCATCTATTCATCACTCGGATTCCGTTACACGTTATTAATAGCGTCTCTGCCAGTTGTGCTTTCTAGTTACGAGAGAAATGACGAAACTGCACCATGCGCTACAAACAGCTTCTGATTTTTATCTCTGACACAGACATGCACTGATGCATGAAGCACTTTATCTTCGCTGAAAGTCAGCTAAGGACGGAGCTGAAGTCATGTGAGGCTTATCAGAGTCCTGGGCATTATACTGTACTATCGAGAGTCGCACGCAGAGGAAATGGTCGATAAATAAATCTGAAACAACAGACAGACAGAGATAAGCACCCGGGATATACAGTAGGTCAGGTTCGGGATATTCGTTATTTCATTCAGCGCGGCCCAGAAGACAAGAGAGCGGCTCGAGTAGCAGAAACATCAAGCAACAAACAACCGAAGCTTCAGAGAAAAACTTATGCCTTGTTACCTTTAACAAAATGAAACTTAGTTTGTTTAAACAGCATTAAAATGATCAGCGCGAAAATGTCAGTGATGAGGGTGAGCGTTTTCCAAAAACCTGAAACCACATGAATATTAAAGGTTTACACACCATCTCCTTCTGATTAAAAATTCATTCCGATTGGTAGACTCGGGTCCGAGTGCTCCGACACAGACGTGTACATGATGCATTTTTATTCTGTTTGGGTTAATATTCAGATTATTAGTAGAACATTAGAGTCTGTGTGAACACCGCTAATGAGAATCCGGAGTACCAAGAGATAAACTGTAAACAACAATAAAGCTTATAAACAATTAGTGGTGGGGGAGGTTACTTCTAAAAAGTAACTAATTACATTACAAAATTACTGTCATTAAAAAGTAATCAGTTACATTACAGCGTTACTTTCTGATTAAAGTAACCAGTTAAAGTACTTTTCCATTGAAAACTCCTTTGTGATTCCTCATGCATGATGTTTTAGTCAAGACCTTTATAATTATTCTACCATCATCACTCAGTGAAGTTTGGCCCATAATCTGTTAACTACTAATACCCCTATCTCACCTACACAGTTTCGTGCTGTGGCCGTAAGTACGGTTCATCATGATTTGCCACGAGTTTTGGCGCTGTGATTAGGTTTCCATCTTTCTGCACATCGGTTCCCGCAGAGTCAAACCCCATAGGTGAGATGGGGGTATAACATCAGGAATAAAAAAGGAGGGTGGGATATCGGGGGCGGGGCTTGTAAGATGCCTTTCACACACACACACACACAATTTTCTTTCCGATAAAAAATAAAATGCTAGCAAGAATTGACGAATGTAAAAAGGTTTAAGAGAACACCACACAAACGCTATACAAAGTCTTCCTGCATTATATTTTGAAGTTGCAAATAGGATACGGTTCATTACCTGAAACACAATTAACAAATTCTTATTAGAACACAGTCTACAAGTCTACAGCTACATAAAGATCAGCCGCTCCCAGGGGTTCAAATACTTGTTCATTTTTTAAAGTCTGTACGCGATGCATATAATTAGCTCGTCAGACCTCTAACTTCAATTACGCTGGCTGATGCTGGTTAATTATGCATCATTTGTCCTCATCGGAATTCTGCGATACCGTATGAACAGCTTCAAGGGGGGCGATTTCTTTGCATGGAAATGAGACAGTAGCACATTTGCTTCCTTTCATCTTGTTCTGCGGCAATCTGATGCAAATCACAAGAGAATTACGGTTTGTGTGAGTATGCACGAACGCGCACATTCACATACACACACACACATATGGAAACAATTTGAAAACCCAGGACCGCACGAGGCCATGCCGCTGGTGTGACGGGAAGCGAGTGTGTTCACGCCGGAGACGTGACATTCGAGTGCGCACATTTGCATGCAGTCCGAGTCCTCGGGGGACGCCAGGGAGACCCTGATCTGCAAGATAAAAGAGCTGCTTTTTGGTGATCAGCCAGGGCTTTCCTTTTCATGCTTCATGTAGTGTTGTGATTTGGATGACACACAGATCAGTAATATTCAAAATCCTTACATCTTATGAACCATGAACTAACATTCATTTGACTGATGATGTCTCTAAGAGACAAGAATAAAACGTAATAAAAATTAGAGCAAAGCTGATTTCAACAAGAACACGCTCTCGTAAATTATTTTTAATTCATTAAATGATTTCAATAGAGTACATTTACATTTAGGCATTTGGCAGACGCTCTTATCCAGAGCGACTTACATTTTTATCTCATTACACATCTGAGCAGTTGAGGGTTAAGGGCCTTGCTCAAGGGCCCAACAGTGGCAACTTGGTGGTTGTGGGGTTTGAACCTGGGATCTTCCGAACCAAACCGTAGTCCAATGCCTTAACCACTGAGCTACCCCTGGCCACAGTATGCGGTTTGTTGGTGCAAAAGAAGCAAGAAGCTGTACTATGAATGACATTCCAAAATGGCTCGAGGTCAAAAAGTAGCAGAGAATTAAAAGAACAAGCTGCTCTGAAATGATACATTAGCGATTTATTGTAGTGATGGGTCGTTCATGAACGATTCGTTCTTTTTGAATGAATCTTTAACGTGCCTCAGAAGAACGAGTAGTCTCGGAGAGTGATTCGTTCATTTTCTACTGGGCAAATTATCGCAAAACCTCCGTAGGTTATGTAGAGGAAACAGAATTGAGCGATTCTTTCTCAATGACTCTTTTACTTCGAGCTGTTTGTTGTTTTGTCACGTTACTCCCACAGACGCTATGCGGTGCAATAGATTCAAAAGAACAAACAACTCAGACTGGAAGATATGAGAGGTGAGCTACTCATTCTGTTTATTATAATATGTCCTTAGATGCACTGTAATATTTTCATTACTGGAACTAGAGCCAAAATGTGTGTATGTCTATTGAGAATGCAACAGTTCATTTTATTTCTGACCAAAAGAACAAACTGAACTGAATGACTCAAAAAAGACTTGTTCATTTTGATGAACGAGATTCAAAGAGCCGTGTCACTAAAATGATTCAAACTTCCCATCACTAATTCATTGTTTCAGGCTTGAGCTCGGAGTGCAAATCCACCCCCCTCACACAAGTGCAGAAAAACTGCAGAGAACTTGGGGTGCATTTTTAATAAAGGCTCAGCCTTGGACTTGGGGATGTACAACTGGACACAAAGAGGAGTGTTCTGATTTGGGTCTTCTCTCTATGTCGGTGTCTGTGAGTCTGACGTGCACAAACATCAGGCCTTAGCTGGCTTTAACATAAAGCAAATGTGGGCACTGACTGTCACAATGAGCAAGCAGGAAAGCACTATTTCACACTGCAACCACTGGGGAGGTCCATGAACTGAGCATGAACACACACATTCTTGTATGTAGCTTTTCCGCTGAGCCTGAACGCCAGTGTGTCAGCGTGGCGAATGTCACAGCGCAGGCTCTCGGCTGCTATACTGCTGCCTGCATGCAGCTTCGAACTGTTTAATGCGTGTACAGACAGGTTCGCTTAAAGACATTAGACCGAACAGTCCAGCCAAGAGACACACAGTCAGAGGGGGGAAGGAGAAAGAAAAACAGTGACAGAGTGAGAGATTGGCGCTGTTAACACTCGGTATTCAGATCAGACAGCCGAGACGGATAGTAGCTCGTTTGCCCGGTATGTATCGTCGCCGATCACATTTCTAACCCTTGCACACATGGTTCTAAATCACAGAGTGCACCGAATATCAGCTCGAATATATTCTTAAGCATTTAATAAATCTGCAACACAAGTGCACTGTTGATACAGAAATTCTGCTTAGCTATAATGCCTATAATGTTTCTTTAAACATTGA
This sequence comes from Clarias gariepinus, assembly GCF_024256425.1. NCBI lineage: Eukaryota > Metazoa > Chordata > Actinopteri > Siluriformes > Clariidae > Clarias > Clarias gariepinus. Next base: position 24,800,741 of record NC_071107.1, read on the forward strand.
CATCTGAGGATAGAATATACACTGCCAAACCTAAAATCTGCACTGCTTCTTCCAAATGTAAGCTATTTTAAACCACAACATCACTGCAAATACATACCATTTCCTTAAATAGTTATTGCATCAACATGCCAAAAGCATTTTATTAGTCTCGATAAGTGTACATTCATTCAGCGCTCACGCTCAGAACCTAAAGCATGCACGAAAGAGGAGACCAGTCATGGTGAGCATGCATTAATATGATATACGTACATGCATCAACATAGTGACTGGGCAGATTAAAAGGGCCAACACTGTTGAGCGTCAATTCCCACACCATCTCCACAAGAGGTCTGAACAAGCACATACAGAAAATTGACCTTCAACAAATTATAGTAACAGATTATAACTAATAAACAGTGTTGGGTGTAACGTCTTACAAAGTAACGCGTTAGAGTACTTGGATTACTTTTTGATGTAACGAAACGTAACGTGCAGTTATTTTGTTATTTTTGTAATCCGTTAGACAATTTATGTAATCTGTGAGCCAGACAGCAGTCATTCCCAATCCGTTATTGTGTGTGTGTGTGTGTGTGTGTGTGTGTGTGTGTGTGTGTGTGTGTGTGTGTGTGTGTGTGATTAAGTCGTCCTACAAGCCCTGCCCCCGATAACCCGCCCCCGATAACCCGCCCCCCACGCCGTTATTCCTGCTGTTACACCCCTATCTCACCTATGCGGTTTGACTATGCAAGAATCAACGCGCGGAAAGATGGAAACCTAATCAGAGCACCAAAACTCGCGGTAAATCATGATGAACCGTACTTACGGCCACAGCACGAAACTGTGTAGGTGAGATAGGGGTATTAGTAGTTAACAGATTATGGGCCAAACTTCACTGAGTGATGATGGTAGAATAATTAAAAAGGTCTTGACTAAAACAACATGCATGAGGAATCACAAAGGAGTTTACATTTTCTGCAGTGGAAAAGTACTTACTTTAATCAGAAAGTACCGCTGTAATGTAACTGATTACTTTTTAAAGACAGTAATTGTGTAATGTAATTAGTTACTTTAAAAAGTACCGTCCCCAAACACTGCTAATAAATCATTTATAATCAGCAAAGAGTATCTTCTATGTATTGTACACCATAATTATGCCACTGTATAGCAGTTTTTGAGCACCGTCGTCTAGCGCCTCCCAGGTGTGTGTGCGCATGGGGTTTGCATGTTCTCCTAATGCTTGGTGGGTTTCTGGGTATTCCGGTTTCCTCCCACAGTCCAAAGACATGTATTAGGCTACCTGGCGTTCCCAAACTGCCTGTAGTGTGTGATGACGCGCGTGAATATTGACCAGACGTCTTACAAAAATTGTAGAAATAAATATCTCCACGGCCCCCAGGTGGATAGATGGATGGATGGATTGATGGACAGCAGTTTTATTGTATTCTATACATTATATTAAATAATAAATAAATTTCACATCAGCAATGTAATTACATGGTATCAGAATTATAGCCGATATTAATTACAGTCCGAGCTTCCTATTATATCCATGCATCTTTTAAGTCATCAAGAAAGCATGGAGAAGTTCTACGGCGAAACATACCGGACATACAAAACTCTTTGGAATAATCTGTGGCTGAAAGGGGAAAAAGAAAAAAAAAAAGGGTTATTGTCCTTGTGCTTACAATACACTTGTATGCGTCTGTCAAATACAGGGTTTAAGGATCCGTATACAGTACGTCCTGACCAGAAGAGGAAATTGTAGTTGAGTTTCTTGGCGTGCCTGTAGATGGCGATGATGAGAGTGTAAGACAGACAGATAAAAGAAAAAGCATGCTGTAAGGAGATCGTGATTGCTTGCTTTGCTCATTTCTAAAAGACATAAGGATATTAGGCACCCTAGGAAATGATGAACCGTCAAGCTCTTTGTGACATGTTTGTGCAGATCTCTGATGGTTCAAAAAGCATATTTCCAAATGAACAGTACTGGTATAAGTAGATATGACTGATGTTACAGTGTAGTATACAGTATTTACAAGTAATTTCAATGTGACTGGTATATCCTATGCTGCGACTCACGCGTCACTTCATCTACATACGTTTGGGTTCGTCTTTGTACTCGATGAGGAAAGTGCGGGAGAGGCTGATGAACTGGGAAAAAAGGAGGGATGTGGATAGAGAGAGAGAGAGTGTCAGGTGATCGGAAGATTAAAGAAGAGAAGGAAGCAAAGCCTGGGGGAAACACAGGTCTGTTACAAAACAATGCGCTGGATTGTGTGGACCAAACTGTCCAGCCTGCAACCTGGAGGTTTAACTGTAACATTCAAATGAATGGTAAATGTTACCAGAATACACACGGGGATGCTGCCAAAACTCACAAGCTACATCAACACACACACACACACACACTGCAACAGATGTTGCTGCACTGGTTACTCATTGACCAACAGTTCCTATAACCGCCATGTTATTATGACAAAGAGAGGAAGTAACACCCGTCTTCACTGGCCCATGAATTCACAGTCACAGTGTGTGTGTCTGTGTGTGTGTGCCTGTTTCATATCCTCTGTACTAAGAGTCAGTCAGACAGCTCATGTTCACCACCCCACTCAAACACACACACACACACACACACACACACACACACACACACACACACACACACATACACACACATACACACACATACACACACATACACACACATACACACACATACACACACATACACACACATACACACACATACACACACATACACACACATACACACACACACACACACACACACACACACACACACACTCCCCCAGGCTGGGGTAGGGGCGAGCAAGGTTGCAAAATGTCTTAATGACAGAACACCTGAAGCCGCTTTTCTCACCCATGACGCACGTATATGAAAATCTTAAAAGCTTCTTAAAAGCTTTATAAAAAAAAAAAAAAAAAAAAAAAAGCAAGTAAATTTTATATATCTGCATTAAAGAAAAGTGTCACTTATCATGGAATTAGAGAAAAAGAGGGAAGGGGAAAAAAACTTTGGTTCGTTAGGAGTCTTAAAGCATGAACAATATTTAAGAAAAAAAGGTGAGGAAAAAAAAAAAAAACTGTGGCATAATTTAAATCATAATCATAATATCAATCTTCTGGTGTCCAATCAGCAGCCTCAGTCTGCTATGAAGTAGTCCAGTCTGCTATGAATGAGACGCTACCGAGGACTTCGAATAGAGGAAGAGAAGTGGCTTCCCTCGAAGCCACACACACGCGCACAGACACACACACACACTTGCCAACTTGCCAGCAGACAAAATTTGCTTGTGAAAAGCTTAGAAATGCAATGCAACAAGGAAAGAGTGTTACTCATATGAAACTTTTTCTTCCTGACCACACAAGTGTGCCCGCAAACACACACACACACACACATATTCATGCACAGAATTTAGACCAAGGCATAGCTGAAATAGCACAGCATAAGGAAGTACAGACCTCTCTCCGTTCCGTAATTAAGATTCATAAGCACACATGCTCGAAAACTTTGCACACACACACACACACACCTCCCCCGATCCTGCGCTCTTACCCGTGCAGTGGTTGTTCAGCACGACTGTAGAATTGCAAGCAGGAGCCACACTTGCTGAACCGTCCTCCATACTGCTCACGCAAACGCTTCCCGAGTTGTGTGTGTGTAAGAGTGCGTGTGTACGCGCGTGTGTTCTCCTTGCGGCTGCACGTCCTTGGTGTTAAGGTTCCCTTTCTCTTTCTAGCTTGTGCAAGCCCTGTTTCCTCTTTGCAAAGCTGTCCTTTTCTATAGAAGGTATAGAAATGCTGCCTTCTCTTTCTCTCTCTCTCTCTCTCGCGATGCAGCACTGCACACGTCTGCCCGCGCGCATAAAGCCTACGGAGTGAGTGAGTGAGTGAGGGAGGAAGCGAGTGCGCGGCAAGAAGAGGAGGAGATAGGATAAAAAAGAAAATCTTGGTTGGTTTAGGGAGTGGCCAAAACTCTGCTCGCACAACTTTAACCTCTGCTAGTCTGCCATGCACTCTCTCACTCACACACACACGTGTGATTTTTACTCACTGTGCGAGAGAAAGCGGGAGACAGAGACACACACACATACACACTCACACACACAATCATCACATACTAACACAATACATTTTCAAACACAATTAGAATAAACTAAATGACACAAAAACTCATGAAACTACTGAAGCTATGGGAATAGACAGTAAGATGCGGTGTTATCTGGCCCCTAACAAATTATCTGAACACAAAGCTCAAACACTTTGACTCAAGACCCGAGTACAGACTCAGCAGTGCACACTCAATAAAAACAGACGGAGCTGCACTTTCTTACTCATCACTTCTGCGCGGAATTCTTTACCAAATCCAATAAAAATCGTCCCTGAATTGAATCGCCTCCCAGACCCAGACGAACTGCCCCACCTACTGGGGGAGCACAGAGACTGTTAGCAGCACAGGACACACACCTGCCACCAGGTGAGGGGCAGTGAGTGACCACATCATGTCATATGGCACACACAGACACACTTATACATTCACACACATGCACTGCTCATTATTATCAGTAGTAGTAGACTGTAGAGTTTAATGTTAATGTTCCATATAGTTATTTATTATTATTTTTATCTAATACCATTTAATTTAATATGCTTAAATTTTCCCTTTTTATTGATTTATTTTTCTTCCTGTTGTTATCTTCGGCGGCACGGTGGTATAGTGCCTAGCACTGTCGGGTCCGGGTTCGATTCCTGCCTCTGTGTGCATTTAGTTTGCATGTTCCCAAATTGCCTGTAGTGTGTAAATGAGAGTGCGAGTGTGTGTACGTGTGTGTGCCCTGCGATGGATTGGCACCCTGTCCAGGGTGTACCCTGCCTCGTGCCCTAAGCCTCCTGGGATAGGCTCCAGGTCCCCACAACCCTGAATGCAGGATAAAGCAGTACAGACGATGAGCAAGTGAGTGTTATCTTCTGACTTATTTTGCCAAAGTATAGCTTACTTGTCAATACTTGTCAGGCATTAAAGATGCAAAGCAATTTTGAATCTTGAATCTTGCGAAAGAGAGAGAGAGCGAGAGAGAGGGGGACAGGGAGAGGGGTGAGGGCAGAAAAAGGGGGAAACCACATAGAGGTGTCAAAGTCTTGCCCCACACACACACACACACACACACACACACACACAACACACAACACACATGCGCGCAAACACAAGCCCACAACTGTAAATCAGTTTAGCAGAGATGTGCTGACTGCATGTTTAGCTGTGTCGGTAAAACTGACCATACAGGAACAACCTAACGACTTTCTCAATGCAAACCGCTCAGTTTCACACTGAATTAATGAATCCACTACACTATCCTAACTCTTCGAATGTAGTTACCTCTGGATTAATAGAACATCCGTTATCACTTTTAACAAATGAATCAATAAAGAAAATTCCTTTTGCGTTTTTTTGTTTTATCTAGGCGAACAGGAAACAACTGGGCAAATGATCTCATTAAGCAGATGTTTGACAAATTGAATTAAATCACCTCAAAAGTATTTACAAATGAACAAATGCTTAAGTTATTGGCACACCCTACATACATTCTCAACTATGCATGAATTACTTGTAATGAATGGCAGAATTGTGTAGTTAAATAATTGGACAGGTCCATACTACATTCTTGATTTTTTATTTAATTAATTATGAAGCACTAGTAATCCGTTTTCTTTATTTTTATCTGACTCTCACTCACTCATTTACTGTCTATACCGCCTTATCCTGTATACAGCGTCACAGGGGGTTTGGAGCCTATGCCAGGAGACTTACTGTAGGGCATGAGGTGGGGAACAGCCTGGACAGGGTGTCAATTCATCACATACACACTCACATACTCATTCACACACTACGAGCAATTTGGGAACGTCAGTTAACCGAATCTGCATGTCTTTGGACTATGGGAAGAAACCAGAGCACACGGAGGGAACCCACCAAACATGGGGAAAAACATGCAAACTCCATGCATACAGACCCGAGGGGGGAATCTGGGAACCCGGACCCTGGAGGTGCAGCGAGGTGACAGCGCTAACTACTAAGCCACAGTGCTGCCTTTATTTTGATCTGATTTTTATTTTACTTTTCTTGCTAAATGAAGCTAATAATGCCCCTCTGTTCTCCCTCACTGCTTCAGCTTGAATGATCCTGCCCAGTCTCCCCATAACACCAAAATCAACGGCCAAGATCTGCTTGTTAATTTGTTGAATTCAGCGCATGCAAAATTTAACTAACCTATTTATTCATCCTTTTTTTTTTTTAAGTGTACATAAATTGAACGAGAAAACAGAGGGGTGATGTTTGCTCACTCTTAGCATATTTAGCTGATTTTTATTTTCCCCTTTTTACTAGAACTAGAATAGAGCCCGCGGCTCGTAGAACTAGTACGAGCCGCGGGTTCACGCACACCGATGAACAGCTTTATTTCAGTCATAAATACACAATCACATTTCAGCTATTCCAGTGACCATTTGACATATACTGTCTGCTATATTCTATATTTAATAAAACTGTATCGAAACAAAATTGTATATTTTCCTTATTTAAAATCGCTTCCGAACATTGCTGTTCATACGTTTTATGTATATGGAAAACCGTGAAACCTAAGCACAAACAGAAAGGACAAATAAAGGAATGTATGAAGCATTAACACCTTTCAAATGAATAAATAGTTACTGCATTATGTTTTAAGACATCCTTAATTAAAAGTTTTCTTCTAATTATATTGGTTTTATTATATTAATTATATTATATTGGCAAACAGGTTCAATGGACATTTCAATTGTATGCATACATAAAACATGGATTACATGGATCACATTTCCGTTGCTCCACTCAGGAGCCGGTGTGTAATCGGCACAGAATCAGAAATAACTGCTTCTGGTCACCAGTCTCACACCAGTGTCATATGGTAGCAAGTTTACATACTTACATTACATACATTCGTCAACTATAATTAGCGTTACTCTTCATTATTCCAACTGCAATGTCTTCAGAAACGGGAGTAAATATCGTTTATAATTCAATAAATTGGTGTTCCAAAAACATGAAAGCTGCCTTTTTGTTTTTATTAGATGATGTTAGTTAGCAACACAGCTGGATTCAATATGGTGCTGAAAGGCTACTGGCAACTTTTAAGCTAGACTGTTTTTTTGCATGTAAGTCAGTGCATGAGTTGGTGCCGTGAGTGAATAAAAAATAATACATTTAAATGCAATAACTTGGAGCATCCTGCATGTTTTCATATGGTTCTCTTGCACAACATACCCTTGGACCATTTCAAAAATGTATATACATTTCAAACAGATTATGAGAATATCTTTCTCCTCACTGGAGATAAAAAGTAACATTAGTAAAGCTAATGCGTAACATTAGTAAAGTTTCAGTGCAAAGAGCAGTTCAAAATGAAAGAGGGCGAGTAATGCACAGATGGGCTTCTCACCAACGAGCAACCTGCATTCGTGCATTGGCCTGCTAACGGCCCTGTAATCACCTGCAGCTGGAGCAAAACACATCCCCTACACATCCTGTAACCCTGAGGCTGTGGTCACACTCCATGAGTGTGTGCATGTCTGTGAATGTTATGTGTGTGTTAAATGTTATGTGTTAAATCAGAGAATCTTGAGAATGCGGTACAAAGTTTTATTGGACTTTGGACTACATGCAGTCAGCTCATACTCATGATCACGTTGCACTCAGCTGAAATCTTCAATTTATCGGACTGTTGAGTCGACGACAGCTTTTAAAAGAGAATGAGACGTTTAACGAGCCTATGCTTATGAAGGAGAAGAAAGGGGGGGGGAGATCTCTTTCGACGAAACACAGTACCAAATTTGTGCACATAAAAAAAAATATATATATATATATATATATATAAAATAACACTAAATTATTAAACTTTTATTTGAATTATTTAATGACTCTACTGACAAGTTTGTGAGAGCGTGTGCAAAGTGCTATTGTTGAATTGTAGCCCTACAGTATATATCGTTAACTGACAACAGTATCACCTGTGGCCTCCGGGGCAATGTAGGCTGCACAGATGGATAATCAGAAATACATGGTTTATGTCGTGTATTTATATATTGTGCTGTATTTAAAAAGAAAATGATAAAATGATATAACCTAGAAATACATGCATTCTACGCATGTTGAACAGTGGATATTCGTTAATCTCTCATATACCGAAGTAGCCCAGATAAACATGGTCTTGTTCTGCTCTGAAGCAATTTAAATACAATATTAGCTATTAACGTTTGTATTTAACTACTAACATAGGCAAAAAGCAAATACAAATAACAAGCAATTTCTTTTGATCAATCACAAAGCTGTAAACAGGTTTTTCCCCCCCTAGGTTAGCTCAGGTTTTTAATTTTCAACTTAAACCAAAATTGAGGTGAGTACAGTACAAGTACATTACAATAGGTGTTGGTCATTATAAACGTTCACACACCAAGCATGAAGTTTGTCACCCGGAACGTGAGTACAATGTAACTGTAAGTAACTGGCACTCCTCAACCCTCACTCCGCACAAAAAATGCATTCCAAAATGCATTCTAAAAAGTTCCACCGAGTTCCCGATACCAAAGAAGGAGGATAAGAAACAGTTAAAAATGTGGTATCAGAAACTGTAATATGCCAAACCGTTCACAGCATGCAAACGGCACTAAACCTCAAGACACATAGTGCATGGTGAGCTGAGATGAATCATCATGGCATACACACCCTCAGCACTGCAAACAGGAAAACAAAAAACAACACCTTACACCCCAGTGTAAAATCTACAGTCGAATTACTTTAATAAAACTTAAATGTGAATTCCTGTATGTCAGAGCAGGAAACATCAAATATGCAGGATCCCTTCTCTCCTGTAATCCTTGCTGAAACTCATGGAGGGTGCCAATAATTCTGAGCACCATGACTAGGTTTTCTTGGCTACATAAAAACTCTCCAGTGATTTGGATCAGTTATAGGAGGTTACATTCCAGTCTGATTTCACCATGTCACACTGACACACTTCCAACGCAGCAGTGTACTGAAAGTAGGTCAAAGGCCCCGCATGGAGACCCTCACACTCTCCTTGACACAGATACACACCCAATATTCTCATCCACCCTATTTTCAGCACAGGGATGGATTTGAGTTAAACAGCATGTGTAAATGTCTTTAATGTGCCATAATCAAGTGCTAATCAAGTACACTGCAATTCTTTTGGCCCTGTTACAAGCATGCATGTGTTTAGGAATCCTACAGACACATTCATAATTATACAACAGCACGGTTAAATGAAAAGCGGATGGGTCAGATGAGGTAAAAAAAAATCTGCATGATCAAACTGAGACATGAATGATATCTTAATATTAATGAGCTCGTTCTAATATGTTATTTTTTCTCTAACAACAGCTCAGGCGACACGGTGGCTTAGTGGTTCGCACTGTGGCCTCGCAACTTCAAGGTCCAGGTTTTAATTCCTCCCTCGGGTTTGTTTACATGGAGTTTGCATGTTCTACAGTACATGCAGATTAGGCTAACTGGCGGTCCCAATTTGTCGGGAATGTGTGTGTGCATGTGTGTGCGCGCCCTGCGATGGATTGGCACCCCGTCCAGGGTGTACCCCACCTCATGCCCCACGTCTCCTGGGATAGGCTCCAGGCCCTCCAGGCCCCCAGACGCTGTATATACAGGATAAAGCGGTAAAGACAAGGAGTTAGCAATAGCCTATACACGGAGACAGGGACAGCGGATACGCCACATATTAATAATAAGTAGGTTTAAAAAAAAATTTGGTTTAGGAGAGAGATAGAGAGAGAGAGAGAGAGAGAGAGAGAGAGAACACAAAAAAACAGGAAACAACTTGTCCCTCGGTTTAACTATAATCATGAGATAAATGTGTGATGTGTCATTCATTAATAAATTCAACTTTGTAATCCGTAGCAAATCACTGTGGCGTAAGTGAAATAACACACACCAGACCATGCTCTTGTGTATTTAACTTGTTATGACTTACATAATGAACAGAACTATTTAACACAAAGCAAAGGCTTTACATGACTCTACTACATGAATATTTCAGTCTGTAGCCCAACTGTTCCAGAATGTCACTTCTGGTATAAAATGGGCTCAATCTGCAAACATGACATCCCTGATTAGCGTTCTCTGTAATTTCCAAGTGCTTTCACACTACTGGCTGCGGCACGGAACCCAGAACACTTGACCCCAAATTCCGGTATGTTTGTGTAATCTGAACACTGCGTATACTGGAAAAGGTGGTCCCAAGCACAGTTCGTTATACTCAGTCCAAAACAAACACGAACGCCAACTGTACCTGAACAAATACACTATATGGACAGAAGTATTTGGCCAATACAATGAGATAGTTTCCAAATAAATGTACTTCAAGATGGACTTGGTCACCCTTTTGAAGCTATAAAAGGTTCAACTCATCTTGAAAGGCTGCACAGAAGATTTTGGAGTGTTTGGACGAGAAGGCCTGGCTTGCAATCCCTGTTCCAGTTCATCCCAAAGATCCTAGATAGGATTGAGGTCAGGGCCAAGTGGGCGGTCCAGTTAAGTTCTTCCACACCAAACTATAAAGATATCAAACCATGTCTTTATAGTCCTTGCTTTACGGCAAAGTAATGGTGGAATAGAAAAGGTCCAAAAAAAAAAAAAAAAGTTGGAAGCATAGCTCAAATGGTCCAACAGTGGAAACTTGGTGGTGGTGGTGAGGTGTGAGCCTCGGACCTGCCTATCCACAGTCCAATGCCTTAACCACTGAGCTACCTCTAACCACTGAGCTACGCTTCACTGGGGATTGATTAAAACACCTAATTTCAATAATTAACAAGTTTTGCCAAATACTTTGTTCATAAAGTTCTTTGTTTGATGTGCGCCGCCACCTACTGTACCCAAGAGTTCAAATTCCCTTTGAATAAGTGTCAAGGGTAAGGTAAGGGGGAGTAATCATATCCAGACACTGTGCAAATCAATCGTGCCTAGTGTGAAACAAACCTGACCTTATTGTGTAAGTGTAAGCTCTCTTATCCAGTGAGCTTCATATCAACCACCCACGTGTGTTAAAAAAAAAAAAAAAAAAAAAACACACACTCCATGGTAGTGCTGGCGCCTGTCTTTTTTTTTTTAATATTCAACAACCTTCACATGGGCTTAAAACTTAATGATTATATAACTATACAAACTGTGATTTGGAACTGTGTATTGGAAACTCATAAGTTAGGCAAAAAATTTGGATAACTATGATCATCCTCAGTAATACAACCTGCCAGATCCCTTTACAGTTGCAGAAGAGATTTTTAAACGATATTTAAACGATTCCAAATAATTATACAAGCCTAATTATGCAACAAACCATTAGCAGAAGACCAAAACATTTTTGACTTTTTTCCAAGCAAACCTGGGTTGGCTTGTTATACTAGATGTGCATTGCCCAAGCCAACCTTGCACGATTTATCTAGGCTTGGAACTGGCATTAGGCACACACTGACTTGTGCAACCCGTCATTGGTTGGGGGCGTTGCCACATGATGGACACTGGTCCAAAAAGGAATCCAGTAGTCTCACACTAAACAAGTACAAAAAGAAGGAAAAAAAGAAAATCACAAAAATCCAACCTCACAAAGCGGGTTTGATTTAGCTACCAGTAATCTAAGCAACAACACAACAAACCTGGAGAAAAAATAATCATCTTATTGCTTGTTTGAAAACAATGTAGGTAAAATGGCATGCAAAGGCATTGCACAATACAAAGAACTGTGATACATTCTTGTTTACTGTACTACGTTAAAGTTCCATTGAGCATGAAGTGGTTTGTTTAGCTGATTTCATTTAAGGAAACGTGGGCTGTTAATGTACAATGTGAAAGATAAAGCTGTTTCCTGCCAATATAAATAGAAGAACGCTGAACCATTTTATTTCTAGCTGTGGTCAATTATCGTAAGCTTTGTATGAAATAAAAAAAGCAAGGTTATTATTTGGGCCGTTATCTTGCAGCCTTATAAATGCAATTAATCAGTTTATTAAACATATAAATTCTGACACTAAGTGTGCAGAGAAGAGGCCATGTGACAAGAGGCCAGTTTTAGGAAGTGGTGTAACATGTGAGCATCGTGTTACCTCATACAGTAGTTTAAAAGGAATTTTTTTATTTTTATTTTTTAAATGAAGACAGCCTGGGGGGGGCACACACTAAATAAATAAATAAAAATCACATGGATGTAAGCAGTGTTAAAATTCCATGGTCAGCTGAGTGGGGAGTCATGAGAGTTAGGGGGTGTGTCCCCTTAGGGACCACTTAGGCCGAGTCTAAACGCTGTACATTGTGGTGTAGATGCACCATCCTCAAACACTTGACATGAAACATGAGGACACGTCTTCAGAGCTGTTAATACAACATGCCAACCCCCCATTATTTCACTTTACATGGCATCTCACACACTCTCTTTACTCTATGACAAGGCTCGTGCCGCACCCTGCATCCCAGCATGCCGCTGATATGTATTGCACATAAGTAGCACGGTAAAAGACACAGTCATTTCTAGAGAAGAAACTGACGCACTTGAACGGTGACGATGGAAAGACCCCACATAAAAAAAGAACGAGACAGAGAAAGCAGCAACAACGCAAAAAGGATGCTGCTTTCAAAGTAAAATCTGCCACGTTCCCCGAAAAACACATTCACCACAAGTGTGTGCAACTGATGTTATCTAAGCCACGGTGCGGTTCTTCTCAGCACGACTACACTCGGAATGACTAATAATCCTAAAGTGGTGCAGACTCGCGGCTTTGAAGACACTAAAAAGCACCTCTGAATTACCTTCGTTACAGCCCACTGCAATTACATCACAGGTAAAGAAGCCAAGATGCCAAGCCGATAGAACTTTGTGGTAACACACACACATGAACACCACAGGATGCATTACCTGGAAGTTATATGGTACGTGAACATATTTCAATTTCAATTACCGATTATTTATCTGGGCTGGCAATGAGATTCGAAGGTTTAAAGGGATTTTGTAGGAAATCTTAGGAATGTACCTAAGAAAGTGAACTCCTGAGGTCCTAGACCAGCTCTGGTTAGTGGCAGGATTCAGGAACATTGCTAGACAGTAGTTATTGCATCACAAACAAATGTACATACTGTACAGGAAACAACCAGAGATTGATGCATGTGTTTTGCAAAAATAGAAAGGGAGCTGTTTTTTGGGTTTTGTTTTTTTTCCTCTGTGTAAAAAAAAAAAAAAAAAAAAACGAAACTGATTATACTATCACTGGAATGTTGTCCGTGCAGACATGTAAGCTACATGTAACAACTGACTCTTCAATCCCTAGTCTACTGAGTACAGACACTCTGGATTTCATTTCCTCATTTATCTTTGAGCTCTGCTCTATCCTGATAAGGACTGCAATCGGGACACTATTAAGGGACACATCCTGTATGATGAATCAGGCTCATTGGACCCTAATATTTCACTAATAATGGGAATAATAGGGCAGTTTAACAATCTGTTGAATATGTTATATTAGTCATGGAAATATCGTTTTCCCTCTTGCTGGTATAAATACTGTATATCTTTTCAGTACGTTTGCTCCACTTGGGGGTAACAAGGTGACGTGACGAGTCTCTGGGAGTGAGAAGTTGCTTCCGGTCCTGATCTTATGATTAGTTTAAAAAATCTGGTAATACTTTCTCCATTGTGTGCACTCATGTGGCTTCCCTTTATAAACACTACCGTGTGTGTTGTCACATGAATTTGCCCCGTCCAGTCTGCGACATGGAAGCAACATGAAGGAGAACTCTTTCATTGCAAAAGATATTCCAGCTTAAACATTTGTGCATATTTACAGTATAATCCTCGTCAGTGAACTAAAAAGACAAAAGACATACAATTAATATAAATGAATAAATACTTTTATAAAATGAATTGATCATAATTAAGATACCATGTTTAGTTAATCGTGATATTGATTTGGGATCATATCGTGCCGCAATGATTCTGATTAAATGCTTTGAGTATGCATATCAAATTAGATAAACTGTGGAAGTCTAATCAGAATTGTATCATTCGAATTGAAGAAATGTTCAACGGTAGCTACTGTTAATGTAGCTAAAAAACAAACACCCATCATATACACACAGTATATATCAGTGAATTTGCAAACTATCACACTATGATGTGGTAGCTGGAAATATTTAGCCAGAGAATGAGGTGGCAGTCGAAACAGCCGGCATATCCGTGCATTCTCGTAGAACCTGCCGATATTAATGATGTTGTAAACACTTTCGTAACCCATTTTAGTAGCTTTTTTAAACTTTTAGTTATTATGTTAATGGTTTAAAATGACAAGTTGAAGGGGTACTCAACACTTGATTAATGGCACCTTTCCAAAACGCTCAAGGCTCAGGTGTGGAGAGAAAGAAAACAGAAATTCATACCAGTCAGAAAAACTCAAATCCTTGCCTACACTTGTTCCGGATTAATTACAACTCACCAATCCGTCCTACCGGATGACAGCAATAAATATTTGAAATGGATTAAGTTCTTAAAATAGGCGAGGAGTTGTAAACACAGCTGAAGTTGTTTAAGAATAGATGGAGCAGGTTTTAATGCCCAGCAAGATCAATGACTAACATCTTTTCTTCTTTTTTAATGATTCTCTCTTTTTCTTCATCACTCTTTGCCTCTGCTGCCTGGCTCTTGACTAATGCCTGACTAATGGTTTTTGATGGGACATGCTCGGGCCTGCGCGAGGTGCTGAGAACTCTCTGCTAATCTCTCAGGCTGAAAGAGTCACCCAACTCTACGCCGCCATCTTGGCTCCTTGGCGCGAGGGCACAGTGCCAGTGTCATGCTGGTATCTCTGCAGCAGAGCTGGTGCAGAATGCAGCGTTAAGTGCAACCATACCAGAGCTGTCTGAAAGGAAGACCTAACACTCCTTTTGTAAAGGCAGGCTTTTGTGTGCATATCTGTTCATGTCTAAAATGGAGTGTATAAAATAAGTTTTTAAAAATCTTGTATTACATTGAAGATGCAGGAAATATAGAATTATTTCCACCACAGGATGCAGGATATCATCATTATTTAAAACCGTCTGTTCGCTTGCTAATTTGCAAAATTGCTGCAATTCAAGGAAGTGACAAAACACACATATGCACAGGATCAGGTGTGACCCTTACGGAACCAGCAGATTATCAGGTGTCACAGACAGTGAGAGATCAACTAAAAAGGAGAGACAGACAGAGAAAGATAAAAGAGACAGTATTTAGGAAAATGTCTCATAAGCAGTACTGTAGTGACTCAAACAAAGCCAAGTATCTTTGAACATCAATCTATTTCCAGACATCAATTCTTTTTGTGCTCTCCAGTGGGCTGGGCTGTGAACGGTTCCTGCGGCTGTAACACAAACGTACAGAAAAGCAGCACTGAAAGCTGTTTATATGACAAAAGGATTTCAGAGAAATAGGACAGGACAGAGCAACAAACCCTAAACTATGGTGTTCTCATTATACCACATATGCAGTCATGCATGCATGCATGCATGCATCTTTATTCATTTGAAAGCCTTTTTTTTTTTCACTACATCCTGTTGCAAGCTCTAAGACTGAGGCATCCTGCCCCCCCTGTAGTTTCCACGCAGCCAGGCGGGTGAGTGAACGAACGATCGCCCACCGCTGCCCCTCTTGGCAGCATCGCCTACATTCCTGCTGTCTCTGTTTCCAATTAGCCCGGCAGAGTGCAAGCGCAGCGGGACCAAGAGCCCAGGAGGCCCGAGTGGAAACTGTAGTAACAGCATTATTACTGTAACATCTATTTAAGCCCTACAATTCTACAATATTATATTATATTATTTCAAAGTAATCAGAAACCATAACTGTAAATTCACATAAGGAGCAAAATCAGCGCCGCATCTGAAAGTCATTTATATGTTAGCGACATATAAATTCACACACAAAAAAAAAAAAACAGAACAACTTTTTTTCTTGCGCTTAATTGAAGAAAAGAAAAATCTTACAGTAGTGTTTTTATATCGCATTTCAATCTAAATGTGCATGCCAAGATCTGGATGCAGGTACCATCCTACTTCGGAATTAGTCTCTTCTAAATTGTTCTTTATTTTTTTAGAAAAGCGACTTGATCGGAAAGATAACGTGTGCATCACTGGCTGCAATGCTGATCTTTTAAATGAGGTTGCTTTGCTTGGAAGTATGCACGCGATACTGCTTTCAAATTAGGCCAAACTACGAAACCTTAGAAGATGGCTATTCTTATGCTTTTGAATGAGCCTGACTTCATTTCATCAGCACAAATGCTGCTCGAAGATTCGCTAAGCAGCCCTTTCAACTTGAACTGCAGGACTATTAAACAGGTCAAAAAAGCTTGTGGACGCCTGACTATCACACGCATGTGTGTGTCTCCCCTAATTCCCCACCACTGGAACTGCAATGGCTAAACCAGTGGTGGCATGACGATTCCTCGTGCACACAGCGAGGTCCAGGGACACATGGCTCTCCAAGGTGGGTGTTGGAGTGTTCTGCACAGAGCCCTGACTACAACCCCACTACCATTGGGATGAACTGAAATGCAGACTGCATCCAAAGGCTCCCCACCCTACACTGGTGTCTGGCTTCACCGTATAAATCCCCACAGACACACTCCAAAATCTGGTAGAAAGCCGCCTTAGGAGAATGGGGATTATTATAAAAATCAGCAAGTAGAACAAACTCCTGAATGGGAACAGGCACAAATGGGTGTGGTAGTCAGATGTCCACAACGTATGGCCATATGTCAATACATGAAATATCAAATATACTTATTAGCACACGCTTAAATTAATATGACATATACCGTCATTGCATCATCGGGAACACCCAGTGCAGCTGTAGGGCCATTCTGAGGAGCGTCCTACTTATGGCAAATATTTGCTTCTGGCATACATACCATAAGGAGCCAATCCCAAACTGCTTTCTCATGGACCTTGAGGAAGATGTACAATTTTCAAACCGCAACTTTAAGTCCAATTCATGAAACAGAATTGTATCAGTGCTGGATACAGATGGCTCTAAGACACTGTGCGTGTCATAACATTAGTCAGGAAGTAACCTACATGCCTGACCTCTAAAAAAAGCTTTTTCCCCCCAACTGGGTCACACCTAGCTCATTTCAAGTAATTAGCAGTTTTTACATAGTACTTTATCTAATAATTAAACAATAAATAAACCTTCTCATTCCCAGTAAAACACATAATAAAATCTCTATTTGGTTGCTATTAAATTAGAGAGTTAGAATAGCTGTATAATGATCAGCCATAATTTTAACACCTTAAACATTATACCCGATATTGTGTAGGTTCCCTTTTGCCACCAAAACAGCTCTGGTCCCTTGGGACATGGCGCTGTAAGAACTTTGAAGGTGTGCTGCGGTATCCTATCAAATGGATGCTCGATCGGATTGAGATCTTGGCAGTCAGGAGGCCAGATCAACAA
Organism: Clarias gariepinus; assembly: GCF_024256425.1. NCBI lineage: Eukaryota > Metazoa > Chordata > Actinopteri > Siluriformes > Clariidae > Clarias > Clarias gariepinus. The sequence goes on from NC_071107.1 coordinate 24,818,275, forward strand.
CCTTGAACTCTTTGTCCACTGAACCCAATAATACACAGCAAGCTGTGAGGCACTGAGTGTTCTGATGCCTTTATATCTTAGCCAGTATTAAGTTTTTTAGCAGTTTGTGCTTCACTGGCTTGTCTGTTGGATCGGACCAGACAACCGAGCCCTTGCTCCTCACTGGCACCTCCTCACTGGGTGTCCATGACTCTGTCACCAGTTTACTGGTATATTATTGATAATCAGTAGCTGATCAAGTATATCCACTCTGCCAAACAAAAGTCTAAATGTGTATCAAAGTGCAAAACCTTTGATCACATTTATATACACAAACTACAGTACAGAATGTTTTTTACTTGATGTGCCCCTGCCAATAGAAACCATCATGTTTCATTATGCAAAGCATAAGTACACAGTTAACAGTTTGGTATATCAATATCAGTGCTCATGTAAAATCCCAAAGCAGGGTCGTATGCTTATTTTTTTGGTTGCAGGACATGAGTCTGATGAAAATCGATTGTAACTCTAAAGCACAGAGGTGACTGTGTCTGGAGTTCTGACATCTGTCTCACTTTGAAATTCATTAAGCCTTTAAAATGCTTCAATCCCTTACCGAAATCCGAGAGCATGCTTGTTATTTGTAAAGACACAACTGCCATTAATTAAGGTTCATTTGGTTTAAAATATCTGTACAGACAAGTGTTCCCTGTTTTTTAAGGGAACAAACAAGGTGTTAATTATCCAGGCAATCATCAGATGACGCACGATGACGCAAGAGGAAAGATTAAACGCCTTGGCTGGTGTTCCGTTGCACCAACCATCTCTTGGAGAGTCCGGATGGCATAAGACAAAGTTCTGCACAATTCTAGTGTCCAGGTGGTGGAACAAACATCCCCTAGATGTCTTAATAGCAAACTTAGCATCTGTCTTCAAATGATGACTAAAGACCTGAGGATGTATTTACAGTATAGATGGATACTTTAAAGTATTTCTATACATTACGTCTCTTAAAAGTTGCTTAAAATATGTTAATTTAATTTCAGTTGAATACTGGCTAGAAATTTATTTTTTACTACTTTTTCATGTCATACAACTTTCTGCAAACATAAATTAGGGCAGGAGTTATCAAGTGCCAAACTGCAGATCCCACTGACCCAGCAAAGAACTAAATTAGGGATGTAGATGAGTAATCAATTATCAATCAACTGCCCATAAAAATGAGCCTTATTAGGAATTTATTAAACAATAACATTTGTTTTGCATAAGGTTTCTCGATATTTCACAAATAAAACTTGATGCATTAAAAAGGTAATATGAATGAATTATTGCTTTTTAGTGCGTTCAACCAGATTTCAAATTTGCATCCCAATGCTACACGGAGTATGTAAAAAAATAAATAAATAAAAATGTATCTCCAGAATAATACAGGAACAAGACAAATCTGGTCACTTCTCACAACTCAACTAGTTACTTCAATAACAAAAAGTAGCTTAACAGAATTCAGCTTCTAATTCATCCCTAATGAGCAATCCGGAGCTGATGGCGGAGAGGAAAATGCCCATAAGACCGCACGAGGAAATAACTGAGAAGATAAAAGGGGACCTGTGCTCATCTGGGTGCCACCTGATTGTGTAATTGAGTCTCATTACTCTTCCATAACTTTTAAAGATAAAAGAAAACTGCTAGGTGTATTAAAAGGATAATAATCATAAAATATCATAATTCATTTTTATAATTAGACTTTTTGTTTTAGTTCATATTATTTGTGTAAGGCGGCACGTGGTCAGCAGTGTTGCTTTGCACCTCCAGGGTTTGTGTTCATTTCCCGGCCAGATTTGATTCCTACATCTGTGTGCATAGAGTTAGCATGTTCTCCATTGCTTGGTGTGTTTCCTCCGGGTACTCCGGTTTCCTCCCACAGTCAAAAGGCATGTAAAGTCCCAATTTGTGTGTGAATGAGCATGTGTATGTGTGTGTCCTGTGATGGATTGGCTTTTCATCCAGGGTTTACCCCACCTCGTGCCCTAAGGTTTCCTGGGATAGGCTCCAGGTCCCCTGCGACCCTGCATACAGGATTAAGCGGTATAGACGGTGAGTAAATGAATAAGTTTTCAAGTAATGTTATCCACTAATCCACTTAATAATAAATGTGACTCACAGAAACTTGAGGTTTGTAGCATTTTACACATACAATACATATATAAGCAGATACCAACTGTCTAAAGCCAACCTTAATTTCTTTATATTAAATTTTGTCTGTTTTTTTAATTAAAGCAATAGGCACAAATGTTTTACACTTACAGGTTGCAAGGTGACTAAAAGTACAATTCGAAAACTGGTTGTTTATGGAAAAACCTTAGCAGCAACCTCTTTTCCCCACTTGTCTATTCCAACCACTCAGCATTCAGCATCTCCAGTATACTAATCACCAGCCTACCTGTCATCTGCACCTGTTTCTCACTGGTTCATGCCTTCAATACATGTTTTTTCTAATTCTTAAATGATTCATAGGTCACTGTGTGGCTTAACAAACAAAAAAAACCTCCATCTGAAACTGGTTAGGTACAGGGACTGGACTATAAATGGAAGGCAAAAATGAGACTCAATTAAGTCCTGCAGGAAGCCTGGAGAACTATTCCTCAAGACTACATTAAAAAAAATTGAAACACTCCTCAAGACACTATATATTAATTATTTAGCTGAAGGCAGTTTATTAGGCCAGAGAAGTATGCTTGTTCTCCATGCATCATGCACAGAAGTGATGCTTCATCCATTCGGGGTCTACAGTGTTAAAAGCTGGCCTGTGAAGAGTCAGTTTGAAGCAAAACATGTCCACTTCAAATTGTTTATTTATATCCTCAACCTAATCGTTAATGGTTAGGAATGAAAAACTAACTGTTCTTACCATTCAGTCACGTTATGCATATCCAGAACTTTATAAGCAAGGAATGTTACTGTATAGAACACATTTTATTTGAATACCCCTAAAGCTTGTGGTTAGCCAAAGTATGTTCCTTTTTCATCTTTCGCATCTGGGGTTTGAAAATGGTCTGCAGTCAGCATAAAATCCAACCAACTCACTCTCTTTAACAGTGTGCAAGAAGCTAAAATCTGTGGCATATCATGGGATGGTAAACCACTTAAACGCTGCACTTTAGGTACATTATGGTACAACAGAAATACCGACCAAGCCAAATGTTTGTGTGCAGATAAAATCCTGCTTTAATTCCAAGCTAGCGCACACAGCTAATGATTAAAGTGGGAAGAAAAAAAAAAAAAACCTGACAGACTTGAACTAATGTTTGAACAAGTCTTTGCGTCTTCCTAACTGCCAATTGTACAGCTCAAGTTCAACTCTGTACACAAACACACATACACACAGCATTGTGGCACAGAGGTGACTGGCAGAGTACCAATGAGTTCAGTGGAACTTTCAGCTGGCTCTATTATTACACCTCTGTTCCAGTGAAATCGCGGGTTTGCAGGCATTGTGACTGCACAACTGCATGATGCAGCAGGCTGCTGGTGAATCTGAGCTGTACTGAATTCAGATGGTGACCATGCTTCTTGATGGCTCTGAACCTTCACTGCGCTTTATTGACACGGGCAGGAAATTGCAGCAATATACATGTTGGGTATCAAATTCAGAAAGCAAATATGCCTGCTTTGATAATGTCAGCAGCGCGCACATATTACCTACTTCACCATACAAAGCCTGTGCACCATTTCCCCTCCTATTATGCATGAGGAAATTAATCATTCACTCCAAATATAGACAGTAAACGTAGAAAGGCAACTGATAGGGGTTTTACCATCTCGCACTGACATGCGCACCAGTTTACTGTGTGCAAGCGACTGGCAGAGGCACGGACCCGTCGTTTCATCTCTTTCTTTTTGATACAGAAATGCTTACAATGAAAACAACATACAAACAGTAGTGAAAGACATGTATCTCATGTGCATCGTACCAACAGAGAAAAAAAAAAGGGGAAAATCCTGTGCAAATCATTTGCATGTTGCCTGTTTGCCTTTTAAGCCACAATGACACAAATGAGAGAGAGAGAGAGAGAGAGAGAGAGCAAGCATCCTCCAGCTGGCACAGCAAACGATATGATCTATTATAATATGATATATATATGATATGATATATCATTTATATCATATAATAACATAGATTTCAGTCACAGTGAATTAAACATGTAATACTTTATAAGTTATAGGTTATTTAAAGATTTGAATCTTTAACTCTCCGAATAACCTATAACTTATGTCATGTATTTGTGCTTAAAATATCTGGTGACTGATTTATTTTTATTTTTTTCAAAGTATTACATGTTTAATTCACTGTGACTGAAATCTATGACATCAATCGTATTTGATTTCTTTCTTACATTTGTAGTAAAAAATAGTACCAAGCATGTTGTGGCATGATTAAAAACTGGCTATTCTAACTAGATTTCCTTCATTTGGGATGAATTTGGCCCCATGTTTAAAAATGACCTAAATAAAACTTGTGTCTCATACATCATTTCAGTGTTTGGGCCAGAAAACGAACGCGTGTACGGGTTAGATCTTTGTTTAGAGTTAGTTACTAGGTTACTGGTAATATTAATACCTTAATGCCAACTCTTTCTAAATTAAATTAAATACAAATTCTGAGAAGTTTTATCCATTCTTGACCAAATTACATTATTTATGAAAATAACTTAGCAAATAGCTGGTTGTTGTTAATTTAGCAGTCCATATTGTAAGTCGAAGCATCATCCTAGCTTAATTAAAGGAATAGTCTTTCTTAAATCAAATTCAAGGTGCATGTAAGTATATTACAATATGTCTTGGTGGTTATAAGCTTTCCTGCTCCGCACACCAGCCGTGAAGTTTTTCAAACAATCAGAGCCAAATTCCACAACCCTTGTTCCATGCAAAAATGCTGAGACTCTCATGAAGTCCCACTGAGCTAAATCAACCTAATATCTTTCATAGTTTTGGTGTGTAATTTTAGTACAAATTTAACTCTTTTCTTTTAAAGGGACTTTCATATGACCCAAAAAAAGAGTTACGAACGAACTGTCCCCTTACATGTAGTAACTATAACACCCAGGACGCATCTTGAGACAGACAGTGTGTCTTTAAAAAGGACATTTTAACTGATGGGACATGCACCTTCGAACAGATAGACAAATTAAAGAGATAAGTTAATAAATCAAATCTTTTTCCCAATAATATGATAAAAAGGAGGTGAAAAAATCTATACTCATCTATGATCATTGGGGATTTTATATTACAATAGTAGTGTGTGTGCATGTCTATAAAATGTTTAAAGAGTTTCTTGCATATTCAAAGCAGTTTCACTATGGAGCTGACGAGAAAATTAATCAATCCTGTCACTGACATGCTGACACTCGAGATCTACACATCAAACTTTCGTTATCTTCTTTTTTTCTAGCAGAGAGATGCTTCCGTATCGGTCTGCACATCTGTCTGCAAATCATAAGAATAATTGGATAACTAACATTAATGTAACTAAAAGTGAAAAACTGAAACTTTCACCGGAGAGAGAGAGATGTAGAGAGAGAGAGAGAGAGAGAGAGAGAGAGAGAGAGAGAGAGAGGCAGTTCTCGGAAAAGACACATCTGGACTTGGAGATTGACGCAGAGGGGGGTTGAAGTTGCATGGACCACTGAACATCAGAAAATCAGGCAGTGAAAGACTGGCTTCTATAAAGCCCATCCTGCCTCTGCACTTTGTTATGCTTCTCTGCTCACTTCCATATGTCTTTATCAGAAATGGCACAAGTCAACTTTTCTTTCCTGATACTAAAATCTTGAGCCCTACATTGATGTGATTTTACTTTTTATCTGTCTGCTTTTTTCTTTTACGAGTCCGTTTCATAAGCAAATCCACATTACGATACCTTTATTAGACGTTAATAAAATAAAACTCTATTAGTCACAATTTAAGGTTAAAGTCCTTATGTTGTTCAAAGACTAATCAGAGACATTCAATTTGTCCAATTTAAATCAGTTTACAAAAAAAAAAAAACACACACACAACAGAGCTACATCCAAACTCCTACATGCGCCCTGAGCATGTCTGCTCTTTACCCAGTGAAACAGCGCCATCCGTCTGCCACTTACATAAGCTCTTTACATTAGGCCCATACTGTCCTCTAGCTCTGCACACCTGAACGCTTTGACAGCAGGTCCTCTAGCCAAGTTGGATCGGATCTTTGTGGAAAAGTACCAGAAAAAAAAAGCAGGCAAAGCGCGAAGGTCTGAGTCACTCATTCAGAGCTCTCAAAGTGCAGAATCACAAATACATACCGCTGCACTACTGCAGTGCTGCACCGCATGGACAAAATGAGGTCATCATGCGCCAAAAAACAATGCAGGGATCCTGCAGTTCCACTGTCCTGACTCTCTGCAGATAAATAAATGGATCAGGTTTTATTCTGGATGTAAATGTTTAAGACAGACAGACAGACAGAGAGAGAGAGAGAGAGAGAAATAATGCAAGAGAAACTACTTTTAAAGTGCAATCTGTTAAAGATAGACACTCAAATTTGTACTGAAGAAGATTTATACAATCCTGGCATCTTTTTTTAACCAGCTTCTACATTAAGCAAGGTTAAGATATATATATAGATATATAGATAGTGAAACAGCTGAAGCTTTACCAATAATATTATGCCCACTGAATGATAAGGTCATTACAGTGGCACTTGAAAGTGGGTCGGAGGTATAAGAAGCAGGTAGAAGCACCTTCTCCCGGAAGGTGATGTGATGGAAGCAGGAAAAAAAAGAGCAAGCGTAAGGATTTGAGCAACTTTGAGAAGGGCCAAACTGTCATAGGTGGCCAATGGTCACTGATGCACATGGGGAGCAAAAGCTATCCTGTATAGTCCAATCCAATAGAAGAGATCTATCCATCCATCCATCCATCCATCCAAGTCGGGTCGCTGGGGTAGCAGTTCCAGCAGGGAACCCCAAACTTTCCTTTCCCCAGCCATCTCAGCTAACTCTGACTGGGGGATCCCGAGGTGTTCCCAGACCAGCGTGGAGATATAATCTCTCCATCTAGTCCTTGGTCTGCCCCGTGGTCTCCTTCCAGCTGGAAGTGCCAAAAACACCTTTCTAGGGTGGCGTCCTGGCTAGATGCCCAAACCACTTTAACTGACTCCTTTCCATGCAAAGGAGTAGCGGCTGTACTCTGAGTTTCTTACAGATGACTGAGCTTCTCATCCTACCTCTAAGAGAAAAGCCAGCTACCCTTTTAATAAAACCCATTTCAGCCGCTTGTATTCGTGATCTTGTCCTTTCAGTCATGAACCAACGCTCATGACCATACAGTAGGTGAGGGTTGAAACGAAGATTGGCCCGGAGATTAAGAGCTTTGCCTTTTGGCTCAACTCTCTTTTCGTCACAACAGTGCGGTAAAGCAACTGTAATACCATCCCTGCTGCTCTGATTCTCTGGCCGACCTCACATTCCAATGTTCCATTACTCGTAAACAAGACCCCCGAGATACTTAAACTCTTTCACTTAGGGTAATGACTTACTCCCACATGGAGTAGACAATCCATCGATTTCCTGCTGACAACCATGGCCACGGATTTCGAGGTGCTGATCCTCATCCCTGCCGTTTCATACTAGCTCAAATTGCTGAAAAGGTTAAAGCTGGTTCTAGTAGAAATACATCAAAGTGCATCAGAGGTGTGTTATAATCAGGCTATATAGCTGCAGACGGTCAGGGCGTCCCACATTGACCCGTGTCCCCCAACCTATATCAAGTGAGTATAATGTGCATTTGAGCATCAGAACTGGACCCTGGAACAAACGGGTTCACGTTTACATGGAGGTTACTTTTACACATAACACCAACTTAACACATTGGACACACATTGGGAATGATGTCAACATTTTTAGTTTGTATAGAAAACGATTAAATCCATGTAGTTTAGAATAACTTTCCTTAAACCACATAGTGAAAGATTAATGCCACCCATGAAAGCATTAAGGAAGGTGAGGTTTAAAAAAAAAAAAAAAAAAAAGTAAAAAATAAATGATGTTCTACTGTATTTCTACGAATGAGAGCCCTTAACATTAAGTCTGACGCTTTGCTGGCAAATACAAACACATCAGATCGACTTGAATCAGCCTTTTGATTTTGTGGCGCAACACATCTGTGAAACAATCTGTCTGCAGAACAACGCACAATTCTTTCATTTAAAATGTTTCATTGTCTACAACCAGTCTGAAGCAAAGTTAAGCCAGAGATTAGTTTTATATGTTACAGGAACATTTTCTTTCAACAAATTCTTTCTTCTTCCTGACTATTGAACCGTCACAGACAAATTTTCACCTACCAATTTTTTTAAATTGTGTCACATTTCTTTCAACGCTCCTGTTTTGCCTTTTACTGTTTTGCTTTTTCTGGCATGGACGCTTAAGTCTGTTTTTATTCAGTAGATATGAACAGATCTTACACTAGCTACATTTACTTGGACAATATGTGAAGGGGCAGGGGCATCTATGATTAATCCATGATTGGTCAGATGCTTTTGCAAATATAAAACAGGAAACCAATCTGTCCCCTTTCCTCAGCCAGAGACCGAATGAGTGACAGTAAATGAGTCACAGATGGGAGCGAGTTCATTATCAGAGTTCTCAATAGGTTTACTGAATTAGAAATCGACAAATCACGTAATGTTACTCCGATGTGGGCCAAACATGTACAAAAAGATCATTTATTCCGAGATAAACGATCAACTCAAGTGAACAGATCATCAAAGGTTTACACAATCCCTCCTCTTCTGAGCCTGATCAAGGTTTTTATATGATGTTACTAACGCCATTGTGCTAATATTCTAATTATAATATTACTGTAGCATCCATTTAAATGAAGTAATACTAAATAATGAAGATCAGTATCTCAACTGATCAATGCTGAATCAGCACAAAACTATGATGCAAGGTCCTTGGTTCGATCCTGAAATCAGGTGACTGCTTGTGTGTGTTCTGCTCATGTCCATTTGAGTTTCCTACAGTTTCCTTAAACCTCCTGAAAGCATGCTGGCTATGAATGTGTGCGTGTGTGCATGCATGCGTGTTGCCCCGCAATGGACCGGCAGCCCATTCGTTCATGGTGTTTTCCTAACTCTAGCCCAGTGTTCCTGGGATACGCTCTGGATCCACCACATCCCTGATCAGGATGAAATGGGTACAGCATGTCGGTAAGGGGAATGATGTGAGACAGATTATTCTAATACATACAGATCCAGACATTCAGAACCAATAATAAGATGGTGTCGATATCAGCATCGAGTATACCCTGACACTCAGAGCTCGGATATATTGCCATTTGTATATTTATCGGTCATCTTGATTTAGTTACGCTGTTTTAGTATCGAATAATCCGACACACCTGTTTCGGATCAACTCTGTAAGCTTAAAGCTGAAAGGAAATTCTCTTTGAGGGCAAGACTCTCCAAACATGATCAACAATCACTGACTTCATACGCCAACACCGTGTTGTCGACAGAGTGTTTTTTTTCCTTATCGTCGTGAGGTGACGGTACGATCTATTTCCTCCAGGAAACAATTCCCTTTCTTCTTACACTCAGATCGCCATTATGATACTGGAATACTGGAGTATGAAACTAAATCAAGACCGTATGAGGAGGTTTAAAACATGTTTAAACAGTAATATTCCAGTGTTACATGTTTAAGATCTCTAATCTGGTGTGACATTCTGGTTCATAATGTCGGGTGCAATTTCCCTCTGTATGCTAGCAAGCTTTCAGTCGCATTTACCGTGCAAAGTACATAAATGAGAATAAATAAGAGCGACAAAGAACAGCAGCACATTTGTCGTTTTAATCGGTCTTCAGATTAATCCAAAGAAACTGGATTATCAATTCGTGTTATCTCTGTATAAAAGCTGTTGAGGGTAATAATGCTTAAAATGTATACAATATTTGCACAGGGCATTTGAGTCAAACAGGGACTTTTAATGATGCATAATGACAGAATTGAAAGTTAGTAAAAAATACCTTTTTTTCCTCTATATAATCCCCTGTTACACTAATGCACTTATCTAGTTTCTTAATGTTATCTTGATGTTTCACTAGTGCTTGCATACGATCTAGGTAGACAGTTATTAGTACAGCAGAGCTATGAACTCCTTTATCGGACTGTAGCTCTCAGCCAAATTCCTGTAATGTGCAAGTGGTATTCTTGAATAATTGTGTATACTATTTCCACAGTCACATTTGTCCTATCCACAAGTTGGTCTAAGTTATCCATCGATTTTCCAGGATCATTCATTCCAGCCATGAGCAGGCTCTGAGCCTCCTCATCTGGGATTTACTGCAGCTACGAAAATGAAAATGTAAATGTCAATCAGCTTTACAAAAATTTCATTAAAAGTCCCGGTTTGACTAGGGCTGGGTATCGCTTCAAAATTACCGATACCGATACCCTGAATTCGATACCGGTTCCGAACGATACTTTTTTCGATACTTTTATTTAAGAAAAATATTTTTAAAAGATTACATAATACACATAATCTCTGAGAAACTTTGGTTTTATTTTTCAGGATGTTTGTGACACTTTTCACAGCAGGCTTATCTCTAAGACCAGTAAACAAAGGCACAAAATGAACAAAGTGTAATTAACATAATAGATCAGTGTAAACAGTTTTAATAAAGTTCAATCAGTTTTAAGTATTTGTGAGGCTCACTGTCGCTTAAAGGTTTAGTTCACCCAAAAATGAAAATTCTTTTATTAATTATCTATAAATGAAGATATTTTGGACTTAATCCAAGAGCATTCTGATCCTCCCATAGATAAATCATTGAATAAAGTTATTTTTGTTTTTTGTACACAGAAGTATTCTCACAGCTTCTTATAATTTTGATTGAACCACTGATATCACATGGACTTATTTTGATGTTTTTGGTTCCTTTCTGGGCATTGAAAAATGCATATCCAGTAAATCTATGAGAGGATCAGAAAGCTCTTAAATTAAATCCAAATTATTTTAAGGACATTTAAATAAGATAAGTTTTATGTGAGGTAAACTTTCATCATTTACTGTTAACCTTAAAGCATTTTAGCATCAACATAGCTACGTATTTAAAGCCATCAAACAGTACATAACGTCGCATAAGGTAAAAATGATTTATTAAAGTGACCCCGCACAAACTTAAACTTAACTTTAACGGTACACAAGCATGAAGCGCTAAAAGTTAGCCGATTGTGTATGTCGGTTTACCTGTCGGAGCCCCAGTCATCGCGCCGTTATCCTCATCAGTCACGGAGGACGACGCTTGTGGTGGGCATGTTGTTGGAGGCCCCGAGTCAGGAAAATACTGAGAGGATGATGATGACTACCCCGGCGTGATCTTCTTGCACTCAAACACGGAGCAACTTTCTGCTCGCAAATTAATTCCGTGTACTGTCAGGTGTTTCATCATATTTGACGTGTTGCCAGTCTTGGACGCGATAACCTTTTTACAAATATTGCATCGCACGCTGTTGCCGTCAATCTTGGCATAATGTAGCCATACTTTTGATCGCTTAAACATCGTTTGCGTAAATTTTTTTGCTACGGTTTAAAGTGTAGTGTGCATTACAGCCTCACATTTGACAAGTTCTGGGCGAGTGGGCGTAACCGCTGTAAACTATTGATTTTCAAGGCAGTCTCGCAGCAGCCAATCACCAGCATTTGATCCGGGCACATTAAGGATGCCGCACTTTTTGTAGCTCACTGACGATGACAAGATTATACTTTTGGGTATCGAAATTTGGCACCGAACGAAAATGATTTTTCCGATACTCGATAGTATCGAGACGATTCGGTCGGTGCTTCAAAAGTATCGAACTCGATACCCAGCCCTAGGTTTGACTGAAACAACGCCTCGTATTAGATTCTGGATGTGGGCAAGGCAGTAAAAGTTGGCACTTTAAGCACTCCAGACACTGCACGTCTGTGATTTGTAGGTGACAAATGGCTAAAAATAATCAGAGCTGCACACATACTGAAAAAAAATAAATAAATGTAAACCAACACTAGCAAAGACACAGCGGCGCACATTCTTTCTGTGTTCCTACAGCACATACATTCATCCATCACAGCCATTTAAACAAACTGACCTTACTGTTAATGTGCACCTAAACTCAATGGCTATAAACAGTGATCTCCTGGGACTGTCTGTAAAGGTTACACAGAATAGTGCAGGGAAAAAAAGGGAAAAAAAATAAGCTCCGTGGGTGAAAATTCCTTGTCGCAGCTCTGTGGGTGGAATCGACAATGCCCAGACAGGAAGTTGTGACAGTCCAAGCCAACAGGACATCTTTGGTAGATGAAGTAAGTCACTAATCTTTACAGCAGTGATGACACATGAGCATGTCCAGTTATAAGCATCTCAAAACTTACAGCTCATTAAACCCTAAGGCAGATGTAGCTGCAAAAGCAGAAGACCAAGACCAGGCAAAGATCAGTAATATGAAGCAATAGCGAACACAGACTTACTCGAAGTGTGCATTACAGTAGTTCCTCGGCTTAAGAACTGAAATTTTGCCAAGATGCCCGAACATCCGGGAGCCGTTTAAAACTGCGCCAATTGAAAGCCAAGCAAAAAGAGTTCATCTATTTTTTGTGGTGGTTTTAGTAAAGACATAGCACCATGGACCCCAAAAATGTTAGCAAGCACCACAGAAGTAAAAGGAGCCACTTTCAGTTTTGTTCTTTAAGGAGACTGTGCCAAGAGGAATCATAAGTAAAAGGTTTAAATGTCTTTTTATTTCATATTTTACTTCATTTACATGCCGTCTCTAAACGTTTTGATTGCTTTTATATGCAAAAACATGATTATAATGTTGCAAATTGAAAATTTTTGGGGGGTGGCTGGACCAAATTATCTGCATTTACGTTATTTCCTATAAGACAATGAATTTCGCAATACGAAATGTTGCCTTAAAAGCTTGCTGCCTTTCCAATTTTTCATTGTCTATTGTTTAGAAATTGGATCACTGGGGTACTTTTTGAATGTGTTGATGGCTGTAACGGGATATAAAATTTTTCCGCATATTCCGGGATATAAAAAATGTATTCACAAGGTAATGACTGAACTATTAAACTATTAGCAATAGATTATATCACTCTCTCGCTGATGGCATAATAAAAACACTACAGCAAAGTGTAACACATATTAAAAGGCAGACAAATGAGGTTTATTTATAATTTGATTTATAATTATTTTTAAGTGTTTTAACCCTATAATAACAAAATTTATGCGGTTGCCTCCTAACTGTAAAGGTAATCAGAAATGTTCATGGGTGCGATTTGTCTTTCATTTAATAGCAGGACGTGTTCTTAGTCTAATTTCCTGTTGGTTTGCACTTTAAATGAATTTCAGGGACAAAAAAAAAAAAAAAAAAAAAGGCTAGAGTAATTTGTTCAACCGTGTGTCATATGCGAGGTAATGTGTTATGGGTGTAAAAATAATTAGCCCCAGTGCACATGCATTCTCTGTCATGACCGTCACTGTTATGTAGCATGATTTTAAAAAGGATTAGCCCAAGCCATGCTTCTTTCTTAGCGTATTAGTCTTCCCTTTTTCCAAAAAAAACTATCTTAAGGAATGTAATCTATTATAGATGCCAAAAACAAAAAAACAGACCATTTTGAAAGACTGAAGGGCCTCAAGCCCACTTTTCACAGATTTCAAACGCGTAGTTTGGCATTGTAGCCCACTGCACACAAAACTGCTGAACTACTGCTAAACACTGTGACGGCCTTTTGTCCTACCAAGCCTTTCACCAGAACACCTTTTTCTTCTTCTGACCCATTTTACACAACACTAACGCTGTCCGTTCTGTTCCTGGAGAATCCACGAGAACCCTAGCACTTGGATGAATACGTCCATCAACAACTAACTAATAATTTAAAAAAGAATATTGCTCACATGGGTTGAACAAACATCCACAAAATTCCAATTTGACCCCCAGCCAAGACTCACATAGACAAAGCACACACAATGCACATAAAAAAAGTTGACTTGCTGAATACACACTGCAGGTTGAACACACACACAGACACGCACACACACACACAGACAGACACACACACACACAGACACGCACGCACACACACAGACAGACACACACACACAGACAGACACACACACACAGACAGACACACACACACAGACAGACACACAGTGGGTTCGACAGAGAACATAAACATGTTAAGCCAGGCATCAAAACCAGTTTGTGTCACCCAACCAAGCCTGTCCCTCAAGACATTTCTGCTTCTTTATAATGGTCTAATTCAAGGTTGGATTGAGGGCTGGGCTTTACTGGTTCTCTATGCAATAGAATCAGGTCATTGTCCTGTTAGAAGGTACTGTAAATCTTTACCCCAGACTCAAATCACTGGAAACATTTTCTGTTATAGGACTGTCCAATATTTGCCTCCTTCCATCTTGCCCTGAATTCCAATTGGTTACGCAGATGGTGGAACATGTGTGTCACTGCAGGTTTGTTGTTCTCAAGGAGATAAGCAGTGCGTTCCACCGAATGAAGCACTTTTGGTCTCATTAGACCACAGAACATTTTCCGACATGCTTACTGAATCTCCAAAGAAGCCACGACTATTTTCAACAATGCTCCTTCTTCTTCTCGCCACTCTTCTACAAAGCCCAGCTTTGTGGAGTGCCCAGGCTCTGGCTGGCCCATGAACAGCTTCTCCCACTGAGCCGTAGATCTCTCCAGCCCTTTCGGTGCTTTCCTTGGAATCTTGGTTACTTCTCCTGCTAACTTCCTTCTGAGCCAGGATACTGACTACACTGCCTGCTCTAGTCAGACCTGCAGCTGTCCTGTATTCTTTCCATTTGAAATCACGGACATCGATGTGCAATAGGTTCGAGGTATGACATTTTTATAGGCAATTCCAAGTTCGATACTTTTCAACATTTTTCAGGAGTTTGTTTAAGATAGTCTATCTAAAAAATTCTGGAACCTTGTAGAAACTGGTGTATTTATATTGAGATTACAGTTAGACCCCTTGAGAGTAAGAAAAAAGAAAAAATACTCATTACTGATGGCAGGGATTTTAGTGGTTTCACAGCAACAAGATAATAACTTAAGCAATGCCAACAACTGCTTGGAACAACTGGGAAATTATTTTCCCCCACTTCATTATTATTGACAATTCGTAATATTCAGACTCAAAGAAACACTTCCAGTACAGACACACACACACACACACATATATATACTCATACACAGTTCACTGAAAGCCTGACTTATGACCTGCTGAATACACATTGCAGGCTGATTCTCTGGAGCACTTTGACATGTTAAGCCAGGCATCGAAACCAGTTTACATCAGATGATTCACCGAGCTTGTAGCTCCAGGCTTTTCTGTCTCTCTACGATAGTTGGAGTCCATTTCTGTATGTAGGATAAGAATGTTTGCTTCTACTGTATGAATTTCACTTGAATCTGCATTTCATCTATAAAAACAAAGGGCTTAGCTTCTCTTCACATTTATTTACACATTACTCACGGAATGAATTCTAATTTTATTTTTTCTTATAACAGATATCATGTTACTGTATTTGCCATCATGGTACGAATCCAGACGGGGAGCAAGCATACACTTTTTCACAAGTTCTGTTTACTTGAATAAAAATAAATGTGCCCACGTTTCCAAGTTTAACAATCTGCTCCATGTAATGCACAGTGAAGATGCCTAACGGATTAACAGATTATCAAGTCACATGTTATAAACTGACACAAAAACACCTGAGTGCGTTTTTTTTCCAACAATAAACCTTACTGTGCGCGTGTTCGCTTTAGAGCTGGGAGGTATATTAATATATTTTAAAACAAGAGGTATAGGATGAAACAATACCATTTATATCAATATGATTTGCGTCACATGATATGTTTCATTTTGAATCCAGCAGTTTTTAGCCAATTAATGATTCACCTACACTAAGCACTTTATCCTGGTTAAAGTCACAGTGGAAGTCTTTGAAGTCCTTTCCAGGAACACAATGCTAGCCCTTTGCAGGGGACTATGCATTAACCACACACACACACACACACACACACACATGCACGTGTTGACACCTAGGCTGCATTCTGCTTGGCTTGAAGTTCCCTGCGAAGTGTACTGCACAGGGTGTTCAGCCATGTAAAGTGTGATTCCAAACCACAAAGAGCAATACCGTTTAATTGAAAGGGAACCGTAAACAGTATGGGGAACAACTGAACAATGGGTCTTCACTTCCGCCAGAAGTGGACATGAAAAATGTCCCATCAGTTATCGCACCTCGCTGGAGCGCTCAAAAAAAAAATTATACTTGAACAGGGATTTATATACTGTATCTATTAACAAGAACATCATATTAATATAACACAATAAATTTAAATTTAATTAATATTTCCTTACCATCATATACGCTAGCGATCTGTAAAAAGTGTGCAATAATAATTTCTCCATATAGCTTGTAAATTAATCAAATAATTTATTTACGAGTTATACATATATTAATAGTATACTTTTATAATGGGATCAATTTTTGTTTCAATAAATCTTTAATTTCCGTAATGTGAAATTTCCACAGTAGCAGCCACAGGTATCTGAGGTACTTAAGTTATCAGGGTAATTCCTGGGGAAAGTGACGTCTGCTCAGGTGTTAAAGTTCACTATGGAATGGAACGCAGCACTAGGAGTATTTTAGTTTAGTCAGTTCCCCACTAGCAAGATTTTGGAGGTATGAGGAAGCTGGAGAAAACCCACACAGGCACGAGATGCATGAGAAACTCCCAAGAAGCAAATCCTTGCGTTCTGAAAAAAGCTGGCCCCAAAAGCGAGTCAATCCCATAGACTACATACAAAATATAGGGACAAACCATCTGTGACATCACCCAGGGGTTTTCTAAGAGTGTTTTTGAAACTCAAATGTAGGCGCTCTAGTCAACGCCATCTTGGCAATTAAACCCTCCGTTTATGGATTGACCACCTAAACCCACCTGAGCCTGGCTGTTGTTTTGAGCCTGCCTACCTAACTTACCTGCAATGTAGCTGTCACTCAAACTGGCCACACCCCAATTTATGCATAACATAATTGATAAGTTTAATATAAATTTACCCCCGTACAATTTTTCGCGAATGGGATATCTAGCTTTTTTTTTGTACCAGGATGTAAATGTTTATTTCTGTTGTAAAGTTGGGCACTTTAACATAGAGGTCAATGGGCATTACCTCGCTTTAGGTGCCAGCCCCCAGTGGACATTTGAGAAACTGCACATTTTGGCGATTCCACATTGGATTCATTTTTCAGCCTCGGAGGCTCCGTCTTGGTCTGTCCCCGTGACCTTGTACAGCCGAGCTCAGGACCAGCCAGGCACAACAATGGCGAGGCAGTAGTGTAACCCGCGTCTAGCTTCCATCCCGTGCACAGTACTTACAAAATACTCCCTATTGCTGTTTTTTTTTTTTTTTGTTGAGTTTCTGACAAGTTTGTGCAAAACCGCCACCTACTGGACTGGAGTGTGGTGCATGTACGAAACGAAATTTGAACAATCAGCAGCACAACGTACACAGCCTTTCAATGTTTATTTTTAATACCTCATGAACTGTAAGAAATATAGCTGCTTGAGAAATCAGAGAGTAAATATTTATGCTATCAAAACTAATTGATAATTACAATGCCCAAAAATCAAATCAACAGTCTCCTTTTTGATACAAAGATTCAAACACACAAACACACAAACACACACACACACGTTTCCCTCTTCATTCCAGATGTAATGTAATCCATTGTTATGAGGGAAAAAAGGGTGAGGAATGCACAGAGCTGGACGACAACATTCCTGCATCTGGAAGCGCTCAAACACACGTGTGTCCCCTTTCCAGAATTTTTTCCTTCTCGTCTCGTTTCCTCCTGCACCAAATGAAATATTGCAATCGGATCCTCTGTGCGTCTTTGCTAATAAAATTCAGCTCCGTGGAGCAAAGATAGTATTATCACAGGTTTTATACACACAAACACACACACACAAAGCTCATCCCAGCATTTACACACTGTCTCAGCATGACTAAAGAGTTCTCGAAGTGCCTTAGGATTAAGAACTGAATATGGAAAAGCAGTATGTCAAACTCACCAAGAGTCATAAAATGGTCTCTATGAATCCCATCAAGTGTTAATAGTACACACTGTTCAAAACCCGAAATATTTTCTACCCAGATTTGGAATGATGGTGTTGGCGCATCTCCCAAACGATCGCAATTCTTTTGCTTTTACATTTGAGGTGGTAAAATGTCATTCCTTAATAATCCTACAGGTGGGACAATCCAAAGTATTCACACATTGGCAGGAAGCACAGCATCCTGTGTAGTATGAAACAAATTATTTGCCAAGTTTGTTCGGCATTGTAACAAAATCTGAAACATATATAAAATAGGACATTTACAAAATCCTCATACAATAAAAATTATATCAGAACCTAGTTATAGGAATACCATTCATTTAGGTGGTCCATGGCGATTCCCATTTTTAATGCTTCATGCACAAAACTTAGAATCCCTATTCCGGCTTGATTATCTGCACATGTCACAGCTGCATGAGGGAACTGTAGTGACAAAGCATTAAGTACACCCAGAACTAGATCAGAAAAGTACAAGGCAGTACTGAAAGTCTTTTAGAATGAAGAGTCACTAATCAGGAAAGAAGCATTTAACGTTTTTTAAGGAAGACTGGACTGGGAAGACAGTTTTTAAAGGACCAGGAAGTTGAGGGAGAGTGAAATCTATAGCTGGCAGTGATGCAACTTACAGGACTTCAACCAAAGACGCGGAGCGGTACTAAGAGGGAACATGTGGAGAAGGTAGAACGTTTGGAAGCGCTGGATAAAAGCGGATGAGGAGTTTACATAAAACAAGAAAATAAGTATCCCAATAACCCACAAGTTATCACGTGTAGCCGCTTCTGATTTAGAATTTTGTAGACTATTAAATAAATCCATGATCAAATTGGTCCTTTTTTTCAATAGCCTGTCAAAACAAGCTAGAAAGCACCGGTTTTATCACACTAGAGAAGAGTTACACACAAAGAGTGAGCAGATGCCTCGCATGACTCATGGAGTTTGAAATCCAAAAATACCAAAAAACTCAACAACACCTCTCAGTTATAATGAGCTTTCAAGCAATTTCACAGTTTAATTTGGAAACAATGTTAAACCTGTCAGCAGAAATCATGAGGTCTAAATTTGTGTTCATTCTGACACGATAGATGATAATAAAAAGACTAAGAATGTTCCTGGGAGGTCAGGGTTTCAGATGTGCAGCAGGCAGTCTGCTCACGCCTCCGGCGTACTGGGAAAACGTTGATGCTATCCAAGCACTAGTGAAACGCAGGGATAAGTGAATCAGTGTAGCAGGGGATTATATAGAAGGTAGTTTTTAATTCTCAAAATCGTGTTCTGTTAATCTGCAAAGTCCCGGTTTGATTGAAAACTCCTTTTATCTTACATAAACCACTCTAAACCACTACATTTTAATCACATGCAAAGTCCTAAGGACTGCACACTGATGCTTGACTGCATAACTGGAACTGCATACGAACGAGCCCACACACACGTATTTTGGGTATCTAGCAGGAAGCAGAGGGACTGCACCTGGCAGAAGGGGGAGATCAGGACACTATTTATATCACTATGCTTGCAGCACAGGGTTTTATTGCGTAGTGGTGAAGATGGAGTGGGCAGCGGGAGTGAGAACAAAAAAAGTAAAGAGATTAGAGACCCTGTGCTAGTGGCCATGAGGGGAAAGGTCTTACTCGAGCATTGTGATGAGCTATAACTGTCAGTGCACACATCCCCCACTACAGAACTGTAACTGTAGGATTAGCAACCAGAAATCATAGCAAATACACACATAAAAAAAAAACTTGCACTGTGCTGCCTCAATGCCAAAACTACAGCGATATATATATATATATATATAGAGAGAGAGAGAGAGATAGAACTGCAACATTTTACCACCTTAATGCAAACATATAATTTTATCATTATTATTTAATTGATTTGAGTCAATATGTAATTGAATTAATTTTCCCCATCTCTTATTTAGTTTGCCGTTAAGAATGCCTATAACAACAGAGAATTGAATTAACAAAAAAGAATCACTAACATTGCTGTATCCAGATGCGGTCACAAGTGTTCACTTCCCTATGCAATTTTTTTACTAAATACAAAATATGAAGCAGTTCATAAACCACAGACAAGCAGTGCTTACAAGCCAGCGGGTAAAGAGGCTTATGAAACAGCGAGGATTGACGGTATGAAACTCGAATGACGACTGTTTAGGCGTCAAGATGGACCAGCCACCACGTAATGTCGGCTTTACCTTTGACATTTTCTCCAAGAACCGTAGGATGTGGGGGATACTGAATGTCACACACATGCACACACTTGCTCGGGTTGCGTGTGGATGACACCGCAGCAAGTTCCTGTCTGTCACATTTGCGGTATTTCTGCGCCAGGTCTGTTCGTAGAACTAGCATGGCTGTGCGTCACAGTAGAACACCTATACCTGGCTTTTTCCTTTTGCAACAGAAGCCAAGCCAAAAATCGAGGTAGCTGACAAAAAGGATGAAGCACACGCCAAAGGAATGCACTAGAGATGCATACTAGAGATGATGTGAAAGCTTCTCTGTATATCATCAGGGAGTTGATTAAGAGAGAGAGAGAGAGAGAGAGAGAGAGAGAGAGAGAGAATACAGAAAGTGATTTGACCACATTATCAGCAGTTTGTAAGTGAATGTAGGTCAGGCATGAGAATAAGCTGCACGAAACATTATCACATTGTTGGCGTAGCCAACTGAAATATGAAAAACAGTGCCCATGACAAATGTTTAAAAGATTAACTTTTGGTCAAAATAAAACCCCATAGGTGCTCTTGTTTTTATATACAAAACTAGGGGTCATGCATATGACCAACCCCCCGCCCCACACACACACACATGCAATTCATGACCCATGTAAAAAGCTTGCTAGGCATCACTATGGCAACTCAAGTCAAGTTTTAAACTTCCTACTTCTAAAGGTTGGAAATCACCAGGGATCCCCCGATATGATACCCACAATACTAAGGTTTCAATTCGATTTGCATTGCAAGTCTGTAAGTGTCATGATTTTATAAGGATCACAATTCAAGATTATTTTTTAAAGATTTTGTTCTAAACAAACTTGGCAAATAATTCACTTCTACCACACAGGATACTGTACCGCTTGCCAGTGCGTGAACCGTTTAGAGCGCACCACCTGTGGGATTATAGAGGAACTACAACATTTTACAACCTCAAATGCAAACATGTATAAATAAAGTGTGTAATAAATTGATAAATAGTTTTTGGAGTCAGTCTGGAGTAGATGATTTGCCAAACAAAAGAATCACATACACAACTGAATCAATTTTCCACTATCTCTACCCACTAACATACTAAATGATTGAGTTGTTTTAGATATAATTCATTCAATTTAGTTGAAAAGCATATTAAGTGTCTACAACTGTACTTAAAGATCTATATCTGTCCTGAATCCCAGAATGCTCTTCATGTGTACAGAAAAACAAGCATGTATTACGTGTATACTGAAATTTCAAAACTTAACATCATTTAATTATTGACTTTTATTTACATTTTAGCTTAAAAATCTAATGTGAAGTTTGTAGGTATCTCCCATATTGCCAGAGCAACGCTTTCAGATATTTTCAATAAGAATTCAGAAATGCCTTTCCTTCTGGAAGTATTCACGCTTTGCTGCTTGGTACTGGACTTTATTAAATGCAAGATATGTTTTAAAGGGAGCAAAGACAAAAAAAGCTATTGTGCAAGCATTGTGCTGACACAATTGATCATTCCCTTCATTCATTAGCTCCCGATTCCATCCCTAGTGGAAGGGAAATAAACTCGCCCTATGCCAAACGAATGCCACGTACAGGACAAAACAAAGTAAGAATCTAGCATGGAAAATAACAAGAGCACGATTAGCACAGGATTGAAAACAGCCTTAAAACAGCTGAGGCGTCTTTGCAATGCAATGCAACCCGAAATCCACATGTGCTGTTCGTTAAGGACAAACACAACAACTGTTTGTGGACCTTTTCTCTAAAATTGTAGAAATAGCATATAAGGTTACACACCCCTCCTATCTCCACCTGGCACCAATAAACTTAATATTTACAAAGCTTGTTATTTGCTAATCTCTCAGTAGCTAGCATAACATGCGACGGGTGTGTTTGTGTCAGAGACAGCACAATGACTCGTTTAGGCAACCTGTCAATCAAATAAGACAACACTCGTTCACTCATTTAAGCAAGATTGAAATAAGCAATGCAAGATGATGTTAAGATTTGTATTTGTTTACTTGGTGAGGTAACCTAATATATAAGGCCCCCCTCACACTGTGACCCAAACCATGAAATTCCACCTGCGTCCTAAAATATCAATGAATGCAGCGCGAATGGATTTAAAAATTGAAAAATGTGCTTTTATCAAGTTCATACTACTTCAGAGTCACGTCCCCGTCAGGTTCTCAACGCGTCTATCATGTGGTCACTAATTTTCTACCACACACTCAATCATCCCTTCACCAGGTCTGATGAAACCAGACCTTTATAACCTTGTCAAAGTGATGGTGTAAGGAATTAAAACCAGCATTTATACTAAATTCTCTAATCTTATCAGACACGACATAGATGCTGACATGCGCCATAAATGTGGTAAGCACTAGAAGAACATAAGCATATGAACTTAATGCGGTCATCTACAACATGGAACTACAGGTCATAACGACCTGCAGGTGTCATCGTAAGAACATTCGTTTACATGCTATCCCAATTATCCTGCAAAGGGTGTACCAATCCATCACAGGGTGCACACACGGGCATGCACACACACGCACATTAAGTGCAAGTTAATTACGCAACATCGCACTGAGATATCAGGATATCTCAGGCATGCTAATGTACAGCACGACAGTGCAACCTTGAGTGTGATATTGCTTTTATACAACAGTTCCATACAACAAGCACCAAGAGCCTAATAAAAAATAAAACTAAATAAAATTATGAATACAAGCACCTTAATAATAGTGGCTTTTCAATTACAGCTGTGTGCTTCACAGGCTTGGGTAGTAGTTCATCTGAACCCACACCCACAGCGTCAGTGACGCACTAGTACAGTGCTAGTACAGTAATGTGTCAGTATGACGTCATCGCACATCCTCTTTATGAGGCTAGATTGAGGTTTGGGTGCTGAGCACGGAATTACCAGCACGCGCGGTTGGTTGCTAGGCAACAAGCTGAATTGAAATTCCACACTGACAGTTAGACTGTAGGGTGATATTTACACACATCCACAGTCCAATCATTGGCTCACACACTCACTCACACGTCAACACAACGTCAAAACGACTACCGTTATTAACACAGCCATCTCTCCATCCTGATATAACCCCAATCCCACATCAATCCTTTAATACATGTGATTAGAAGAGGTCGTGTGCAAATCTTTTTGCCCCCACCCCCTCAGCTCAAGCTCATCGCACACACAGTAACTGTCACATCCCCGCAAAACACACACCACACCTTTGCAAGAGACACCCAATGTGTGTGCTATATGGAAATAACAGTGTGTCTATTGTGAAGCAAATCAACCACACATCGCTCAGCACGGCGTGTAAACTGCGCTGTCATTGTGTTTATGTGTCTCTCCTGCAGCGCGCGCGCGCGCGCACACACACACACACACTCCAGCGCTCCTCCTGCAGCCAGGTCACAAAGCAAACAAAACATTTAACAAACCAGCGACCCTCAAACGACATGTGTGTGTGTGTGTGTGTGTGTACACACTGTGCATGCTGCACTGTATGTATGTATGTATGTAGGCATGCTTTTCACTTCAGCGCTGCGCCTCTAAATTCAGCATGCTGCTACAGCAAAGCGCTGCTATTAATAGGACCCCAAAAAAAAGCCACAGCATGTCTGAGGCCAGTGCCACTGCAGCACACTCACCTAAACTGCCGGCGAACCCGTCCATTTTCAATGCAGTGGATAAAAAAAACCTAAGTAATAAGAATCAGAAAACGCGAAGAGAAATTCCAGGAGAGGCGGCTTTCTGATGGTGAGAAAGGAAAGGGGTGGATGTGGGGCCTGGCAAGCCCAGATCAGGCAGGGGAGGGGGAATAATATTATTACTCTGGATACTTTTCTCTAAGCTTTAATTGGAAATGGAGTTAACCGAGATGCGGTGATGCTGCAGTCTGGAGAAGAAGGCCCACGGATCCCGGCAGCTCGACTGAGAGCTCCCCGAGCGCAGCGCGCGGCTCCTCCGGATCTCAAGCTTCGAGCTTTCCGCGTTTCCGACTCCGCCCCGCTTTGGCGGAGCTTCTCCCCTCGAGCTCTCGCTGCCACCACACACACACACGCCTCGAGTTCCGCAAACACGGCCCGCTTTACCGGAATATTTTAACGGTGTAATTGAATACACAGGAATCTGGTTGGTTGCAGAGACTCCTCTGGGATGTCTGTCAAACGCCTCCAAAGAGTCCCGCCCCGCCCACATCGATAAGTTTTCGATTTAGGATCTCCGCCCCCTTTTATCTCGGCCACGCCCTAGGCGATTATGATTGGCTGGAAGCCACAGCTTGGTTCCAGAGTATGGCTACAGCGTTTCGTATCGCATCGTGTGTTATGTTACTGTACTGTACAGCGCGTGAGGGTGCTCCGCCGCAACACCCCTGACATTTCTCACATTTCGCGTTTTAGTTTTGCACTGGGATTTCAGTGTCGCCTGCACGTCTGTAAGTAAGCACGAATTAGGAAAGTAACGCTCATGGGAGAAAAGTTGTCATTTTCCAACCTAGGGTAAATTAATGTCACATACTTTCAGCCTTATGATTATTTGCATTGTGTGTTTTGGTGTGCCAACCTAGTGCAGAATACCAGACTGCTGAAAAATTCAATTTAAATTGCATGGCACTTTTAACAATGATCCTTTTTTTTTTTTTTTTTTTTACAAAGCAGTTTTACAAAAAAAAAAAAAAAAAAAGGGGGGGGATGTGTCTCTTGGGCAGCACAGTGGCATAGTGGTTAGAACTGTCGCCTTGCACCTCCAGGGCTCGGGTCGATTCCCACCTCGGCGTAGTTTGCGTGTTCTCCCCGCGCTTGGTGGGTTGGTGATCCGGTTTCCTCCCACAGTTCAAAGACATGCGGCTTAGACTAATCGATTTTCCCAAATTGTCTGTAGTGTGTGCCCTACAATGGTTTGGCACCCCGTCCAGGGTGTATTCTGCTTCGTTGGCCCTCTAAGTCCCAGTATACAAGATAAAGTGTGGAGAAACAGACTATGAGTGAGTGAGTTTGTGCAAGCCGGTGGCAACACTCACAAGGAAAAACATCCTGAAATGACAATAAGAAGAAAACCTTGAAAGGAACAGACTTAACAGGGAACACATCCTCATTCGGGCGATATGATCTGTTTTGCAAATCACACTGTGCTGTGTCCTCTGTGCCCTATAAGAATGAAAGCTCAATATAATAGCAAAGGTGTTCAAGTTAACATATACCAGTTCCACATTAGCCCTGGTTGTAGCTGAGATCTTCTTAACACTTGATTTGGTAACTAACATCACAAAAACTGCATCTTGTAAAATACTGCCGAAAAAAATGTGTATATGACATTTAAATTTGTTAAATATTAGAATAAATTAAGATTTCTGCTCATTCTTATTTATGTCCTATTTTGTTAGTGATTGTAATTTTTTACTTTAATGACAGGTTTCCTTTTTATTTTGATATACTGTATTTAAAAGTAAAGCAAAGTCGCCTCCAAATAAAAAATCAGGTTTGGCACAAATTTTTAAAAGGCTATGAGCTCAAATCTCAGCACAAACCCCCTTTTGTTGTATAAGATATTCTCTAAAGTAAATGTAAATGAAATCTTCACCAGCTCCTTTTTAGGGTTGATATCCGATCAATTTAAATTTGGACCAGCTCATTAAAGAATGTCATAAAACAAACAAGAAAAAAAAAAAAAAAGGTTTAATTAAATCGTCTGTGCATGGACTGTGTCGAGGAGCATCATTTAGAAACACTGATGTTTGCTCCTGTTGGGACATCTGCATACAGGAACATTGCAAAAAAAAAAAAAAAAAACATGTCTCAAAAATAATGTATATTAAAATTAGTAAGTTTAATAAAAGAATAGTAGATAAACTTATATTATTGCAGTAACATAATGTTAATACAATCACTTTTCTGAGTGCCATGGGGTCAGGAAAAGAGCATTCTGAAATCTGTGGATTAATTAAGCAGAGAGTTATTGAAGAGTTTTGTGCACATTTATGGAAATTCCTAATATTTCTTTCTCTTTAAGCAGATATTCAGTGCTTATGTTCCTACAGCAGATGTGACAGAACTGCAGGAAGACAGCGGAAGCTATATTGAGTTTGTCTGCCATGCAATAACCGCTTTACACAGAAACATCAGTAGAAGACAAGCCAGTGTTATTTGGAGGCAGAGAAATGCCAAAGCTTGGGCTTATTGTGTTAGCCATACAGGCATGGTCTGTGCAGGGACTCTGAGAAAAAGAGGTCTGCTCGTAATCAGGATGCTGAGGATTTCTGAACGTGTAAGGCCGCATTGTAACGGCCTGAGTGGCCCCATTGAGTCTCTACAGAGACAAGACTGTTCCCAATAGTGTGCTTCAGGTCACCAGGGTGGTTTTTCACCCATGTGTGTATGGGTTTGTGTCACTGCAGAAAAAAATCTGTATTGTGAGCATATGGCTTTATAGTTAGACCATCCTGTCTCAGTCTCTCTCTTTTCCCCTCCCTCTCCCTCTTTCTCTCTGACTTTTTGCTTCAACAACTCTACTCTGCCATATGCACAACCAAATAGACAAAGCGCTTCTTCATCTTATCTCAAGTAGCATAAGGAAGGGAAGAAAGTAGGACAAGGGGCAATCTGTCTTTTTCTGGGTTTTAGTCCAGGGTGTGACAGAGCAAGACTGTGGTCCTTCTGCTGCAGTTCCTTCCCATTTCAAATGAGATCACGATGACCCTTATCATCTGGCATTATACATGAAATGTCTCACACTGAATCATGCTCATTATTCAATTATCAGGGGATAGTCTGATTTTCTTTGCCAGTCTACATTCTACAACTGCAAACAATGCACCATTTTTTTTTTTAATGTTTTATTTTAAATGCATGCTGTACAGTACTTTGTTACAACATTACTTCACTAGAGAGCCTCAGATTAGACACTGCTGAACTACGGCTGATAGTCCTGATATTCCTTGTTGAATAGTTCACATTCAAATCTCTATCACAGTTAATAATGTCGGTTTGTTATGATAGCCAATGGCATGATGGCGTAGTGGTTAGCACTGTGACCTCGCACAGCCAAGGTCAAGAGTTTGATTCCTGCCTCGGGTCTGTATGCGTGGAGTTTGCAAGTTCTGTCCGTGCTTTTCAGGGAGTTTTTGCCCTGCCACAATCACTTCTAGCTTGCTCATTAGGGATACATTTATTTATTTATTTATTTATTTATTTATTTAATACCTTAATATCATAATCTTAAATATATTTGAGCCACTTCTTGTTTGAACGGGAGATTTTACTTTAAGTGGATTGTACGGCTCCTGATTAGAGCACAGTACTGTATAAGGCCACCTCACTGGATGAAAACCCCAGGGCTGAACCAGAACCCACTATAGAGAGTATACAGTATATGACACAGGTGTCTGGACTGACCTTTTCAGGAAAAGTAGAAGAAAAATAAATTACTCAAGTAGTTAATGAATCTTTCTTTCTTTGTTCTTTCTTTATCAGTGTTGGGTATAACGTGTTACAAAGTTAGAGTACTTGGAATACTTTTTTGATGTAGCGAGTAATCTAACACGTTAGGTCCGCCATTTAAGTACTCAGAAATGTAATCTGTTATTCAGACAATTTATCTAATCTATGAGCAGTGTTGGCGGACATTACTAATCACGTCACAACATGCATGAGGAATCACAAAGGAATTTTTTTTTTCTGCAATAGAAAAGTACTCAAACTAGTTACTTTTATCAGAAAGTAACACTGTAATGTAACTGATTACTTTTTCATAACAGTAATTTGGTAATGTAATTAGTTACTATAAAAAGTAACGTCCCCCAACACTGTTCTTTATACAGGACATTCTTAGTCCAGTGTGAGTTTGTATGAAAGTTCCACAAAGCCCACTAGAGGTCAGTGTAGCCTATCATATCTATTCTGCATACTTCAGTATTATGTGTGTATAAAATATTAGGTCCTAACCTGCATTAAACACTTAATTATGTGATAAAGTTCATGCATGTAAACAAAACAATTATTCTTTATTTCAGTAAAGTTTACCCGTTTAAAATCAGAAGATTGTATATAATAGGTTAGGTTAAAAATCTGCGTAATTAAATAAATGCACCCTAATATTTTTCTCTTCATTATATTTAGGATTTTGAAGGAAGTTCCTATTAAGCACGTGCAATGGAATATTTTAAGATGTTTTGGAACACCGTATTTTTCTCTTACAGATATCTTTAACAGACATTTATTACATTGCTATATCTAAAATAAGTTCATGTTATATATTTAATTAGCATGGTAAATTTGCTGGGAGTCATATATATATTTGAATACACACTACCACTCAAAAGTTTGGGAAACTTTCTAACTCCATGGTCGTTCCTGATTTTTATTTCTTTTTACATTGTAAAGCAATACTAAAGAAATTAAAAATGTGATATAATCTCTTTTGAACGGTTAATGTTGAGATGTATCTGCCACTCATAATCTGTAAAGCCTTCATAACGCCTCTAATCTGAGGTGCTGTTAAATGCTGTAACTCAAAATGAACAGATGTAAGTTTTGGTCTTGCTTTCCTGGGACAGTCTTCATAAGAGCCAGTTTCATCATGGCTGACCTCCATGTCTTAACATAACAACTAACTGTTGTTGTTGTTGTTGTTACATAATTACCTAATTCCATGTTTGTTGTTTCATAGTTTCGAAATCCCCAGTATTGTTGTAGAATGTAGAAACTAAATCACTAAACACAAAAAAGAAATTTGCAAGTGATCCCAAATGTTCCAGTTAAAACAATTAAAACTTTTAACCTGTTATGAAACATCTGAGAGTCTCAATACCGTATCTCCTGAAGACCAAAATATATAAAAAGTATAAAAATTCACGGAGCAGAAAAAAAGCAAGAACTAAGAACACCTCATCTCTGAAGTACTGAAAAAAAATTCAGGTGTTCAGGTATTATTTTAAATAGAAACAGAATAGTTTCCACTCAAGTAAAAATAAATAAGTCGAACAAAATAAATAATGCTAAAGAAACTTATTTTATTGCTGTGACACTGACATAATATCAATACATAACAGCTACACAAGGCCAAAGATGACTTTTCTGAGTGTGCTGGGGTTGAGTGCTTGGGTATAGAAAATGGGCACGGGAAAATCTTTGGAGTAATTAAGAAGACATTTATTGACAGTTAAAGGCAGTGGTCCATGCACTAATAAAAATCCCAGGCACTACTACTCGAAAAATCTGGCAACTTCAGCTGCATGAAATACAAAATATTTAAACATAAAGTCCAGAAGATTAACTTAAGTGGGTGTAAGCCAACACTGTACTTACAGTAGAACGTAATCAGCATTTAGGGTATCCTGGTAGAGGAATCCATTAAAGCATTCTTTTTTTAACCTGCTTTGCAAATGTACAAATTTCATTATACAGTATGCAAGTTTTAAGTAAACTTTTTTTTTCTTTGCTCGCCATCAGGAAAAGCATTTTAGAATGCAATGCTGCAAATTCAGAAGACTTATCTTATGGTTGTGGAAAACCTAGATGAACCCCCTGCACTGCACACTATAGTGCTCCCAGTACACCTGATTAAACTAATCATCTAACTAACACCCTGTTTCTGAATTCAAGAGGGTCTGATAGAGCAATGAAAAAACTAAAAAGTGCCGGACAGTGGGTGTCCTCCAGGACCAGCGTTAATAAACACTGACTTAAGCACTTTGTGAAGTTGCATGGTAGAAATTGGGCAGTAAAAATCGCAGCTATGTTTAACTGACAAAGTACGATCATTTACACACTTACAAATCTGTGTATTAATAAAAAAAAAAACAGTTGTTAGAGGCGAATCAGAAAGAAAGACTTCAGTTTGGTAGGGAGCATAAAGTTGGACTTGGAAAGCAATGGAAAAAGGTGTTAGGGTATAAAGCGAAGCATGAAGCGATTCATACCCATCATGCATAGCGGCCACTGTACAAGCCTCTGGAGGCAGTGTTATGATCTGGGGTTGCATCAGTTGGTCGGGTCTAGGCTCAGTAATGTTATGTGGCAGTAACAGGAGTTTAGATAATGACCTGAATGTACTATAAATGACCAGGTTATTACATCAATTGAGTTTTTCTTCCCTGATGGCACAGATACATTTCAGGATTAA
This sequence comes from Clarias gariepinus, assembly GCF_024256425.1. Classification (NCBI taxonomy): domain Eukaryota; kingdom Metazoa; phylum Chordata; class Actinopteri; order Siluriformes; family Clariidae; genus Clarias; species Clarias gariepinus. The sequence goes on from NC_071107.1 coordinate 24,848,822, forward strand.
AATTGTGAATGAGTGGGTTTGGGAGCATGAGAGATCAATTTCACACATGAACTGGTCACCACAGATTCCTGACCTTGACCATATTAAGTCTTTGGAAGGTCCTGATCAAGACTTTTATGGATGGGTGTGACTGTCCCATCATCGATACAAAGTCTGTTGATCCAAACAGTAATGCAACTTGACAGAAAAAAACTGTTGTAACATTGCATAAGCTTTTTGAAACACTACCAGATCAAATGCATTCAATAATTAAAGGCCCAGAACATTGTAAGAGTGTGTGACCTTTTTTTGGCCAGGCAGAGGACAATGATATAAACCCTAGAAATGTATGTTGGTTCACTACTATTCAGAAATCCCTTGTCTTAAAAAGCATATATAAAACGAAATATACTGAACATGTGGATCACTCTAGCTGGCATTGAGAGACCTCTTATGTTCCTGAGCCTCGGGTTATTCAGACCAGTCTTGTAAAAATGGTTCTTTACATTGATAGTTAATTGCTGACACACCATCATAACTTTGGTGATGCTGCTGATGGTAATTGCATGGATATGTGGACGTGGCAGCCAGTTGTGTGGACGTGCTGAAGGAGGAGTCTCCACGGACGTAGCGGCCATTAGCTATGTTTTCATAACCTCATTACACTGCCATTCTTGACTTGGTTGTAAGTGCAATGTGGAGGTGGGAAGAGATTAGGATCGGTTTACACATAGCCCAGTGTACCTTGGGGAGATGGGAAGGCTATAAGGGAAGTTTTAGTACCACACACATGGTAGGACACGCAGGCACTCACAGGCACACTGGAAATAAGACCTGAAACAGGAATGTCATTTTGTACCAGTTTGAGAATAACTTGATTAGACAGATTTCACAGCCTTTGTATTAGAGGTTTTTAAATGAATTAAAGCTATGCAGGTGAGAAATATGTGTGTGTGTGTGATATTATATATTCAGAAGAGTTCCTAGCATTTATAGGCAATTCTTGTTATTTACAGCAGTATTTCCCAATACATTATCAACTTTTGGATTTCTCTGACTCAACTCGATCCATTTCAGGCTGTTTGTTAACTAGTGCATTGAACCAAAAAGTCTGGAGCAGGTATGTGCATGCCTAGTACTGACCCCCAGCACCTAATGCTCCCAAGTTTTGTCTTTAACCACACTCATTGCTAGACAAACACACATGGCACACTCATATAGGGCCATCTCTCTCTCTCTCTGTATCTTTCTCTCTCTCTTACACTCTTGTTCCATTCTCCCAGTAACAATCCGTGCCTTCTGAGAGAGCCACATTAGCGGATGGAGAGATGGAGGGCAGATAACGGAGTGCGAAGCAGGATGGAGTCATTAAGGATGTGTTGATGGAGGGAGTCTAAATTACACTGAAGGTGGTGAGAGGCTTTGTGGAGAGCTGGAGGAGCCAGGGGACACAAGAGGCCCAGCCATTGAGACGGTTTCCCTCTTTAACCTATTCTGTTTATGTGTGTGCTTTAGATAGTTAATGCATGGCCACATCGCTCACCACTACAGCATTTTATCAACATTGAAGCCTCTGGATTTGATGGCAAATATCTGCACCCCTGGTGACTTTTCAATGAAAAAAATTCAAACCTGATATTTAAATTATTATACAATAAAATGTTAATTGTTTACTTGTTCTTATGGTAATGCCATTGTGCTCATATGAGGGTCCAGGAATCCTCAGGGATCCATGCATTAACATAGTTAACATAATTATAATAGCTGGTGTAGTTATAAAGACATTGAAGAGATTGAATTTAATTACCATTTTAATCAAGCAAATAAAGTAACAATATAGATTCTTTGTAGTGGCTGATATGTTTCAGCTGGCAACAATTTCTTTAAACCTAATTGGTGTAGTGAGTATGTTTTTGTCTTAAACAACCATGTTGGACCATCCTGTGCTCACGGAAAATATGCTACTGTGTGCCAGAGGGTCAAATTGTTGGCCTGCATCAAAGAAAACAACTAAGGATATTGCTAAAATTACGGGAATGGGGTTAAGAACTGTCCAACACATTATTAAAACCTGGAAGGATAGTGCTGCCCCATCAACATCTTGGAAAAAATGTGGTCGGAAATAAAATCATGAATGGCGGTAACTTTAACATTTGGTAAGGATGCATTAAAAAAAAAAAAAAACACACAACAACAGTAGAAATCACAGCTATGTTTAATAGTGAAATTACAGTAGGACTAAACAGCTGTGTGGCTACTAGACAATTGTTATTGAGGTTGATCAAAAAATAATGCTGCAGTTTGATAGGCAGCATAAAAACTAGACTTGGAAAAAGTTCATGTGGTCTGATGAGTCCAGATTGACCCTATCTGCATCCCAGTAAGAAAGGAAGCACATGAAATGATGCAGTCATCATGCATAGTGCCCACCGTGAGCCACTAGAGTCAGTGTTATGATCTGGGTTGCTTCAGCTGGACAGGTCTATGCTCAGCAACATTATGTGGCAATAAAATGAGGCCAGCTGAATCGTTACTTTCACATATGAATTGACTGTAAACCCATTAAAAGTCTTCGGGATGTGCTGGAGAATATGTTACAGATTAATCAGACTACCATTATGAGTACAAAATATTAAAATTTAAAAAAAGTATGCAACTCTAGACAGAAATAAATGTTGTGATGTTTCGTGAGGTTGTTGAAACAATACCATGGTGAATGCTTATCATAACCAAAGCTAAAGGTGGTTCAACAGAATATTAGTGTACAACCTTTTTTTAGCCGGACTGTACTGTATGAATCTGTGTATTACACAGGATTGAATATAGAAATTATTTTATTTTATTTTATTTTATTTTATTTTATTTTATTACATCACATCACATTTCAAAACAGTGGAAGCAACTGCAAAAAGTTTGCAAACCTCTATTGTACCATACAATAATTTTGTTATGAATTGCAAAAAAAGAATACACACCATATAAATGTAAGTGTCTGCACCAACATAAGATGCATGGCTAAGAGTCTAAGCAGTGTCTGTGTAACTGGTAGCTTCATTCTTTTGTACATTTAATGAGCATATTGTCATATGCTTTTTAACTTTGTTATACTGTATAAGGGATAAATCTAATTATCCAAATGTATCAAATTTATGAAGTCAAGACCCATGTCTATTTGAGGACTAGATAAAGGAGAAAATCTTTCTTTCCACATGGCTGGGTCAGGTACAGCAATGAGTTTTGAGAAATTAATTCCTGACTCCCTGAATGTATTATTCTACCAATTAATAGATAACCATTAATTCATTATCTATAGTATTTATCCTGTTTAGGGTTGCAGGGGGCTTGGAACTTAGTCCTAGTCGACTCAAGGCGCCAGGCAGCGTACCCCCTTCTTGGGGTGTCAATCTATTACAGGGCACAATCACACACACTTAGACACCCAACCATACGGCCAAATAAGGAAATGCCAGACACCTTATCCCGCATGCCTTTCGACTGTCACAGAGACTACAGACAAGATTCGAACCCCCAGGGCGACAGTGCTAACCATGAAGCCACCTTGCCACCATATCAAGCCCCACCTTTGCTAATTGCATACTATGAATATTTAGAAAACTTGTAAAAGCATGCAAACCTTCTGGCATGACAATATAACAGCATAACAGGACACAAAAAAGGTGGACCACTTAAATTCTGATATCTGGTATATACATTAATCAACTAAACATTAATAGGCAAACAGTGGAACATACCAAAGAACCTTGAATCAAGATCAGTGAAGAGGCAGAGATTTAAAAAAGAAGAAGAAGCTGCCACTGGATGGCAGGAAAGAAGCACTTAATAGAAGTCTGAATAGATGTCAGTGTTGGGTAGTGCTCTGTCTGTTATCTATCTCTGATTCAGCGGACACTCTGGCCTTTGCTCCCTGCAGACATGCCTGTGGTCTGGGTGCCCATGGTCCTGCCAACAGTTTGCTGGTATTTAGTTCATTATCAATGTTATTGGGTTAATGAGATGACTAACCAAATAGATAGACAGACAGACAGACACAAGTTTTAATAAATAAACTACAGATGTAGACCTGTGAGATTCTCTAATAAAAGAGAATTAAAATTGCGCAGCTTTCTCATCTGTTTCAATATCTATCCCTTTTAGACTTTTTAAGTTTGTCATCCTCTACTGCTGTTGCCATTCCACCCACTCAGTCTGATCAAACTTCTGCGATAATCTGAAAAATGTAGATTTAAATCATAAACGAATGCGTAGATTTCTTGTGCTAAATTATTTCCAGCTGTACTGTACAGTCCCCCAAGACAGGCACTAAGTCATGAAGAAAATGAGTTAGAGAGTCTGTTTATAATTTAAAGATGTGATTTGATCAAAAGAGCAACTGTCAGAAATCTGAGTAATGTACATGGCATGTCACTTAGGACCAGCAGGAGATATGGAAGCCATCACATCCAGTTCAAGGTCTAAGTTTAGAGCTCAGGGAGCACTATGTGTATGGGAGTAGAGAGTTTATCTATGTGCTTTCTGTACCTGCTTTTTGGGGATAATCCCTGAGGTGTGAGGTGAATGACCTCACTGTAATGAGTGTATTGCTGATGGATAAACTTTTCCATTTGTCTACACCCCCGTGATATGCTGTAAAGTAGGTGTGGGAGTCATTTGGCACCTGAAGGTCCCAAGAACATTCGCCACATATTTTATATTTAAAATATGATAAAAATAAACTGTTTCTTCTCACTCTATCACACATTCCTAGTAAAATTATTTTACATGACATCACCATACACCGTTAAAGTGTTTGATACTGAATATCTACAAAAGGAAGCCAGTAGTATGAAAGATGGCGTGAGGATTGTTGGACAAGTAAAAAATAAGGTTTTGTAAAACATATTCAAAAGACTCATTTTTCAAACACAGTCCTACAATAATTCCTCAAATACGTAAAAGGATACAATGAAGAAATAAAATAGAATAGAAAATTTCACCAGTAAGAAAAACAACAAATAAATAATTTACATTTTTTTTGTTTTGTTTTGTTTGTTTTATTTTAAGGGAGTTTGCTATGTTTAGAAGGAAAAATGCACTGTTACATCTGCTTAAAAGATGACATGCGCCAGCCATCAGCTCTCCAGGCCTGGAGCCTCTCTCTCAGCCTGGACCTGCTCCCTCTTCTGTCAGCTCAGAAATGTAAACATCTTGGCAACACTGGTGTCTGGTGACCTTCAAAATCAGCGAGCATGATGTGGCCCCGCTCTCTCCCTGTATGGTTTCAAAAAAGGACATAATTTATACATTTATAGAATACTTTAAACATAACCCTGGTTATAACTGACCACCCAATCAGCTATTACTCTACATTTCAGACCACATACTGTACACGGCCAACCCAAGGGCTCTACTTAAAGAGATTATTAAATGCAAATATTTTATTTATATTTAAATATTTAAATACAATTCATTTTTCTTTATCTGTGTAATGTTTTTACAACATTCTACAAAAACTAAAAAATAAAAGCTTTTAACTTTTCTCTATATGGTAGTTTGGTGGTGTTGTTTTTTAATGCTTTGATCAGCTTCTTTTTTTTTTTTTCAAATGAAAATACATCAAGTTTTGTACAAAATACCCCAAAATGTACACTTTTATGGAGTATTAAACAATATATATATATATATATATATATATATATATATATATATATATATATATATATATATATATATATATATATATATTATTATTTTTTTTTTTTTAATTTTTAATTTTTTATTTTTATAAAAGCCTGTTCAAGACAACTTTATAAAATCTCTCAGAAGCACAGGCAACTCCTGATTACAGAAAACACTTCTTTTACTCTCTGCCTGACCAATAAATAGATATCATTTCAACCCAATCATTTGCATAAATACACCGGCTGTGAGCAAGGAAATAATTTATCTCATAAATTACATGTGACCCCTTACTGTATGTCAAGTCAGATATTAAGTTGCACTTGTTAGTTTTGTGCCATGGCTAATAGCCTGCAGTAGGTGACATGTAAATAAAATTTCTATTTATTTATAACATTTAAATTGATTAAAATTATATTTAAAAAAAATCTAAATACATTTTGGGCAATTTGGTTGATAAATATCTTATTTTTCCGATCCTACAACAGAAAAGAAGTTTTTAATCCTAAAAATTGTTTTATTTAAGAAACCATATACATACTGTGTTTTACTAAATTAATTAGTTTAAATTTGCTTAGAGATTATTTATCTATTTTTTCTAACAAAAATATTATTAAATAAAGTTAATTTCATGTACCTGTGTAATGTTAAATGCAATGAATGCGGTCTTCTTATTTCTACAACTTTGCTAGTTAAGGCTGCTCCTCTCACCTAAAGTTTTTATATCTAAACAGTGCTTTAAAAGCACTTTAATGAACACCATCCATGCTGGTTATTCCAGTTTTGAAAAACATTTAAAAACATAGAAAAAACATGCATTTTCCTATGTTGTCAGTCCTGATGTCAAAATGAGGCTGAGGGTTCTTTCTTTCTTCATCACAGAAGATATTCTATATAATAATAATAATAATAATAATAATAATAATAATAATAATAAAAATAAAATAATAAACATTTTAATGGATTATTTTTCAAGACTTTCCTTGTAAACTAATTTTCACTGGCCATATCTCAGCAAGCGGCCATGATGCAGTATTAAATGTAGTATAAAAATTCTAAATATCAAATATCAGCTTATTGAACCAGTAACCTTAAATATGTATACATTACCCGAAATGCAACTTTATACTTGCTTTGATGTGAAAGGTCACATAGAACATTGAAAGGAATTAATACCCCCAATTTTTGAAAGAACTATTAAAGTTCTCATGTCTGATCTTAATCATCCTGCAAATGTTCTCTTCAGGGAAATGAAAACCTATTGTCTTATTAAACCATTGCAGGGACTGTAAAATGCTTGTCACATGACCCCCAGCTCTGTGTATGAAATGACAGGTCCTGAGATAAAGCTTAATCCTCCAATTATCTGGGGCCTGGGACAACCTCGCCCGCTTGCCTGAGGATTAATGACTGTGATTGACAGGCTCTGTGGCATTCAGAACGGTTCAGGTTTTACTGAGAAACGCAGACACTACCAAAACCATCATCATTCTGAATTTATAGTTCATCCGTATACTTCGTAAACTGCAGGAAATGGCATGTTCTACAGTGTTTGTTGAGACATAATCAAGTGGAAAGCCCATCCTAATTCCCTCATCTTCCGCCTGCACTGTGAACATAACCCCTGATCAAAGCATGGCCTCACCCCGGCTTAACAAACCAAAGTACCCCAACGTAAACAGGAAAGTTGGCTTACATGAAAACGGTGAACCATTTTCCATGTTTCTCTTGAGGCATGGCGGTTCTAACATAAACAGTAGTGTTGGGTCTTGCTTCAGGACAATACCCAAACCTTATTCCATGGACCGAGATGAATGGGAAGTTACTTTGTGACGATTGTGCACTGTGTATTATGGTCAAACAATGCTACCGCTCTGATGTTTTAATGTCGAGACACTTCAACAATGATGCCATCTTTTCGACTTGTGCGTGGACACATGGATGAAAACATGTATAAATACATATGTCAGTGTGTAAATAAAAGAAAATAGATGTTTTTTCATTGTCTGAGACAATTAAAAAAAAGACCTAACAAATAACATAACAGCAAGTGCATAAAATATTGTTCAATTTTATTTCAAGGTTTATTTAATATATCGTAGACTGCAAATCTTGTATTTCTGAAATAAGCGCATAAGAAATATATCGGTGACATTTCTCTTTTGTGTCTTGCATGTTAAACAGATTTCAAGTTATAAGCCCAAAGCTGCTTGAATTTCTTCTTTATAACACAACCATTAAAAGCCAACAGACAGTGAAATGATCAGATCCAAATCCACAAATAACTTGACAGCGTGCCGAGTTAAAAAATATGCAAACCTAGCTTTACTGGACCACCATCTATTGCACGGCATGTACCATTCAAATGTCAATGGTATCAAGTCTCTGACAGCATGCTAGATTGATAAAATGTATCCTTATGTTGTGAAACAAGCCTTAGCGTGCAAGAGTGCTGGCATCAATGTTTACCAGAGTTTAAATCAGTGTTTTTAAGGTGTTTATTAATTTTCTATAACAGCACAGCAGTGCCAACTGCAAGCAAATGACAGATTTTTATTAAAGCACTCATTCAGATCAATTTGATGCTCATCTTTTAATGTATTTTGACTTTCCATGTACAGTAGTATACACTAAGGTTAAAAATAAACACATAAAATGGGTTATGTACCAAAAATACATACAATCACTGACATGGTATACTGTAGCTTCTGGTACGAGAAACTTCATTTAACATATACAGGGTTTTACAAAACACAATAAACACCATTTTTTTCATCTGGCAATTTTTTTTCAAGCACACAAAACACATTTGTCTATAACCTCTATAACTTTTTATTTATTTTTTATTTTAAAAATCATTATATATCCTTCCTTTAGAAGCTTTGAATGACATATCTAAACAGATCCTAAACTAAATGCATTCAGTAGAGTTTTTGGAGAATGATGAGGACAAAAACATTTTTATTTTTTATTTTTATATTCTTTATTTGAATACTTTATTTCCTTTTTTTGTTTTAAATTTTACGTTCCAGTCAATGTACAAGCATTTCACTGCATATCATACTGTATATAATAGTGTATGTGTCAAATAAAATTTGAATTTGATTTGATTTGAGGATGGTTACAGTCTGGTGACCGGCACTGCCACTGACAATCACGCTGTCGTCAGACTAAAGTGGTAGAGGTGATGATGATGCCCTGCTGATGAGGACAATGCTGATAATAGATTAAAAACTGAACCTTTTGTATTTTTTAATGTTTCTTATGGTCATTAACTTTTGTAATAAAAAAAATTAGTGCAACAAAACTTTTGCTTGTTAAACTTTTCACTGCCAGTATGACCAAACTTTTCACTGCCATGACTTTTCATATCTCACCACTAAAAGGTCAAAGCATGTGTTTGCTATTTATTATTCATTTTTTTTCATTAATAAAAACTCAGCCAACCTGTTAATGATACTAAATTGCATATGTACATTGCCACAAATACAAATCTGCAGGCTGATTATTTTGACAACACTGTGGGAAGTGGATTTTGTAAAATTAATAATAATAATAACAATAAAAAAACACGACACCTTATAACACCCTTGTGCCTCAAAGAAAATATATACAAAATATTCTCTATCAGTTGTAACACTTCTAGCGTCTTTTTGATGAATCTAAATGTTCTTATTGAAACCCATCAATTATAGAAAAAAGTATCAGGCATTAGCACTTTGTTACAATCAGTAGATTTTCTGTCGCGAGAGTCTTAAAGACCGAATTTTGACAGAAGTCTAATGTCTCTGTAACATGAGCAGCTGCATTTTCTTTCTTACTAAGAAAGTGCCGTCAAGGGAGAGGGAACAGATCAAGCTAAAGGAAAGAATGTTTTGTAGCTAATATAATGTATAAGGAATTAGTGAACGATCCACATGATTAAATATTAGAAGATATCTTTAATAAAAAAAAAATGTTGTTATGTTTCTTTCCTGTGAATGGAATGAAAAATGGAGTATGTTAACGAGAGAGAGCTATAGGATGAGGGTGTAACCAGCTGGGAGATAATAATATTAGCCAATTCTTTATACTGACAGTTTCTATCTATCACTTATATCCTCCTTTTCTCAATGCATTCATCTATCTTTTAACAAGCATGCGTGTTCTACCATTCAGGAGTTTGTCATGAAAACAAAAGCCTCTTCTTGGCCAAGTTGATTATGGTTATACAGGGGAAAAAAAAAAAAAACAAGACAACGTAGCTTGAATACATTATCAGCATTAACCCAGCCAACCAGCAATAACAGAACAATCTTGCACACAATCTACATCAGTATAACAATGTCTGGCTGTGAATCTGCCTGACTCTCTGAAAAGTGTGTGTGATAGTTGTTGGCGCTCAGTTCTTGGAAAGGATCGCACTCGAGTTTGCTAACACTGCTAAAGAGCAACTCAAGATAACAGCTTGGCATAGATGCCATAGGCTTCAATTGGATTCATTCCTTAAGCATTGCTAACGTCTGCTAACGTTTATTATTCCGTCTTAGAAGTAACAGTCATGCTTTCTTCAACTTACACCTCCTGCTACGTAGAGGAACATTTTGTTTCACCAAAATGACTCACCTCTTGTTGCACAGTTCATTTCTGATCATTGGAAGAACTCTAACATGAGAGAAGAGAAGACAGGAAGAGAGGAGAGGTGAAGAGATTAAGCTGACGCCATTCCGCTGCATTAGATAGATGCTCCTCTGGAAACTTCCTCTCTCTGAAAGAGTCTTGGCAGACTCAGGCCTCTGTGGAGAGATGGATCCCATCCAAGATTTCTGGGAGTTAGGCCTGATTCTGCACAAGACTTCCAATCCGTCGTGGTACAGAAAGCCTTCATGACTTATTTGTGGGTATGTGTCTCTCTTTCTCTGTGTGTATGTGTATGCCACGAGACTGACTGCACATCCTTCAAACTCTCACTGTAAACCATTCATTCTCTCCCTTCAGCCGCTCCCTATCGCTCAAAGTGTGACTCTCCTTCCTGCTGAAAGATACTACATCTAGCTATCCCCAAAACACATGGGCCATGATGAAAGGATTCCTGCAGTCCACTATTCATTTCTCAATAAAGATTTGCAGATGGTGGAGGAGCGTGCTCTCTAAACCATTAAGAACGCGAGCAGTCACACCTCTTCCAAACCACACACACCTCTAGGACTTTGCTCAACTGGAAGATGTAGCGTGTGAATTAGTTTAGTTGTTTTTTTCCCCCCCCTGCTTTATGATATATATCAGCCATATGGCTGAACTCTGCAGTATATGAGCTAGCCAGTCACAGACATCTTAGATGTGGTTGTATGAAGAACGACTTCTTCACACTAACTCAAGACTTAAGTCTCTTCCCAGCTGCTCCTTTCCCCATCCAAAGCACTCTGCGTTCTGACCCCTCAGAAACCAGTGATGCTTTGTTACAGTTCAATGCTGGAAAATACATCAGATCATATTTTCATTAATAAAACTGTGAGGCCGCTCTAGAACATATAGTATACATATAGTATATAAAGACTTTTGGTACACCCCAAGCACAATGAGTAGCAGGCTACTATTGCAATGTGACAGATTTTGTCAGGGGCTGACAGGACGTGGCACTTTAAACACTTGCTTTAAAGCGTTTTTGCTACAAATGACAAAATTTATGAGAGTGAAATGCAAAGCCAGGCAGGTTTATACTGAGAAGATCTTAAACATGCCTCGCCCACTGTGGAGTCTCTCCACAATATACTGAGATTGTCGACCCTTACATTTCCCGCATGAAGAAAATCATAGCACGTCATTCTGGAGAAAGGAAGGAGTAGGATGGAAGTTTAGTTATATATGTAAATCTTTGTTCATGTAGCTAAGTTTTATAATAGTATTCCCTTAATCTGGTGGAAAGCCAGTGTCCAGCCCAGTTTGTACTTTACCAACAATTAAACACAGTCACAGTTAACAATTTTATTGAATGAGCTTGAATCCATTTAAGCAGAAGAATGACCAAACTGTGCCCTTCCAGGACTGGATTTGAAGAGCCCTGGGTTAGAACCTTCACCAGTGTGAAATGTGTGCCAGTCAATGCCATTTCCTCACCTGAGATCTTAGTGAATGGAGGACCGCATTAAAGACTAGTGGAAGTCAGTTGTTCTCATGGAGTTTACCAAAGCAGAGACAGAAGCAAAAATTCCTTTCCAGAAATCAATCAAGTCACCTAATGTTACCCCATGTGGGGCAAGAAAGCACAGAGAGTATATATGTTTCATCGAGAGAGAAACGATCAAGTGTTTTCATGGCTAATATTTTTCAACTGAATAGATCATCATAGACTAATAACACCCTTTCATTTCAAATTGACGTTCTGAGATGCAATTTTTGCATTGGGTTATTATTTCAATTATTAGTTAAATATTGGGGTCCATGTAAATGCACCTAAATAGTAAGTATTTATTATTATTTTTATTATTATTATTTTTATTAATAATAATAATAATAATAATAATAATAATAATAATAAGCAGAAGGAGAGGAAGAAGAAGAAGAAGAAAATATAATCATTATCAATTAATAAACTGTTGAAAACCAGCACAACAACATTAGACTGATGGCAATTAGTAAGGTATTAACTCAGTGTCAGGATCTATCCAATGACGGAAACTTTAAAGCTTTTTGTAAGTTGCTCTAGATAAGAGCGTCGGCCAAATTCCTAAATGTGAATGTAAATGTGTGTGTGTGTGTGTGTGTGTGTGTGTATGTATGTATGATGTACATTTATATTTACATTTATTTATATTATACAGCCGTCTAGCCATCACAATTTGCCTTTGTTTTTACTCCCAACACGTCACTGTCCACTTAATGGATATAATATTCTACAGGCGCCACTGTAATGAACTTCCAGTCTCACATAGTATGATGCAGATCAATCCCTGCTATCCGTTTCACCCAAATGAGGATGTGTTTCCTGTTGAGTCTGGTTTCTCTCAAGGTTTCTTCCTATTATCATTTCAGGGAGTTTTTCTTTGCCACTGTCGCTGTCATTCTCGGCTTGCTCATCAGGGACGGTCTTATCACTTGAATTCACACACATTCACATTTCATACAAACTTTAATAATTTTTTTGATTGTGTAAAGCAGCTTTGCAACAATGTCAATTGTTAAAAGTGCTATACAAATACAATTGAATTGAATAGAATTGAATTAATGAGATTAAATTGTTATTAAATTATTAAATGTTATTCACTATACATGTCAATGGTTTTAATGGTCACTAATTGACTTATCAAGTTTACTAATAAGATCAAAAACTGTAAATGAAAAATCTACAATACTCTTCTTTTTGAGCTAATGTCTCTAGGTCCAGTACAAGGTCTCTCGTCCAGTGAGCTGCATTCTGCTGAATAATTGACATAAATGCATGTGATTGGATAATCCATAACAGAAGATCTTCTCCAGGAGCCAAGCTGGTTTGTGTTGTGCAATTTAAAGTAATTGAACATGGCCATTAAAAAAAACACCAAGGATTATTAAGTACTCTGTACATTATACAGTAATACTCTACTGGATCTATTTCTGGAGCACAGTCTGCTTACTCCTGATCTATACAATATATAAAATGTGTAATTATTATGTATATTAACTTCATAAAACCATTTATACTAACTGCTTAATTCATGTGGACAACTATTCAGCATGCGCTATAAATGATTCAGTAACTACAGTGAGACTAATAGAAAAAGTATGTAACTGTTCCTGGGATAAAAAGAATAAACTAATGCAGACATAATTGAATACATCCATGCATACACAAATGTTTTGCTTAGACATAAGCATTTGTAATAGTTTCTCAAAATGTGCTGAATATGCTATGCATTGTAATACAAACCTGGGTACACACACAAAAAGATGAATATGCAAAACTTTATAGTCACTCTTAATTTCCTTAGCATGAGTTTAGCCAGGCCTAATTTAGAACGGTTTTGCTCCTTGTGCCATGTTTAGGACTTCCAAGTAGCAAGATGCTT